>NC_057810.1:689757501-690074344 GCF_018294505.1 Triticum aestivum
TCCCTCCTCTCCCCTCTCGGCCGTCGTTGGGCCTGCCTCCTCACCCCTGCACCCTCTGTAACCCCCCCCTCTCTGCTAGGGTTCTTCGGTTAATTTACTTAGGTTTTAGTTAAGGCAGTATGTTAATTAGGCTATCTATTTAGTTATGAATTTAGCTAGGTTTCAAATTTTGAACTGGACATGTGATATGTGCAAATTTGAACTGGACATGTGATATGTGCATATGTCATGTTTTGGACATGTCATGTTTGGAAAATGATCCGAGTGGCCTATGTTACGCCGGAATGTTGATTCATTTTTGTTCCGGTGAATTTCAGGCGCTCGATATGTCCATTTTTTAGCAAAGGTCATGCCGAAATTTCCCGTGAATAAAGGCATGATTTTGTGCTACATAGTTGGCATATCGAGTGCTGGCACATAGATTTCTTTTTTATGTCATTTCTCATTTATTCATACTTTTAGAAATAAATGAGGACACTTAATCATAGGAAACATGTCAAACAACGAAGAAACTGGGCCTTCTGACCAAGATGCAGACGAGATGGATTATGAGGGTGAACAAGAGTACCTCGACTATTTGACTGCTAAGCAAGGTTTGTAGGTCGGCCTCGATGATGGTACTGACGCCGACATCGACACCGACAACGCCGGCACCGATGGCGGCACCGAGACCGGTGGGGAAGTTACTGGCAGGGAAGGTACCGGCCCCGATGCTGCTATCGAAAAGAGGAAGCATAAGAAGCAGAGGATACGAAAACCTAACAAACTAGGGATTGGACGACTTGTGATCACAAAGATGGCACCTGGCAAGTTTGAGCCGTTAGAGCCGGAAGAACCTCGCAAGTGCTATGGGAACCAAGTAGGATGCATCCTACGGGAATGCATGAGCATCAACGATGATGACTTAAGGAGTAAAGAACATTTGACGCAGTTGCTCCTAACAAAGTTGCACAAGAGATTCAAGTTCCCCGACCGGGATGATAACATAGAACAACCGTGGGATGATCCGAAGATGAAAAAGATTAACAATCACGCCATGGGCATGTTCAGCAATGATTTAGCCTCCTGGAAAACGAGGTTGAAACAAGCTATTGAGGCTGATGATCCCCTGTCCAAGATTCTGGAGGAAAATCCGACACTTACGGAAGAGGAGTTCGAAAAGTTCAAGGACACTTGCGCTACCGAGGCAGCCAAGGCTAAGGCTGCGAAATTCAAGAGCCTTCAGCAAAGGAACACGGGGAAGCATCGCCTCGGAAGCCATGGCTACCTTGGTAAAAGGCCCATATGGGATAAGGAGGACGCGGAACGTGAAGCCGCGGGTCTCCCAGACCCCTTCGCGAAGTTCACCAACCCCTTGGAGCATGACTTCATCAGGGCCCGCTACAAGTGGGACAAGGAGAAAAAGGTTTTTTACATAGACAAGATCACGAGGAAATTGATTTGACTACTGGAGAAGCAACACCAGCTTGCAGCTGAAAGCCCTACTTCTCCGATGAGGCCCAAGTGGGACACCCCTCTCAACCGGGCCTTGAACGAACTTAAGGGACTCCCTTTGGATCAGCGGCCGCAATATGGTCGTGTGCACGGCGCTGGAGACGGCGCCACGTGGAAGGTGTTTTACAACGAGGGCCCAGAGGCCGAGAAGCTGAAAAAGAAGTTTAGTCAGGCGGACATCGACGCGAAGGTGAAGCTTGCGGTCGAGAAAAAAGCAGCTGAGGACGCGAAAAAAGCAGCCGAGGACAAATATGAGTTGCTACAGCAGGCAGTCAATGCAGCTGTAACTGCCTGCAGAAATGATTTCGCTACTAACTTGGTTCCAGTTATCATCAACTGGGCGAAGGAAAATCCAGACAAGACGGTACATGATTTCCCGATGCCTAGTTTCGTCGGGAGCAACTCCATGAACAACAACACCATCGCACCATCACTTGCTCACGCAAGCGGGCCTCCTCTCGCAGCCGCTCCCGCTCATAGCAGCCCGTCCTCAGTCTCAGGCGCGCTAGGTGGGCCTTCGTCTTTGACTGAGCTTGACGCCGTCACGGTAATTACATGTCGCACCAACACACATATATATATATATATATATATATATATAATATTCCATTTTTGTTGCCTTTCGGTTGTTTTACGCCACAGACATATGTGTTTGCAGGCGAAAAAAACCCCGTGCACCATACTCTACTTGATCAAAGGCCAGAAGGTGGACGTGAGAAAGGGGATGATAATGGACCCCTCTCAACGCACGTTCCACAACCAGCTGATCCCCGCTAGGCACTTCAGGGTTAGCTTGACCAGTGTGAAACCGGGGCACGAGGATTTGCCTCCTCCAGTACAGCACGTGGGAGCGGACGACGAGACCCCGCCGCGGATTGGAAGCTGCAAGAATTGGGTGCTGCTATGGCCGAATAATCTTATTCGTCTGGAGCCGGCCGAGAGCACACCAATAACTACCACACATCAATAAGCATGTGCGAAGACCACCACCCCGCCTACGCAATTACCAGCTCCTGTAGTGCCGGGTGAGAGCGGCGGACGACATGATGAAGGGGGTGCAATAGTTATGGCTGATGTAATTTCTCCTGTAGAATAGAGAATGGATGATGAGACGGAGGTCGACTGATAAGCACATTTCATATATATAATTTTGGCACATAAACACACCATTTATTGTGATCCGACGATCCATTCTTGCTGTGAACTATGATATATTTGAATGAAAATCATATAAAAGATCATTTACTCGTCATTTGATTATTTTGCAGAAAAGTGCGCAAAGGCACTATAATCTTCAAGATTCGGACGAATTGGCCATTGAGAAGAGAGAAGGGCAGGAAAGAAGTGAAGAAAGGGACCTGAGCATGAAGGAAAGAAGAAACCGGGGGCCAAAACTAAATAAGGAAGGGCTCTACTTGGGAAGAAAGAAGAAAGGAGAAGGGCCAAAGTAAAAAAAAAGACAGATCAGGGAGGGGGTCAAAATCCCTAGCGCTGCTCCATTCCCAAATTGGGCCTGGCCACATCTTCATCTCTCTTCCCCTCACCAGTCCTTCTTCACCTCCGGCTGCCGCCACGGCCAGACCGGCGTGGTGGTGCTCCTCCACAGCCCATCCAGCCACCAGCGCCATCCATCACCAGCACCAACACCCAGCGCCACCCAGCACCTCCACACGCTCCACACCGCCGCCATCCATCACCACCACTCCCCGCTTCACCGCGCCATCATCACCCCCGCCCCACTGAACACCTCCGTGCGAGAGTTTCCCTGCTGCCGTCCTTCTTTCCTTGCCTCTGCTGCTGCTCTTGCTTGTGCCCCTGTGCTGCTGCCTTTCTTCTCCCCTTGCTACTGCTCTTCTTCTCCTACGCCTTGCTGCTGCTCCTTCTTCCCTCGCCTTGCTGCTGCTCCTCCACTTCTCAACTCGAACCAACTGCTCCTCCTCCTTCCCTTGCCTCTTCCCAAATGCTGCTGCTCCTCTCCTCGCCCCTTTTGCTGCTGCTCTTCTCTGAAACCTCAAAACTGCTGTTGCTCCTCCCTATTGCTTCACCCCTACTGCTCCTCCTCTCAACGTCTTGCTGCTGCTCTTCTCTGAAACCTCAAAACTGCTGCTTCTTCTCCCTCTCTCTATTCTCTAATTTTCTGTAATCTTGAGTAGTGTAATGTTCATTACTTTGAAATGTTCAGAATTGAGATGTGTAGCACTTGTAAGGTTCAGATTTTGATAAGTGTTTGCAACCAACTAGTTTGCTCAGTTCGTACTTGTTAAATATCATGTCATAAAAATATGTAATATTTTGTTACTTTGGTAATTAGTGTTCTGTCAGCATATATGTGTGTTCACCCTGTGTATTTCTTCTCGCTGTACTTGTTAATTTCTATCAGTAATTTTTAGTTGTTAAATACTGTTGTGTTGATCTGTGGGTACTAATCTTGTGGCTTGTAAGATTTCGTTTCTGTTGTCACTTGTGTAACCTGAACCGTGGTGTAGTATCCTGTTCGCATATGTGTGGTTTGGCGTGTTCTGTAGTCCCCGTATCAGCTATGTACCTGTGATATATGAATGTGCGTGCGTGTGTGTGTTTGATTAGAAACAATTATATTCTGTCATATATTGTCGCTTCTTCCTACTGTTATATGTTTGATACTAATGTGTCCTTGTCTTGTAGCTTTACTTGATATTGACTCCTGTTTGTGTTAGTATTTTAATTCCTCAAATAAAACAAAATACCAAAAAGATAGTGAGTAATATCTTAACCTCCCTTTGCTATTTTGCATTTTCTTGGTGGATTATCTTCGGGTACAATCATTGTTAGTTTAGATTCTTATTTTCTGCATTTATCTCTTAAAATTGTGCTACCTAGCTTTAGCCGAGCATAGTCGTCGTCGCCTAGTCCCTGTGGAGAACACGACATCCGTAGTTTGGGGCGTAAAAACCCCGTTGTACCTACAATTGACCATTTTGGCGCCGTTGCCGGGGACTAGTGTCGAGTGACCGTGTTAGGCTATAGACTAGTTTTTTCTTCTTTTTCTATTTTGTGCCATATATTTGTGATATATCTCTAACTCCTAACCCTTGTTCCAGATTATTTCCTCTTTGTTTTCTTTTCCTTTTTGCAGGTTAGAACCATCTTCTCGGATATGGCTTAGTATTCAGATCATCATGCTTATGCGAGCAACACTACAAACAGCACGGAAAGTATTCAAGAACTGATAAGTAAGATTTCCCATCAATTAGATGATTTAGCTCGGCAGCGAGAAGTAGTTTTTGACGATAGGCCTAGCTCTTATGATCCTTGTTCTAGAGGCCATCCTTATGTTGCTCCTACTTGCCATATTTGTGGATTTCAGGGCCATTCGCTCGCTGAATGTCAGCGTGGTTACTCTCACACTCCAGATTGTTTTGGCATGAGCTTCGCTCAACAGCATAGCTCATACCAAAACAATTACTCATATAGGTGGCCTGAAAACCCGAATATGTCATATAGGAGCAACAACCCTGAGATCTCACCATTTGCTTCTAGTAATCATATGCAGGGATTTAGGTACAATGAGGAGAGCTACAACTATGCTCCACAACAGATTTATTCAGCTCCTACTCATATACCTCAACACCAGGAGATGTTGCCAATGGAGTTAAATGGTCCTCCATTTGGTCAACCAACAACTCCAGCAACTGCTGAGCAATCTCATGTGCAAGTGCCCACACAAGATGAATTTGATGATATAGACAAGCTCACATTGCTTAGTCTCGAGTTCACTTGGAGTGCTGAGGATGATCCAATTAGGCCGATGATACTAGATGAAATGAAGAATATCAAGAGTGGAAAAGAGCTAGTGAATGAAGTAAGGAAGATTGAGAAGAACATCAACGCTGGTAGTACTATCTCATCTCTCCTTGAGCTGAGTGCTGCTAAGATTTCTAGTCATACATGTGAGGTTCCAACACCGTCACATTTAGCTGAGCAAGATAGCGAGAGCCCAGATGAAGAGATACCTCGGATTGAAGATGTACTCGAAGCCAAGGCACAAGATGATCCAGAGCTCAAATGCCCAAGTGATCAAGTCGAAGACTCATCATCTACAACTCCTGAAGAAGTAGAAGAAGCTGTTGTAGTTGAAGATGAAGAACCAGAAATTCAATTGCCTATCATCATACAAGAGTGTGACATTGCAGGTTTATCTAATCCTGTCAATGGCATGTCCCCATATGAATTGTTTGCTACTACCTTGCATTGCATGATGCCATCTGTTAAAGTAGATTTGAAAAAGTATTTGCTTGGATATGATCATATATACCCTGTTAGTGGCATTACTCACATTAGTGATGATCACAGTTACTTTCCTCGTGCTAGACCTATGCTTTATGAAACATATCATTCCCATGCTAGTCTTGAGCTTAATGGTAAATATCATCCTCATGTTAGTGTTGACCTTGCTGATTTCTACCATCCTAAACATGTGCTTTATAGCTATGCTTATGTAATTGGATATTCGATTGATGACTTGGAGGGTATTATCCCTACCACTTGCATTGTCTCTTTTGTTGTGAGTGCTTTTAGGTTTTTGCTTGTGCACGATCCACTACATGCTGACCAGGTTCGAGGTGACATTCCTTGGGACCCTGGTGGACTTAGAGAATGGGGATGAGGAGAAGCAAGGGGGCACACACGAGGAAGGGAGAAGCTGGAGCAGGCATGAGGATAGAGAAGCAAAAGGAGAGGAGCTGCAGTTGGTGAGGTGATCGAGCGAGTGCTACATCATCAAAGCCCGGTGAGCTGTTTCATGACCCATTCCGAGTATATCATCCATTGATACATGCTGAAATCAAATGTTATTTGGTTTGCTTAAGCCATGTCTTAAATGTTGCCCCACTGAATTTTTTTGACATATGGTGCTTGATGAGAATATGCGAACTGTTTGTTGAATGCCATGTAAACTAGTGATCTACATATTGCTTGCTTTGCTGAAATTTGTGAAAGTTATTAGTTTTGAGTGCTCAAATCCCTAGTACACTAGAAAACTTAATCATTTTCTGCTTTTACCTTGATACACCTAGATCACCACGTTTAGATGCTGAATTTGTGCCAAGTGTCTTCCCATTGAGAGCAATCACCTAACCACTATGGATTAGCATGCTATGTTCCCTGGATCTGTAGCATGTGAACCAGACGTGGAGAAGTGATGATTCCTGTTTTTGTTCTTATGCGTTGTTCATTTAAGATAAGTAATAATGAATAAATAAGTCTGGCTACCTACAGTAGCATGTCATGTTCCCGGGATCGGTGGCATGTGAAATCAGGTTAGCTTGGGCAGTAATTAATAGTAATAAAAATGTAATTGCCGAACCAGGTGTATACCATGTGAGGGAGTTCCGGACTAGGGGGTGTCCGGATAGCCGAACTATCATCATCGGCCGGACTCCAAGACTATGAAGATACAAGATTGAAGACTTCGTCCCGTGTCCGGATGGGACTTTCCTTGGTGTGGAAGGCAAGCTCGGCGATACGGATATGTAGATCTCCTACCGTTGTAACCGACTCTGTGTAACCCTAGCCCTCTCCGGTGTCTATATAAACCGGATGGCTGTAGTCCATAGGACGAACAACAATCATACCATAGGCTAGCTTCTAGGGTTTAGCCTCCTTGATCTCGTGGTAGATCCACTCTTGTAATACACATCATCAATATTAATCAAGCAGGACGTAGGGTTTTACCTCCATCAAGAGGGCCCGAACCTGGGTAAAAACATCGTGTCCCTCGTCTCCTATTACCATCCGCCTAGACGCACAGTTCGGGACCCCCTACCCGAGATCCGCCGGTTTTGACACCGACATTGGTGCTTTCATTGAGAGTTCCTCTGTGTCGTCACCGATAGGCTCGATGGCTTCTTCAATCGTCATCAATGACGCAATCCAGGGTGAGACTTTTCTCCCTGGACAAATCTTCGTATTCGGCGGCTTTGCACTGCGGGCCAATTCGCTTGGCCATCTGGAGCAGATCGAAAGCTACGCCCCTGACCGTCAGGTCAGATTTGGAAGTTTAAACTTCACGGTCGACATCCGCGAGGACTTGATCTTCGACGGATCTGAGCCACAGCCAAGCGTGCCGCACTGTCACGACGAGCATGATTTAGTTCTGCAGCCGGACAGTACCCTGGAGGCCGCACTAGAACCCGCTCTGATCTTCAATTCGAAGCCGGCTGCGCAGATTGAGGACGGATGGCTAGACACCGCCTCGGGGGCTGCAACCTCTACGGCGATAGAGCCGAACAGTGACCTCGTCCCTCATAAAGCTTGTGACTCCGAGGCGCCGGACTCCTTGCCGGACTTCGAACCTCCCGCGCCCCCTCCGGTCGAATCCGATTGGGCGCCGATCATGGAGTTCACCGCAGCGAACATCTTTCAACACTCACCTTTTGGCGACATCTTGAGTTCGCTAAAGTATCTCTCGTTATTGGGAGAGTCCTGGCCGGACTACGGTTAGGACGGTTGGGATGCGGACGACGAAGAAATTCAAAGCCCACCCACCACCCACCTCGTAGCCGCTGTCGACGATCTAACCGACATGCTAGACTACGACTCCGAAGACATCGACGGTATGGACGAAGATGTCGGAGACGACCAACAACCAGCGCCTACTGGGCACTGGAAAGCCACCTCATCATATGACATATACATGGTGGATATCCCAAAGGATGGGAATGGCGAAGAAACAGCGGGGGATGACCCCTCCAAGAAGCAGCCCAAGCGCCGACGTCAGCGGCGCCGCTCTAAATCCTGCCATAGCAAGAATGAAGACTCCGGCACCGGAGATAACAATACACCGAACAGTGCCGAAGATAACCCACTCCAGCAAGATGCAGCGCAGGAGGACGGAGACGCCAGCCCCCATGAGAGAGCGGCAGAAGAAGAGGTAGAGGATTATATGCCTCCCTCCGGAGACGAGGCAAGCCTCGACGACGACGAATTCGTCGTGCCTGAGGATCCCGTCGAACAAGAGCGTTTTAAACACAGGCTTATGGCCACGGCGAACAGCCTCAAGAAAAAGCAGCAACAGCTTAGAGCTGATCAAGATCTGCTAGCCGACAGATGGACTGAAGTCCTCGCGGCCGAAGAGCATGAGCTCGAACGGCCCTCCAAAATCTACCCTAAGCGCAAGTTGCTCCCCCGATTAGAGGAGGAAGCATATGAACCCGCATCACCAGGAGATAATACGGCTGACCGACCACCCCGTGGTCGAGACAGAGAGGCCTGTAGGCCCTTCACTAGACCCGTACCCCGGCATCGCTCGAAAAGCGCAAGGCCACAGGGGAACACTCCGGACTTGCGAGATATATTGGAGGATAAGGCAAGACAATCAAGATCGATCTATGGATCGCGTGGGCGTCCCATGATACGTGACGATAATCATCGCGCCGGACACAGTAAGTCCGGCTGGGTCGAACAAAACAGGCAAAGTTCTTCTGAGCTCCGTCGTGATATTGCCCAGTACAGAGGCGCCGCACACCCACTATGCTTCACAGATGAAGTAATGGATCATCAAATCCCCAAAGGGTTTAAACCCGTCAATATTGAATCCTACGATGGCACAACAAACCCCGTAGTTTGGATTGAAGACTATCTCCTTCACATCCACATGGCCCGCGGTGACGATCTACACGCCATCAAATACCTCCCCCTCAAGCTTAAAGGACTAGCCCGACATTGGCTCAACAGCTTGCCAGCGGAGTCAATTGGGAGTTGGGAGGACCTGGAAGCCGCATTCCTCGATAACTTCCAGGGCACTTATGTGCGATCACCAGACGCTGATGACCTAAGACACATAATTCAGCAGCCAGACGAATCGGCCAGGCAATTCTGGACACGGTTCTTAACCAAGAAAAACCAAATCGTCGACTGTCCGGATGCGGAGGCCCTCGCGGCCTTCAAGCATAACATCCGCGACGAGTGGCTTGCCCGGCACCTGGGACAGGAAAAGCCGAAATCCATGGCAGCCCTCACATCACTCATGACCCGCTTCTGCGCGGGTGAGGACAACTGGCTAGCACGCAGTAACAACCTCAGCAAAAATTCTGGCAGTCCAGACTTCAAGGACCGAAATGGCAGGCCGCGTCGCAACAAAAACAAATGCCGCATTAATGGCGATCATACTGAGGATACGACAGTCAATGCCGGATTCAGAGGCTCTAAACCCGGTCAGCGGAAAAAGCCATTCAAAAGAACTACTCCGGGTCCGTCCAATTTGGACCGAATACTCGACCGCTTGTGCCAGATACATGGCACCCCCGAAAAGCCAGCTAACCACACCAACAGGGACTATTGGGTATTCAAGCAGCCAGGCAAGTTAATTGCTGAAAATAATGACAAGGGGCTACATAGCGATGACGAGGACGAGACCCAACCGCCGAACAATAGAGGACAGAAGAGTTTCCCCCCACAGGTGCGGACGGTGAACATGATATACGCAATGCACATACCCAAAAGGGAGCGGAAGCGTGCACTCAGGGATGTCTACGCGATGGAGCCAGTTGCCCCGAAGTTCAATCCATGGTCCTCCTGCCCGATCACTTTTGACCGAAGGGACCACCCCACCAGCATCCGTCACGGTGGATTCGCCGCACTGGTCTTAGACCCAATCGTCGATGGATTTCACCTAACCAGAGTCCTGATGGACGGTGGCAGTAGCCTGAACCTGCTCTATCAGGATACAGTGCGCAAAATGGGCATAGACCCCTCAAGGATCAAACCTACCAAGACGACCTTTAAAGGCGCCATACCAGGTGTAGAAGCCAATTGTACAGGCTTCGTTACACTGGAAGTGGTCTTCGGATCCCCGGATAACTTCCGAAGCGAGGAGTTAATCTTCGACATAGTCCCGTTCCGCAGCGGCTATCATGCTTTGCTCAGACGTACCGCGTTAGCAAAGTTCAACGCGGTGCCGCACTATGCATACCTCAAGCTCAAGATGCCAGGCCCTCGAGGAGTCATTACGGTCAATGAAAACACTGAACGTTCTCTCCGAACGGAGGAACACACAGCGGCTCTCGCGACAGAAGTACAAAGCAGCCTCTTAAGGCAATTCTCGAGTCCGTCCGTTAAACGGCCGGACACAGCTAAGCGCGCCCGGAGTAACCTACAACAAGACCATCTGGCACATTCCGAGCACACGTAGCAGTGCGGCCCCAACCCCAGCCCCTGCAAAACGTCAAAGCAAGTCCTTCATGTACACCATTACGCTCTGAAGATACCATGGGCATGGGGAGAGGGGCACGACCACGATAAACCCAGACTGCGGTTTAACCACACCAGGGGCTCTCAAGTGTGTCGTTCTTTTTTTTTACCTTTGATTTTTTACCCACAGGACTCCATTCGTCAGAGGCCTTGTCCGGCAGTAGACCTGCCGAACTCACGATGCAACAGCCAGGGAAGGATAAAAGCTACAGACGAAAATACAGGTGGTCTCCATTACGAGCATTTTTATACACCAATTCGCAGCCTACCCCTGGAGGGGGACATGTTTAACAGTCCCATCCTTTGCTTATCGCACTATTTTTATCGTTCTGCATTCATAGCAGCACTTATTGAATAAAACAATGCAGTACCTTTTTGCTTATAATTGCATTTTCTTTTTATACATATGTTCATTTATGGCATGTTGCACCCGTACACTTTGGTACGGCCACAATACACCAGGGGCTTATGCTTCCCGCATCATGGTGTGATAAGTCCGAACACTTTCACAAGTGCGACACCCCGAACTTATAGCACTATATGCATCGGCTCCGAATCATGTCTTGGGTCAATAGTTGGGTTTTCCCGGCTCCCATGTTTTGGTACCTTATGTTCCGTTATATCGGCTAAGGTAGCACTGGGAGAACCACTGCGATTGCGCCCCAGTTGAGATGGGTTAACGCCTCAGTGGAGAAAGCTAAAACTGACCGTCATGATGAGGCGAGAGCCGGTCGCTGTTTGGAGAGGTTTTTTGCGAGTCCTTAAAGACTTATGCCGCTTAGAGCGAGGAGCTGGATCCTGTCCGGCCCAGGCGTGGATAGCGCCCCAAATTCGGCCTTCCGAAGACTAGGGGCTTCGCCGAAATTTAAAATTATAGAATTCTCTGGCTAAGTGAGAGTGTTCAAGCATTATAAGTCCGGTTGCCTTGTTCGCTGTGTTGAGCGCCTCCCTCGATGGACCCAAAAATGGGAACAAGAGTGCTCAAGTTTATCCCGAACACCCCACCACTCGTGGCATGGGGGCTGAAGCCGATGACTTGCCATCTCTCAGATTTGATAAACAGCCGCACAGAAGGTAATATTTTAAATTAACAAGCGTTGCTTAGTGCATATGAACCAAGTTTTCAGCGCACAGGATAACAAAATGCGAGTCTACTAAAAAATTACATCTTTGGAGCACTCTCCCGCAATAGTGCGGGCGCCCTTCAGCACGCTCTTATAATACATCTCGGGCGTGCGATATTCCTTGCCCTCTGGTGGTGGGTCCGTCACAAGCTTCTGGGCATCCATCTTGCCCCAGTGCACCTTTGCGCGGGCAAGGGCCCGATGGGCACCCTCAATACAGGCGGAGTGCTTGATGACTTCAACCCATGGGCACGCATCCACCAGCCGCCGCACCAGGCCGAAGTAGCTCCCAGGCATGGCCTCCTTAGGCCACAGCCGAACTATGAGGCCTCTCATGGCCTGTTCGGCCGCCTTGTGAAGCTCGACCAGCTGCTTCAGCTGGTCGCTAAGGGGCGCCGGATGTTCGGCCTCAGCATACTGAGACCATAAGACCTTCTCCGTCGAGCTCCCCTCCTCGGCCCGGTAGAATGCGGCAGCGTCGTACACGCTGCGAGGAAGATCTGCGAACGCTCCTGGAGAGCTCCGAATTCGGGTAAGCAACAGGTAATTAACACTCACATGCTTACTTTGCATGAAAAATGCCTTACCCGCTGCTATTTTCTTCACCGCCTCAATCTCCTGGAGGGCCTTGTAGGCTTCGGCCTTAGCGGCTTTGGCACTCTCACGAGCCGTTGCAAGCTCAGACTCTCGAGTCTTCGAGTCACGCTCCAAGCTCTCATGTTTTTTCATGAGATCCTGGAGCTCTTGCTGTACCTCCGCCACCCGCGCCTCCTGCCTCTTTCGCTCGGTCCGCTCCGCGGCCGCATTGCATTCGGCCGCGGCCACTGCCTCCTTCAGGGTCGCCACCTCGTTTGTGAC
Organism: Triticum aestivum; assembly: GCF_018294505.1. Taxonomy (NCBI): domain Eukaryota; kingdom Viridiplantae; phylum Streptophyta; class Magnoliopsida; order Poales; family Poaceae; genus Triticum; species Triticum aestivum. Next base: position 689,770,206 of record NC_057810.1, read on the forward strand.
CCCTGCAATACCCAAGTTATCCTTGTCATTTTTTGCAACCAAATCCTTTTCTGTAAGGTACAATTTTCATAAGGTATTACTAACCTTCTTTTTCCTCGAGCTGCTTCTTGGCACGGCCGAGCTCGTTCTCGGACCGCTCGAGGTTTTCCTTCAAAATATTGACCTCCGCAGTCAGTGCGGCAGAGGTCAGCAGCACAGCCTGCAATCCCATATTGACATATTTTCATGACTCCTGCGTTTATCTTTCTATAGATCCTCAGTCCGGCTTTTCTTTCCGAACACCAAACCGAGCATCAGGGGCTACTGTCTATGCGGTACTATTTTACATATATTGAAATTCTTACCTCAAAGCCTGATAGAAGGCTGCTGCAGGCTTCGGTCAGCCCGCTCTTGGCAAGCTGCACCTTCTGAATCACCGCACTCATAACAGTGCGGTGGTCCTCTTTGATGGAGGCGCCGTTAAGCGCCTCCAGCAAATTGTCCGGCGCCTCCGGTTGGACGGAGGTTGCCGGCGTCACGGTCTTGCCCTTCTTACGAAGGGGTCGCCCTCCGGACTCCGGAGCCATTGTGGCCTTCGGGGCTGAGTCCGGTGCAAAGTCCGGGAGGTTGTCCTGCGACACCTCCAGGGACTCCTCCTCCTGGTAGGTCCCTTCCTGGGACCCCACCTCGGCGTCGTCCGCGGCACGGGGGGTAGAGGCAGTCGGAAGAGAATCCATATCCGACGCACCTAAGGACCCGCTCGATGAAGCGGGAAGATCATCCTTAGGCGGACTACAGGGTTGTATGCGGCATTAGAAAGACATTATGTGATGAAAAATATAAACCTTGAAGTTATTCGGGAGTCCGGATACTTACGATCTCGCCTGAGGCTTGGCCCTTGGAGGCCAGTCCTTGTCGTCATCACTGGCGTTGGCGGAACAGTCCGGGGGAAGAGTTTTTCCCTTCTTGGACCCTTCGGCCTCCCTTGTAGGAGAGGCCTTCCTTTTCTTCCCTCCCCCCGCTGGGGGAGAGGCTTTCTTCTTCTCCTCCTCGCCTTGGTGGGAGGAGTCGGCCTCGGATTCATCATCCGATAGCACCTGAAAACGGGAACTCTTCCGAGTCCCCGTGGCCTTCTTCTTGGCCTTCTTCTCCGGCACCACGTGGGGTGTCGGAGCCAGCAGCCCCATTAGGCGGGCGTCAGCTGGGTCCTTTGGCAATGGGGCCGGACAAATAGCCTGTGCGGCCTTCTTCAGCCAGTCCTGTCAAAGGAAAGGGAGTTTAGATCCCGCATAGAGTCAAACTATGGAAAACAAGCGTCCCTTAAAGGACAGAATAACTTACTTCATCAGCTGGACGCTCCAAGCTGAATCCGCGATCTTCGGTAGCGGATGCGGGAGCCTCGGCGCCCTTGAACAGCACCTTCCAGACCTCTTCGTACGTAGTGCCGAAGAGCCCATTCAGAGTCTGGTGCTGCGCCGGATCAAACTCCCACATATTGAAGCCCCGTCATTGGCACGGGAGAATCTGGCGGATGAGCATGACCTGGACTACGTTGACGAGCTTGAGCTTCTTGTCCACCAGCTTTTGGACGCAGGCTTGGAGTCCGGTCAGCTCCTCCGAATCGCCCCAAATTCGGCCGCTCTCTTTCCAAGAGGTGAGCCGTGTGGGGATGCCGGATCTGAATTCGAGGGCCGCTGCCCATTCAGGGTCACACGGCTCGGTGATGTAGAACCACCCCGATTGCTACCCCTTGATGGTTTCCACAAAAGTGCCCTCCAGCCACGTAACCTGGGACATCCTACCCACCATGGCGCCTCCGCACTCCGCTTGGCTGCCCTTCACAACCTTCGGCTTGACACTGAAGGTCTTGAGCCACAAGCCGAAGTGGGGCTGGATGCAGAGGAAAGCCTCGCACACGACGATAAACGCCGAGATGTTGAGGATAAAATTTGGGGCCAGATCATGGAAATCTAGGCCATAGTAGAACATGAGCCCCCGGACAAAAGGATGAAGTGGGAAGCCTAGTACGCGGAGGAAATGGGGAAGAAACACTACCCTCTCATGGGGCCTGGGGGTGGGGATGAGCTCTCCCTCGTCGGGGAGCCGATGCGCGATGTCGCTGGACAAGTATCCGGCGCTGCGCAGCTTCTGGATATGCCCCTCCGTGACGGAGGAGGCCATCCACTTGCCTCCCGCTCCAGACATATTTGGAGAAGGTTGAGGTGAGATGTGCGGGCTTGGACGCTAGAGCTCGAGTTCGCGGAGATGGATAAGCTAAGGAGGAAGAAGGTGCAGGTAAAAGGGTTGGATCTTTATCCCCTTATATGGGCGGACGAAAACATGTGTCCCCACCGGCCTGGTAAAACTCGCTTATCTCCCAAGCGTCACAATCAATGGCGCCATTGGGTTACCCACGTCCGTATTAATGGGAATCCCGGAATAAGGGGAACACGATCTCTGCTTCGACAAGACGTGCCAAGGAAACCGCCTCGCTAAACGCGCTGAGGTGGAACAATAAAAACAATTCGAGTAAAGGCTTGGAAGTGGTGTGACGTCACGCCACAGAATACGTCGGCAGATTGATCTTGTGTAATATTATTCTCTCTACGGTGGTATGTGGAATTTATTTTTGCAGAGCCGGACACTATCCTGGTGTTCACAATCTTCTATAAATTATTCGGAGGAGGAACCCGCCTTGCAATGCCAAAGACAATATGCGCGCCGGACTCGTCGTCATTGAAGCCTGGTTCAGGGGCTACTGAGGGAGTTCCGGACTAGGGGGTGTCCGGATAGCCGAACTATCATCATCGGCCGGACTCCAAGACTATGAAGATACAAGATTGAAGACTTCGTCCTGTGTCCGGATGGGACTTTCCTTGGCGTGGAAGGCAAGCTTGGCGATACGGATATGTAGATCTCCTACCTTTGTAACCGACTCTGTGTAACCCTAGCCCTCTCCGGTGTCTATATAAACCGGATGGCTGTAGTCCATAGGACGAACAACAATCATACCATAGGCTAGCTTCTAGGGTTTAGCCTCCTTGATCTCGTGGTAGATCCAGTCTTGTAATACACATCATCAATATTAATCAAGCAGGACGTAGGGTTTTACCTCCATCAAGAGGGCCTGAACCTGGGTAAAAACATCGTGTCCCTTGTCTCCTGTTACCATCCGCCTAGACGCACAGTTCGGGACCCCCTACCCGAGATCCGCCGGTTTTGACACCGACACCATGTTCTCGGGATCGGTGGTATGTTCCTTTGGGGAGACAAACAATTTTTTTTAATAAAAATTGGTTGAGCCAGGTGTATACCATGTTCTCGGGATCGGTGGTATGTTCCTTCGGTGAGACTAATGAAATAATATGTGTGTTTCTTTCAAATTCAATAAGTGGTTCAACCACAAAGTCATATTTCTGCAAATAAGAGATTTAATTCCAGTTCTTTTTGTTCTCAGGATCATGCTCTCTTTAGGAATCATTTGGCGTAGTCATCATTTAAACTTGTTGATCCTCTTTTATCATTGTAAAAGTTTAAAATGGTCATGCTTACTAGTATCTTACCGCTTTGAAGCACTCCTAACCATTAATTTTCACTAGCTAAGTCCAAAGCATGCACTGTTTAGACATCTACTTCACTTGGTATTCTCTAGTCAGCTCACTGTTCACATTCTTGCTCTTGTCATATACCTTTGCTTGAGGACAAGCAAAAGTTTAAGTGTGCGGGAACTTGATAAGCACATTTCATATATATAATTTTGGCACATAAACACACCATTTATTGTGATCCGACGATCCATTCTTGCTGTGAACTATGATATATTTGAATGAAAATCATATAAAAGATCATTTACTCATCATTTGATTATTTTGCAGAAAAGTGCGCAAAGGCACTATAATCTTCAAGATTCGGACGAATTGGCCATTGAGAAGAGAGAAGGGCAGGAAAGAAGTGAAGAAAGGGACCTGAGCATGAAGGAAAGAAGAAACCGGGGGCCAAAACTAAAGAAGGAAGGGCTCTACTTGGGAAGAAAGAAGAAAGGAGAAGGGCCAAAGTAAAAAAAAAGACAGATCAGGGAGGGGGTCAAAATCCCTAGCGCTGCTCCATTCCCAAATTGGGCCTGGCCACATCTTCATCTCTCTTCCCCTCACCAGTCCTTCTTCACCTCCGGCCGCCGCCACGGCCAGGCCGGCGTGGTGGTGCGCCTCCGCAGCCCATCCACCCACCAGCGCCATCCATCACCAGCACCAACACCCAGCGCCACCCAACACCTCCACACGCTCCACACCGCCACCATCCATCACCACCACTCCCCGCTTCACCGCGCCATCATCACCCCCTCCCCACTGAACACCTCCGTGCGAGAGTTTCCCTGCTGCCGTCCTTCTTTCCTTGCCTCTGTTGCTGCTCTTGCTTGCACCCCTGTGCTGCTGCCTTTCTTCTCCCCTTGCTACTGCTCTTCTTGTCCTACGCCTTGCTGCTCCTCCTTCTTCCCTCGCCTTGCTGCTGCTCCTCCACTTCTCAACTCGAACCAGCTCCTCCTCCTCCTTCCCTTGCCTCTTCCCAACTGCTGCTGCTCCTCTCCTCACCCCTTTTGCTGCTACTCTTCTCTGAAATCTCAAAACTGCTGCTGCTCCTCCCTATTGCTTCACCCCTACTGCTCCTCCTCTCAACGTCTTGCTGCTGCTCTTCTCTGAAACCTCAAAACTGCTGCTTCTTCTCCCTCTCTCTATTCTCTAATTTTCTGTAATCTTGAGTAGTGTAATGTTCATTACTTTGAAATGTTCAGAATTGAGATGTGTAGCACTTGTAAGGTTCAGATTTTGATAAGTGTTTGCAACCAACTAGTTTGTTCAGTTTGTACTTGTTAAATATCATGTCATAAAAATATGTAATATTTTGTTACTTTGGTAATTAGTGTTTTGTCAGCATATATGTGTGTTCACCCTGTGTATTTCTTCTCGCTGTACTAGTTAATTTCTATCAGTAATTTTTAGTTGTTAAATACTGTTGTGTTGATCTGTGGGTACTAATCTTGTGGCTTGTAAGATTTCGTTTCTGTTGTCACTTGTGTAACCTGAACCGTGGTGTAGTATGCTGTTCGCATATGTGTGGTTTTGTGTGTTCTGTAGTCCCCGTATCAGCTATGTACCTGTGATATATGAATGTGCGTGTGTGTGTGTGTGTTTGATTAGAAACAATTATATTCTGTCATATATTGTCGCTTCTTCCTACTGTTATATGTTTGATACTAATGTGTCCTTGTCTTGTAGCTTTACTTGATATTGACTCCTGTTTGTGTTAGTATTTTAATTCCTCAAATAAAACAAAATACCAAAAAGATAGTGAGTAATATCTTAACCTCCCTTTGCTATTTTGCATTTTCTTGGTGGATTATCTTCGGGTACAATCACTGTTAGTTTAGATTCTTATTTTCTGCATTTATCTCTTAAAATTGTGCTACTTAGCTTTAGCCGAGCATAGTCCTCGTCGCCTAGTCCCTATGGAGAACACGACATCCGTAGTTTGGGGCGTAAAAACTCCGTTGTACCTACAATTGACCATAGTTATGGCTGATGTAATTTCTCCTGTAGAACAGAGAATGGATGATGAGACGTAGGTCGACCCTATGGATTACCTCAATACAAACGCGTATGACTGTGACATAGATATGATGAGTCAACCATATGACGAATCGGGCTATCAGCTTGCTAATGAGGATATGGATGATATTCCCGGGCAGGGTCGTACCATGGATTGCAAAAAGTCTCTCTTCATGAAATCCTCACAGGAAACGCCTGAAGATGCCGCCTCAACACAGGCTCAACTAGCCGGGCGCGAGGATCGTACAGTACTTAGCCCGGGAACACTGGGGCAGGGGTTAAGGAAGGGTCTGGAAGGTGTGCCCAAGAAAAAGGAGAGGAAGAGATCGGGGAAGGTAACTGCCTCCAAACAAGCCAGAGCACATAGCAGCCAGACGATGCATTCTGAAGAGCGTGTACCCGTGAAAAGTGCGGTCATGTTCCATCTCACGGGCGAGCCGATGCTACCGTCGAAACCACTGGAGGCACTATCAGGGGATCTTAGGAGACTGCACGACCATGTGCTGTCGACTGAGAAAAGCCTACTAGCCTCAAAGGATCCTGGATATCCGACATACGCGGCTCGTGTGCCTGAGGGGAAGTGCTACGTCGACACACGGCCCACGGAGGTGTTCTTCCTGCGGTTTGACCATATCTTTGAGATGTTTGTAACAAGGCGGCTTGATTTTACTATCGTCCGCCTTTTGCGCTACATATGAGCTCTGTCATGAAGAGTGAAGAAGTCTCGCAAATCTGTGTGGCGGATCCGTACTACATGCACGAGTCTTTCTTGAGTCTTGGCGACTTTGAGCGTGAAACTGCTAGGGAGTACCTCCAAAACTTCATGGTACAGAATAAGGACCGGGAAATTGTCCTCGTGCCTTATCATCCAAAGTAAGTCAGTTCCGGACAACCTTTCGTACATTTCAATCATTCCTTCTCTCTCATATGGGGAATAATTTGAGGTGTCTTTTCCCCGCAGCAACGGGCGCGCCGTCCTTATCGTTCTGTACCCGCAAGTCTCCCACGCCGTGTATTTTGACCCTTCCAGAGACTACGAGAAAAAAGACTACACCCACATAATGAATATTCTAGATGATGCTCTCCAAGGCTACAGCTTTAGAGGTGGCCACGTGCAGATCAAGAAACAAAGGAACAAGAAGATGGGTTTCGTGCATAAAACTAACTTCTCCTGCATCCATGTCCCAAAACCAAGCAAGAAGGATGGATTCTACATCGTCCATCTCATGATTCAGTTCAACACGGATCACCAAAAGCTTTGCATTAACAGCAGAAATGATGATCGTATCCACAAGTGGCTAGAATCTCATGGAGAAGCGGATTATAAACTTAGAGATGACTTCTTTCGCATCCAAAGCGACATTGTGACGATCATCATGAAAGAAGTCGTCGATGAGAAGGGGATGTTCCACCACGGCCCTATATCGCGAGCTGACGTCCGAACTCGCATAGGCATGCAACGTCTAGACCTCACGCCGTTCAAGAAGCTAGGGTTCGTCATTGATGATATGGAAGGATGGAACTTCTAGTGATTTATGATGCGGATGATGATGATATGTGTCGGTTGAACTTGTATACTTTTTTTAGCGATGAAACTTTGTGATGTCCACGGTCCATGCCGAACTTGCGTAACGCTACTTTGTTAGTTTTCGTACGATGACCTGCGTACCTCTAGTTAATTAATTTGCATACTATATGTTGCATCTAGTTGCTAACCCTTTCTTTTTCAGTGTTGCTCTAGTATATTTGGTTGCATATATATGATTGTACATCCTCTTCATGAACATGCATCTCTAACAGGTACCTAGTTTCTTGATGGCGAGATGGAATTGCTATGTCATGTACAAAGGGAAGGTTCCGGGGGTGTACAACGAGTGGCATGAGTGTCAGGCGCAAGTGAATGGGTTCACGGGCGCCAGCCATAAAGGCTTCAAAAGCAGACAAGAAGGAGAAGCTAGTTACTTGAGGTTCACGCTAGCGCGAGAGAGGACTCGTAACCGCCACCTCATGTACTGCATAGTTCCGCTCTCACTCATAGTGATAGCACTTCTTGCGTATACCGTTGTTTAGATGGATGACGTTGTTGCAGTTGCAAGTATTCGAGACTTGCATGTATCGCTATTTTCGAGATGATGACAAGATATCACTTTGTGTTGGATGATGATTATGATGAGACTATTTGTATGTACATGCTAGATTACATTTGTGGTCTCGCAGGCATTTGTATGTGTATCATGATGACATTTCTATGTGCTAAAGATTCTTCTATAAAGCCTGTTCAAATACAAAACAAATATGCCAAAAAACAACAAAAAAACCTACTTAAATTAGCAGTAGCGAGTGTATAAAAGTTAGCAGCAGCGCCGCGATAGCAGTAGCGCGTCAAGGTAAAGCGCGCTAGAGCTACTAGCAGTAGCGAGCTTCCGCTAACAGCGCTGCTGCTACACTTGTGTAGCAGTAGCGCCGGTGAGCACGCGCTACTGCTATCTGTTAGCTGTAGCCCCTTATTAGTAGCGCCTATCCCCGCGCTACTGATACATCTAAAACCCGCGCTGCTGCTAGCCTTTTCCCTAGTAGTGTAAAGCTAGTCACACCTTTGTTAAAATTAATGTTCATTATGTTATCGCAGGAGGTCTGTATGTTTGTCTCTAATGCCTGTCGACTACATACCTGACATCATGATGTAATGTTAAGTCATTTCCTTTTGTACAGTGTAACTGAAATGTCAAGGCGGTGATGGCATTTTATTTTAGTAGAACTGCACAAATTTTGTTTAAAAGAAGAGGAAAGGTCAGGAATGGCTCAGTTTTTCAGAAAAAAACTATGTATGCCTTCTTGACATCAGCCGCTATTGCTTTATTTATTCCTTCAAACAGGTGGTTAGAAACAGTCTTGCTACCTTTTCCCACTAAGAAATTGGAATGCTTATATTTGTGAGTCTATGCTTCAGCTAGTGCCACTTTTATAGTAATCACACTTTCAATATCTATTCAAACAGGGATGCTCGATTTTAGTGGAACTGCACAAAAAGTCCAACTGGTCCAACATTAGGAGCATGTTTTTTCCAAACCTTTATATCCAATTGGTGGCACTATGAGCTATTCATTACGAAGGTACATGGTTTGCTACTATCTTGCTACTCTTTTTGTATTGTCATCAGATAGTAATACTAGTGGTTTGCATGTGAATTTTTTGGCAGGGTGGACCTACATTGGAGGTGCAGGATAGGATTCAATGATTGGATGCTCAATTTCGGTTGTATCGATTTCATCTCATCCATCACTACGAACATGGATATCCTTGGTCTGATGAAGAATAGGCGCTATATTTCTGCTCTGAACCAACAAATCAATTCAGTATGAAATTGTCCAGGGCAAAACATAACTGTATCAGATTGTCCAGTGCAGAACATGACAGATGCTAAGCGGAAGATACATGTTTAAACCGAAAATACATGGTGTGGTATATGTTTACTAGCTGCTTGATATTTGTGTAGACAGAGATGTCTGCCCGTTGCTATTTGGCAAACAAACAAAGTGTCCTCAATTTTGGTTGAACTGCACAAGATAATAGTATAGTCACTGCATGCAGTGCCATTTGAAAATAGACACAACGATTGGATAGTCACTTCATGGACTACAGAAAAGTAGTACTGTACTATTTACTGGCCAACACTAGGTGCTTCATTGCTTTGGTCTGATTATACAATGGGCATCATTTTGGCTAAGTTAAATTTTGTATTCCAAAAATAGTCTTGCGGTGTGATCGAGATAAGACCAAATCATATTGTAGTGGATGTTCCTCCATCATGTGTGGTTCATTCTCATGGTTCCAGCTATTGGTGAAATCACTTACGTTTGCAAGAGGAATTGTAGACTTCACAAACAAATTTGTCTTCCAGTCTGTACTGAATGTTGGCCAAGAGAAGCATCCATGTTAGTAGGAAGAACAGATGTTTTTTCTAGATCTTTCCTTTTGGAGCTACATATTTGTATATGATCTGTGAATCATTGAGATGCATTAACATGTTGATCTTATGTAAGGGAATCGTACTAGTTAGTTTTAGTTGCGACGCAAGATCCGAAGTGGCTGATCTTTGCTTTTGGAGCTACATATTTGCATATGATCTGTGAATCATTGAGATGCATTAACAGTTACTTATTTCTGTTCGCTCAGTGTTTACAAGTTACTGATCGATCACTAGCTAGCCTACAAATGCGCTCCTGGTAGTTTTATTTGCGACGCAAGATGCGAAGTGGTAGTTTTTTGAATAAAAATGCCTACCTCTAAAGAAACTGACAAGCTACACTATCGATCATACACGGATAAAAATGCCTACCTCTGAAGAAACTGACAAGCTACACTATCGATCCTACACGAATAAATAGTGGATCACGCACGTACTACCTCCTTTCCGGTTTGCAGGGCTCAATTCAAGAAACGACCTACTCGATCCTATATGAATAAATAGTAGATCACGCACGTACTAGTACCTCCTTTTCGGTTTGCAGGGCTTAAATCAAACCTCTCACCAACCAAGGTACTCCCTCCGTCCGGGTTTATTAGTCCTGTGAGCAAAGCAGCAAGACCAAGGCATGGAAATAATTAACGGCATACAGAAGTTTAAGCCTAATTAATTCCATCGATTTAAGTGGCTGCATGTGTGCCCTCGGCTGCAACTCGTTGCATGCTGCTTCACGTATTGCCTGTGAGCAATTCTGAGTGCCTGCATGCAGCCGGCCGTAATTAAGGCAGCTAACTGATGCGAAAAAAGATACGCTTTAATTGTTGCGGGCTTTTTAAATCCGTGGAATCATTATAGACAAGGAGGGAGATGATTCGAGTGCACTTGTTTGACCGCCATGCCGGCGTGCGACCCAGATGGGACGGGACGACACAGTCATAATTTCAGTTTCTCTAGTTTTCCACGTCAAGCTGGCGCGCTAAGCCATTATGCATTGAATTCCGATGACCATCGCGCTACCTTCCCCCTATAAGTACTGTTTCCCGGCCTTCTCCGGTGCCACAGTGACCCAACTCGCCATATCCTCATAAGCCCCCACCGACCCGACATCGCTCGCCACGTCCGCCATGCCCCCGCCCGTCTGCGGTAGGTGACGCCGGAGGCGGTCACCGCCAGAACTTGTGTTCGGTTTTTCACCGGAAGGCAGACGGAGGGAGGAGGCATTCTCTCTGTCTTTAGATGGCAATGTGGAGATCAAGGAGTTGTTGGAGCGTGACCGCATGGCGGAGGAGCAGGAGTTGTTGGAGCACGACCGCCTGGCGGAGGTGCGGCGTATCACCGATTTGCGCCGCCAGCGGGACATGGAGCACCAGCGCACCGACGCTCTGAGTCGCGAGCAGAGCGACTACAACTGGGCCGACTACATGGAGGGCGGCGCCCGGCAAATAGCCCTGGAGGCTGTCGGGCACGCACGCGTTCGCGATGCTGATTTTTACTACCAGCTCATCAAGTGGGTTTCCCGCTTGGAAGCTGAAGCTTCGGTGGACCATGCCGACATGGAAAGGGCCAACGCGCGCGAGCAACGCGCCATATTGCACCTCTTGCAAGTCCGAGGCGAGGCGCAGGACGCCGGTGCCGGCGTTTAGCATGTACCACAGATGGCGACCGGCATCGTCGTTAGCTAAGAGTAAGTTAGTACTTGTATGCTACTAGAGTATTAGTGGGAGTAGATAGTTAACTTGGCTATGATGGTTGTCAACGTGGAAGTTCAGTACTCTATATGTGGATCAGACCTGTTACTTTGCACTGAATGTTGAACTTTCCATTTGAACGTATGGAATGGGCTGTTATTTTTTTAAATGGGTTGTATTTGTCCTCCACGGGTTTAGAGGCTGACTTGTGGGCCTATCAAGTTGACGCGTACACAATCAGGAGCTGATTGTATGTGGAGAGGATGACAGCAGGGACCCGCCAAGGTCATGGCAGTATGCAAGCAAGTGCCTCCTTATTTCAAGCCAATAAAAAAATGGCTCCTCCTAGTGGATTTCTGACATCTGGGTCCCATGCCATTGTCAACGTAGTCAATAAACGAGAGAATTGCACAACGAGCGGCTGACACCAGGGACCCAGCAGCTCGCCCAGTTATTTTTGTTTTGGGTTAATTTGATAAATGCCACTCCAAATCTGGTGTATCCGAGAAATGCCACTGCAATTTCCAGACTTTGAAAAATGCCATTTCATGCCATTTCTAGTGGCATTTTTCGAAGTCTGGAGTGGCGTTTTTCAAAGTTTGCAAACTGCAGTGACGTTTTTCAAAGTTTGCAAAAATTGCAGTGGCATTTTTCAAAGTTTGGAAATTGCAGTGGCATTTTTATGAATCGCCATAATTGGAGTGGCATTTATCTAATTTGTTTTTGAGACGGAAGCAGGGTGTCAACTGGGCTGTGCGGGACACTCTGGCATGTCTAGATAGCCTTTTCTTTTATGTTTACCACAGACCAGCCCAGTAGTTTTTTTTCTTTCTGAAAATGGCTAGCCCAGTTTTTTTGTGATTTGTCAAGTAAGTCGCTTTATCAGGCCTGTTGAGCTGCAAATCTTTCAAACGAGCAGAGCTTCATTTGGCTGGCCGAGAAAATGGCCTATCAGTAATGAGAAATGGGCTGTACATTTTTAAAACACATCAAACCGGCAATTAGTTTCAAATATCTTTTTTTCATTTCGAGATTTTAAATTGCATTGATTTTTATGCGTGGAAAATTTTATTGGATTTTATATTGATATACATTTATTTTTAAAATCAGTCTAAATGTGACTCGAAATTTCGGGATTAAAAACAGTTCAGACCGCACCGAAATATGCAAAATTTCATATAATTTTTTAACCGTGGCCACAATATGGGCTGTAATGCTAACAAAAAGAACATGGGCTCCAAAAAAACCCGTAAGAATTAGCAAATGGGCTGTAAATTATTTGAAATAATGGCAGATGGGATGTATGCTGTTTTCCACAGATTTGAGGCTTTCCACAGATGGCCTGTATACTGTTGGATGTCCATCCAACGGCCGTCGTGCTTCTTCAATCTCTGTTCTTCCTGCTCCAGCCGCTCAAACAAGCGCCGGCGGGACTGCCTGCTCCCTCCTCCCCGCCGGCTGTGCTACCGCGCAGGCCTCACTGCCCCACCATACTCCCATCGCTGGCCTAGCCATCCCTCTACTCATCCACAGTCCCACACCTGCTGTTATTCTCCGGCGACGGCAGACGAACCAGTAAACCCTCATACAGTCATACTCCCCTCCACGTGGGAAACAACTGCCGAGTCTTCCCTGCCTCCGTGTCGTTCCCTTCCTAGGCCTCGCCGTCGTCCACCGCCCTGGTGCTCTCGGCGTGGCGTGGTCAACGTGGTCAACGACCGACATGCATCTGACAGCTGGGTCCACGGCCGCACGCAAGGAAATGCCTCCTTATTACGCGCAAAATAATGATCCCTCCACCTGACATCTGGGACCCACCGAAAGGGCCTCTGTATTTCGCGAAAATAACGTTACCGCCGCTGACACCTCGGACCCACCAGCTATATCTTTGCACGCAAGGAAGTGCCTCCTTATTACGCACAAAAAAATGAATACTCCCCCTGCTAGCTAGGACCCAGTATAGTGGGCCTACTAAGTTGACGGGGATAAAGGGCTTTGTCAACTTAGTCAATATGCACGATTCTAGCTCGACTGACCGTACGATGTCCATCCAACGGCCGTAGTGCTTCTTCAACCTCTGGTCTTCTTGCTCCAGCCACCCAAAGCAGCGCCGATCGTGCCACCTACTCCTGCCTCCCGTGGCCGGCTGTGCTGCCGCGGAGGCCTCATCGCCCCCATACTACTCCCACCGGTGGCCAGGCCATCCCTCCAGTCCACTCACCCACACCCCCTGTTATTCTGTGGCGACGGCAGCGTAGCTGAACCAGTGAACCCTCGTACTCCTCTCTGCGTGGGCATCCACTGCCGCATCTTCCCTGGCTCCGTGTCGTCCCCTTCCCAGGCCTCGCCGTAGTCCACCGCCGTGGTGCTCTCGGCGCGGCATGGTCAATGTGGTCAATGACCGAATTCCATCAGAAGAATACCGTACGTGGAGAGGCTGACAGTTGGGTCCACGGCAGCTGCAAGGAAGTGCCTCCTTATTACGCGGAAAATAATTATTCCTCCACCTGACAGCAGGGACCCACCAGACGGGCCACCTGTATTTCACGAAAAAACGTTTGCCCCTGACTACTGGGACCCACCCGACGGGCCACCGTATTTCGCGAAAAAACGTTCCCCCTGCTGTCAGCTCGGACCCACCAGAAGTGCCTCCTTATTACGCACAAAATATTGAATACCCCCATGCTAGCTGGGACCCGCCTTGGTGGGAGGCTGACTTGTGGGCCTGCTAAGTTGACGGGGACGGAGGGTTTTGTCAACTTAGTCAATATAAACGATTCTAGCTCCAGTGACCGTACGATGTCCATCCAACGGCCATAGTGCTTCTTCAACCTCTGGTCTTCTTGCTCCAGCCGCCCAAAGCAGCACCGGTCGTGCCGCACACTCCTGCCTCTCGTGGTCGGATGTGCTGCCGCGGAGGCCTCACCGCCCCCTACTATTCCCGCCGCTGGCCATGCCCTGCGGCGACGGCAGCCTCACACCGCAGCCGAACCAGTGAACCCTCATACTCCTCTCCACACGGGCTTCCACTGCCGCGTCTTCCCCGGCTCCCCGTTGTCCCCTTCCTAGGCCTCGCCGTCGTCCACCGCCCTGGTGATCTCGGCGCGGCGTGGTCAACGTGGTCAAGGAACGACTTCCATCGGACGTGGACTGTACTGTTGGGGAACGTAGTAATTTCAAAAAATTTCCTATGCACATGCAAGATCATGGTGATGCATAGCAACGAGAGGGGAGAGTGTGTCCACGTACCCTCGTAGACCGAAAGCGGAAGCGTTATGACAACGCGGTTGATGTAGTCGTATGTCTTCACGATCCGACCAATCCAAGCACCGAACGTACGACACCTCCGAGTTCAGCACACGTTCAGCTCAATGACGATCCCCGGACTCCGATCCAACAGGGTGTCGGGGATGAGTTCCGTCAGCACGACGGCGTGGTGACGATGATGATGTTCTACCGACGCAGGGCTTCGCCTAAGCACCGCAACGACATGACCGAGGTGGAATATGGTGGAGGGGGGCACCGCACACGGCTAAGGAACGATCACGAAGATCAACTTGTGTGTCTAGAGGTGCCCCCTGCCCCCGTATATAAAGGAGGGAGGGGGAGGTGTGGATGGCCCCCTAGGGGTGCGCCTGGAGGAGTCCTACTCCCATGGGGAGTAGGACTCCCCCCTCTTGCCTTGTCAGAGAAGGAAGGGGGAAGGGGGAAAGAGGAAAGGGGGGCGCCCCCCCCTCCTTGTCCTATTCGGACTAGGGGGGAGGGGGCGTGCGGCCTGCCCTGGCCGGCCCTCCTCTTCTCCCTTATGGCCCATGTAGGCCCATTAACCCCCGGGGGGGTTCTGGTAACCCCCCGGTACTCCGGTAAAATCCCGATTTCACCCGGGACGATTCCGATATCCAAATATAGGCTTCCAATATATCAATCTTTATGTCTCGACCATTTCGAGACTCCTCGTCATGTCTATGATCACATCCGGGACTCCGAACAACCTTCGGTACATCAAAACTTATAAACTCATAATAAAACTGTCATCATAACGTTAAGCGTGCGGACCCTACGGGTTTGAGAACTATGTAGACATGACCTAGAACTGTTTCCAGTCAATAACCAATAGCGGAACCTGGATGCTCATATTGGCTCCTACATATTATACGAAGATCTTTATCGGTCAAACCGCATAACAACATACGTTGTTCCCTTTGTCATCGGTATGTTACTTGCCCGAGATTCGATCGTCGGTATCCAATACCTAGTTCAATCTCGTTACCGACAAGTCTCTTTACTCGTTACGTAATGCCTCATTCCGTAAGCAACTCATTGGTTACATTGCTTGCAAGGCTTATAGTGATGAGCATTACCGAGTGGGCCCAGAGATACCTCTCCGACAATTGGAGTGACAAAACCTAATCTCGAAATACGCCAACTCAACATCTACCTTTGGATACACATGTAGAGCTCCTTTATAATCACCCAGTTACGTTGTGACGTTTGGTAGCACACAAAGTGTTCCTCCGGTAAACGGGAGTTGCATAATCTCATAGTTGTAGGAACTTTGTATAAGTCATGAAGAAAGCATTAGCAACATACTAAATGATCAAGTGCTAGGCTAACGGAATGGGTCAAGTCAATCACATCATTCTCCTAATGATGTGATCTCTTTAATCAAATGCCAACACATGTTATGGTTAGGAAACATAACCATCTTTGATTAATGAGCTAGTCAAGTAGAGGCATACTAGTGACATTAAGTTTGTCTATGTATTCACACATGTATTATGTTTCCGGTTAATACAATTCTAGCATGAATAATAAACATTTATCATGATATGAGGAAATAAATAATAACTTTATTATTGCCTCTAGGGCATATTTCCTTCAGTCTCCCACTTGCACTAGAGTCAATAATCTGGATTACACAGTAATGATTCTGACACCCATGGAGTCTTGGTGCTGATCATGTTTTGCTCGTGGAAGAGACTTAGTCAATGGGTCTGCAACATTTAGATCCATATGTATCTTGCAAATCTCTATGTCTCCCACCTTGACTTGGTCCCGGATGGAATTGAAGCGTCTCTTGATGTGCTTGGTCCTCTTGTGAAATCTGGATTCCTTTGCCAAGGCAATTGTACCAGTATTGTCACAGAAGATCTTCATTGGTCCCGATGCACTAGGTATGACACCTAGATTGGAAATGAACTCCTTCATCCAGACTCCTTCATTTGCTGCTTCCGAAGTAGCTATGTACTCCGCTTCGCATGTAGATCCCGCCATGACGCTTTGTTTAGAACTGCACCAACTTACAGCTCCAGCGTTTAATAAAAACACGTATCTGGTTTGCGATTTAGAATCGTCCGGATCAGTGTCAAAGCTTGCATAACATAACCATTTATGACTAGCTCTTTGTCACCTCCATAAACAAGAAACATATCCTTAGTCCTTTTCAGATATTTCAGGATGTTCTTGACCGCTGTCCAGTGATCCACTACTGGATTACTTTGGTATCTCCCTGCTAAACTTATTGCTAAGCATATATCAGGTCTGGTACACAGCATTGCATACATGATAGAGCCTATGGCTGAAGCATAGGGAACATCTTTCATTTTCTCTCTATCTTCTGCTGTGGTCGGGCATTGAGTCTGACTCAACTCCACACCTTGCAATACAGGCAAGAACCCTTTCTTTGCCTGATCCATTTTGAACTTTTTCAAAACTTTATCAAGGTATGTGCTTTGTGAAAGTCCAATTAAGCGTCTTGATCTATCTCTATAGATCTTGATGCCCAATATGTAAGCAGCTTCATTGAGGTCCTTCATTGAAAAACTTTTATTCAAGTATCCCTTTATGCTATCCAGAAATTCTATATCATTTCCAATTAACAATATGTCATCTACATATAATATTAGAAAGGCTACAGAGCTCCCACTCACTTTCTTGTAAATACAGGCTTCTCCAAAAGTCTGTATAAAACCATATGATTTGATCACACTATCAAAGCGTTTATTCCAACTCCGAGATGCTTGCACCAGTCCATAAATGGATCGCTGGAGCTTGCACACTTTGTTAGCACCTTTTGGATCGACAAAACCTTCCGGTTGCATCATATACAACTCTTCTTCCAGAAATCCATTCAGGAATGCAGTTTTTACATCCATTTGCCAAATTTCATAATCATAAAATGTGGCAATTGCTAGCATGATTCAGACAGACTTAAGCATCGCTACGGGTGAGAAAGTCTCATCGTAGTCAACCCCTTGAACTTGTCTAAAACCTTTTGCAACAAGTCGAGCTTTGTAGACAGTTATATTACCATCAGCGTTTGTCTTCTTCTTGAAGATCCATTTATTCTCAATGGCTTGCCGATCATCGGGCAAGTCAACCAAAGTCCATACTTTGTTCTCATACATGGATCATATCTCAGATTTCATGGCTTCAAGCCATTTTGCGGAATCTGGGCTCATCATCGCTTCCTCATAGTTTGTAGGTTCACCATGGTCAAGTAACATGACTTCCAGAATAGGATTACCGTACCACTCTGGTGCGGATCTTACTCTGGTAGACCTACGAGGTTCAGTAGAAACTTGATCTGAAGTTTCATGATCAATATCATTAGCTTCCTCACTAATTGGTGTAGTTGTCACAGGAACTGGTTCTTGTGATGAACTACTTTCCAATAAGGGAGCAGGTACAGTTACCTCATCAAGTTCTACTTTCCTCCCATTCACTTCTTTCGAGATAAACTCCTTCTCTAGAAAGGATCCGAATTTAGCAACGAAAATCTTGCCCTCAGATCTGTGATAGAAGGTGTACCCAATAGTCTCTTTTGGGTATCCTATGAAGACACATTTCTCCGATTTGGGTTCGAGCTTATCTGGTTGAAGTTTCTTCACATAAGCATCGCAGCCCCAAACTTTAAGCAACAACAACTTTGGTTTCTTGCCAAACCACAGTTCATAAGGCGTCGTCTCAACAGATTTTGATGGTGCCCTATTTAACGTGAATGCGGCCGTCTCTAAAGCATAACCCCAAAACGATAGCGGTAAATCAGTAAGAGACATCATAGATCGCACCATATCCAGTAAAGTACGATTACGACGTTCGGACACACCATTTCGTTGTGGTGTTCCGGGTGGCGTGAGTTGCGAAACTATTCCGCATTGTTTCAAATGTAAACCAAACTCGTAACTCAAATATTCTCCTCCACGATCAGATCGTAGAAATTTTATTTTCTTGTTACGATGATTTTCCACTTCACTCTGAAATTCTTTGAACTTTTCAAATGTTTCAGACTTGTGTTTCATCAAGTAGATATACCCATATCTGCTCAAATCATCTGTGAAGGTGAGAAAATAACGATACCCGCCGCGAGCCTCAATATTCATTGGACCACATACATCAGTATGTATGATTTCCAACAAATCAGTTGCTCGCTCCATAGTTCGGAGAACGGCGTTTTAGTCATCTTGCCCATGAGGCACGGTTCGCAAGTACCAAGTGATTCATAATCAAGTGATTCCAAAAGTCCATCAGTATGGAGTTTCTTCATGCGCTTTACACCGATATGACCTAAACGGCAGTGCCACAAATAAGTTGCACTATCATTATCAACTCTGCATCTTTTGGCTTCAACATTATGAATATGTGTATCACTACTATCGAGATTTAATAAAAATAGACCACTCTGTAAGTGTGCATGACCATAAAAGATATTACTCATATAAATAGAACAACCATTATTCTCTGATTTAAATGAATAACCGTCTCGCATCAAACAAGATCCAGATATAATGTTCATGCTCAACGCTGGCACCAAATAACAATTATTTAGGTCTAAAACTAATCCCGATGGTAGATGTAGAGGTAGCGTGCCGACCGCGATCACATCGACTTTGGAACCATTTCCCACGCGCATCGTCACCTCGTCCTTAGCCAATCTTCGCCTAATCCGTAGTCCCTGTTTCGAGTTGCAAATATTAGCAACAGAACCAGTATCAAATACCCAGGTACTACTGCGAGCATTAGTAAGGTACACATCAATAACATGTATATCACATATACCTTTGTTCACTTTGCCATCCTTCTTATCCGCCAAATACTTGGGGCAGTTCCGCTTCCAGTGTCCAGTCTGCTTGCAGTAGAAGCACTCAGTCTCAGGCTTAGGTCCAGACTTGGGTTTCTTCTCTTGAGCAGCAACTTGTTTGTTGTTCTTCTTGAAGTTCCCCTTCTTCTTCCCTTTGCCCTTTTTCTTGAAACTGGTGGTCTTATTGACCATCAACACTTGATGCTCCTTCTTGATTTCTACCTCCGCAGCCTTTAGCATTGCGAAGAGCTCGGGAATAGTCTTGTCCATCCCTTGCATATTATAGTTCATCACGAAGCTCTTGTAGCTTGGTGGCAGTGATTGAAGAATTCTGTCAATGACACTATCATCAGGAAGATTAACTCCCAGTTGAATCAAGTGATTATTATACCCAGACATTTTGAGTATGTGTTCACTGACAGAACTATTCTCCTCCATCTTACAGCTATAGAACTTATTGGAGACTTCATATCTCTCAATCCGGGCATTTGCTTGAAATATTAACTTCAACTCCTGGAACATCTCATATGCTCCATGACGTTCAAAACGTCGTTGAAGACCCGGTTCCAAGCCGTAAAGCATGGCACACTGAACTATCGAGTAGTCATCAGCTTTGCTCTGCCAGACGTTCTTAACGTCGTCAGTTGCATCTGCAGCAGGCCTGGCACCCAGCGGTGCTTCCAGGACGTAATTCTTCTGTGCAGCAATGAGGATAATCCTCAGGTTACGGACCCAGTCCGTGTAATTGCTACCATCATCTTTCAACTTAGCTTTCTCAAGGAACGCATTAAAATTCAACGGAACAACAGCACGAGCCATCTATCTACAACAAACATAGACAAGCAAAATACTATCAGGTACTAAGTTCATGATAAATTTAAGTTCAATTAATCATATTACTTAAGAACTCCCACTTAGACAGACATCTCTCTAGTCATCTAAGTGATCACGTGATCCAAATCAACTAAACCATGTCCGATCATCACGTGAGATGGAGTAGTTTCAATGGTGAACATCACTATGTTGATCATATCTACTATATGATTCACGTTCGACCTTTCGGTCTCCGTGTTCCGAGGCCATATCTGTATATGCTAGGCTCGTCAAGTTTAACCTGAGTATTCCGCGTGTGCAACTGTTTTGCACCCGTTGTATTTGAACGTAGAGCCTATCACACCCGATCATCACGTGGTGTCTCAGCACGAAGAACTTTCGCAACGGTGCATACTCAGGGAGAACACTTCTTGATAATTTAGTGAGAGATCATCTTAAAATGCTACCGTCAATCAAAGCAAGATAAGATGCATAAAGGATAAACATCACATGCAATCAATATAAGTGATATGATATGGCCATCATCATCTTGTGCTTGTGATCTCCATCTCCGAAGCACCGTCGTGATCACCATCGTCACCGGCGCGACACCTTGATCTCCATCGTAGCATCGTTGTCGTTACGCCATCTATTGCTTCTACGACTATCGCTACCGCTTAGTGATAAAGTAAAGCAATTACAGGGCGTTTGCATTTCATACAATAAAGCGACAACCATATGGCTCCTGCCAGATGCCGATAACTTCGGTTACAAAACATGATCATCTCATACAATAAAATATAGCATCATGTCTTGACCATATCACATCACAACATGCCCTGCAAACAAGTTAGACGGCCTCTACTTTGTTGTTGCAAATTATACGTGGCTGCTATGGGCTGAGCAAGAACCGTTCTTACCTACGCATCAAAACCACAACGATAGTTCGTCAAGTTAGTGTTGTTTTAACCTTCGCAAGGACCGGGCATAGCCACACTCGATTCAACTAAAGTTGGAGAAACAGACACCCGCTAGTCACCTGTGTGCGAAGCACGACGGTAAAACCAGTCTCGCGTAAGTGTACGCGTAATGTCGGTCCGGGCCGCTTCATCCAACAATACCGCTGAACCAAAGTATGACATGCTGGTAAGCAGTATGACTTGTAACGCCCACAACTCACTTGTGTTCTACTCGTGCATATAACATCTATGCATAAAACCTGGCTCGGATGCCACTGTTGGGGAATGTAGTAATGTCAAAAAATTTCCTACGCACATGCAAGATCATGGTGATGCATAGCAACGAGAGGGGAGGGTGTGTCCACGTACCCTCGTAGACCGAAAGCGGAAGCGTTATGACACGGTTGAGGTAGTCGTACGTCTTCATGATCCGACCGATCCAAGCACCGAACGTACGGCACCTCCGAGTTCAGCACATGTTCAGCTCGATGACGATCCCTGGACTCCGATCCAGCAGGGTGTCGGGGATGAGTTCCGTCAGCACGACGGCGTGGTGACGATGATGATGTTCTACCGACGCAGGGCTTCGCCTAAGCACCGCAACAATATGACCGAGGTGGAATATGGTGGAGGGGGGCACCGCACACGGCTAAGGAACAATCACGAAGATCAACTTGTGTCTAGAGGTGCCCCCTGCCCCCGTATATAAAGGAGGGAGGGGGAAGGTGCGGCCGACCCCCTAGGGGTGCGCCTGGAGGAGTCCTACTCCCACCGGGAGTAGGACTCCCCCCTCTTGCCTTGTTGGAGAAGGAAGGGGGAAGGGGGGAAGAGGAAAGGGGGGCGCCCCCCCCCCCTCCTTGTCCTATTCGGACTAGGGGGAGGGTGCACGCGGCCTGCCCTGGCCGGCCCTCCTCTTCTCCCTTATGGCCCATGTAGGCCCATTAACCCCCGGGGGGTTCCGGTAACCCCCCGATACTCTGGTAAAATCCCGATTTCACCCGGAACGATTTCGATATCCAAATATAGGCTTCCAATATATCAATCTTTATGTCTCGGCCATTTCGAGACTCCTCGTCATGTCCGTGATCACATCCGTGACTCTGAACAACCTTCGGTACATCACAACTTATAAACTCATAATAAAACTGTCATCGTAACGTTAAGCGTGCAGACCCTACGGGTTCAAGAACTATGTATACATGACCTAGAACTGTTTCCAGTCAATAACCAATAGCGGAAGCTAGATGCTCATATTGGCTCCTACATATTCTACGAAGATCTTTATCGGTCAAACCGCATAACAACATACGTTGTTCCCTTTGTCATCAGTATGTTACTTGCCCGAGATTCGATCGTCAGTATCCAATACCTAGTTCAATCTCGTTACAGGCAAGTCTCTTTACTCGTTACGTAATGCATAATTCCGTAACCAACTCATTGGTTACATTGCTTGCAAGGCTTATAGTGATGTGCATTACCGAGAGGGCCCAGAGATACCTCTCCAACAATCGGAGTGACAAAACCTAATCTCGAAATATGCCAACTCAACATCTACCTTTGGATACACCTGTAGATCTCCTTTATAATCACCCAGTTACGTTGTGACATTTGGTAGCACACAAAGTGTTCCTCCGGTAAACGGGAGTTGCATAATCTCATAGTTGTAGGAACTTTGTATAAGTCATGAAGAAAGCATTAGCAACATACTAAACGATCAAGTGCTAGGCTAACGGAATGGGTCAAGTCAATCACATCATTCTCCTAATGATGTGATCTCTTTAATCAAATGACAACACATGTCTATGGTTAGGAAACATAACCATCTTTGATTAATGAGCTAGTCAAGTAGAGGCATACTAGTGACATTAAGTTTCTCTATGTATTCACACATGTATTATGTTTCTGGTTAATACAATTCTAGCATGAATAATAAACATTTATCATGATACGAGGAAATAAATAATAACTTTATTATTGCCTCTAGGGCATATTTCCTTCATGTACGTGGAGAGGCTGACAACTGGGTCCACGGCCGCAGCAAGGAAGTGCGTCCTTATTACGCGAAAAATAATTATTCCTCCACCTGACAGCGGGGACCCACTGGACGGGCCACCATATTTCACGAAAAAAACATTTCCCCCTGACTGCTGGGACCAACGAGCTACATCTTCGCACGCAAGGAAGTGCGTCTGGGCAAAAAAAATGATTCACCCCCTGATTGCTGGGACCCACCAGCTACATCTTCGCACGCAAGGAAGTGCGCCAGGAAAAAAACGATTCGCCCCCTTGACTGCTGGGACCCACCAGCTACATCTTCGCACGCAAGGAAGTGCCTGACAGTCAGGACCCACCTGGTCGAAGCGTATGTAGCGTTGCCATTCTGGTCGCGAACGTGTACGTACATACTGGTGGATATAGAGGCGCGCACGTGTCGTAGTAGAGGCACGCTCGTGTCGTAGTAGAGGCACGCACGTAGCATGTACACGTACGTACAGCGGCCAGTGCGCAAGAAAGAAAATGCGGCCACATATGTGTACATACGGGCGGGGTCTCGAACGCCTACTCGCGCATATATACGTACGGCCAGGGCTCGTGTACATGGCTTGGTCAGAACAAAGAAACAGCATCGTCGTCGTGTTCATGGGGAGCCAACCAGCTGGGTCAGAACGGAATGCGTGGTCGTGTTAATCGGGAGGGCTTGGACGGAACAGGCGATGGAAACGAGGCCTGGTGTACCACAGAATGGAGGAAACGGCCTTGTGTTCGACTGGCCACGTTCGAAACAGGATCCTGTTCATCTGGAGGGGTCTGGCGTACCGCAAAATGGAGGAAACGGACCTCCTACGGTCAAAACGGGGGTCCTGTTGATCGGGGGGGTGTGGCGTACCGCAAAACGGAGGAAACGGACCTCCTACGGTCGAAACGGGGGTCCTGTTGATCGGGAGGGGTGTGGCGTACTGCAAAACGGACCTCCTACGGTCGAAACGGGGGTCCTGTTGGTCGGGAGGGGTGTGGCGTACCGCAAAACGGATGAAACAAACTTGTGTTGGAGCGCTACGGTCGGAACGGGGGTCCTGTTCATCGGGAGGGGTGTGGCGTACCGCAAAACGGGACTCCACGGGATAATGTTCATCTCCACCATCAACCTCCTCCAGCCTCCACGGGCTACTGTTCATCCACCATCGACCTCCTCCAGCCTCCACCTGCGACTGTTCATCCAGCCTCCACCGCGCGCTACTCCACCGGCTACTATTCAACCACCCCTCCACGGGCATCCCTCCACCGTCTACTGTTCATCCAGCCCTCCACGGGGTTGTCCTATTCATCCAGCCCTCCACGGGGTCCTGTTCATCCAGCCCCAACCGGCTCGATCGATCGGGGTCCTGTTCATCCAGAGGCAACGCCACGAGTCCTGTTCATCCACTCCCACGGCTCACTGTTCATCCAAACCCTCCGCAACGCTCACTGTTCATCCATAGAGGCAGCATCGATCGGCTTCAGTTAGTAGCAGTAGCGAAGGAATCGATCGCTCGGGTTCAGAAACGCGTAGCCTGCAGTGCAATCGCTCGGGTTCAGTTAGAACCCAACGCCTCGCTCGGGTTCAGTTAGAGCCAACGCCTCGCACACACGCGCGTACGTGTATGAGAGAAACGCGCATCGCTCGGCCCCCGACCACCCACCGTAACCGGGAACTCCCCGAAATTTTCCTCGCCCTCGCTTCTACCACGATTTTTTCCGTCATGGATGACCCAAAGAGTGTCATGCAGCAGCGTCTCCGGCCCGCCCAGGATGAAAAGCCCATTTTCTGTCATAATTTTTTGTCATAGAAATAGGAGCCCACCACATCTATGACGATACCGGGTTTTGTCACAATTATCGTCATAGAAGTGTCATATGTATGACAGAATTTTTTTTCGTTCGGCCCAAAATGTCATGGATGTGTCTTTTTTTTGTAGTGTTGTCTACACTATTGTCGGTGGATGAGAGTACGAGGGTTGACAAGGGAGTCACAACTTTTTACAAGATTTAAGTTAAGGGATGAGTTGTCAAGGTATGATTGAGAAACAACGGGGAAGCCCCCCCTGTAAAGGCGGGGTGCCACGCTAATGATGCCGTCAGTAGGTGGTGTGGAACGGTGGTTGGGCCTGCTGTTGGGAGACAGGAGAGGGGAGGGGGGTCCATGATACGTCTCCAACGTATCTATAATTTTTGATTGTTTTATGCTATTATATTATCAATCTTGGATGTTTTATATGCTATTTTATATGATTTTTGGGACTAACCTATTAACCTAGAGCCCAGTGCCAGTTTCTATTTTTTCCTTGTTTTTGAGTTTTACAGAAAAGGAATACCAAACGGAGTCCAATTGATGTGCCAATTTTTGATGATTTTTTAGACGAAAAGAAGCCCATGAAGCAAAAGATGTGGGCCAGAAGAGCCCCGAGCCATCCACGAGGGTGGAGGGCGCGCCCTACACCCCTGGGCGCGCCCCCTGCCTCGTGGATGACTCAGAGACCCCCCCCCCCTGACGTGAGACCGACGCCAAAAATTCCTATAAATACAGAAACCCCCGGAAAGAAACCTAGATCGGGAGTTCCGCCGTTGCAAGCCTCTGTAGCCACAAAAAACCAATCGGGACCCTGTTTCGGCACCCTGCCGGAGGGGGGATCCATCACCAGTGGCCATCTTCATTATCCCAGCGCTCTCCATGACGAGGAGGGAGTAGTTCACCCTCGGGGCTGAGGGTATGTACCAGTAGCTATGTGTTTGATCTCTCTCTCTCTCTCGTGTTCTTGATTTGGCATGATCTTGATGTATCGCGAGCTTTGCTATTATAGTTGGATCTTATGATGCTTCTCCCCATCTATCCTCTTGTGATGAATTGAGTTTTCCCTTTGTAGTTATCTTATCGGATTGAGTCTTTAAGGATTTAAGAACACTTGATGTATGTCTTGCATGTGCTTATCTGTGGTGACAATGGGATATCACGTGATCTACTAGATGTATGTTTTGGTGATCAACTTGCGGGTTCAGTGACTTTGTGAACTTATGCATAGGGGTTGGCACACATTTTTGTCTTGACTCTCCGGTAGAAACTTTGGGGCACTCTTTGAAGTTCTTTGTGTTGGTTGAATAGATGAATCTGAGATTGTGTGATGCATATCATATAATCATACCCACGGATACTTGAGGTGACATTGGAGTATCTACGTGACATTAGGGTTTTGGTTGATGTGTGTCTTAAGGTGTTATTTTACTACAAACTCTAGGGCTGTTTGTGACACTTATAGGAATAGTCCAACGGATTGATCAGAAAAAATAACTTTTAGGTGGCTTCGTACCCTACAATAATCTCTTTGTTTGTTCTCTGCTATTAGTGACTTTGGAGTGACTCTTTGTTACATGTTGAGGGATAGTTATATGATCCAATTATGTTATTATTGTTTAGAGAACTTGCACTAGTGAAAGTATGAACCGTAGGCCTTGTTTCGAAGCATTGCAATATCATTCCCGCACACTTTTGTTACTTTCTACCTTGCTATTTTTATATTTTTCAGATTACAAAAACCTATATCTACCATCCATATTGCACTTGTATCACCATCTCTTCGCCGAACTAGTGCACCTATACAATTTACCATTGTATTGGGCGTGTTGGGGACACAAGAGACTCTTTGTTATTTGGTTGCAGGGTTGTTTGAGAGAGACCATCTTCATCCTATGCCTCCCACGGATTGATAAACCTTAGGTCATCCACTTGAGGGAAATTTGCTACTATCCTACAAACCACTACACTTGGAGGCCCAACAACGTCTACAAGAAGAAGGTTGTGTAGTAGACATCAAGCTCTTTGCTGGTGCCGTTGCCGGGAAGGTTAGTGCTTGAAGGTATATCTTTAGATCTTGCAATTGAATCTTTTAGTTTCTTGTTTTATCACTAGTTTAGTATATATAAAAGAAAACTACAAAAAAAGTAATTGAGGGTGCCTCATATGCTTCATCTTTTTAATTTCTTTCATGAAAAATAAGGATTCCGGTAATTGTGCGAAAGTGTTAGAAGAATAATGCATTAGAATGTTTGGCATTAAATCTTTGAATGATGATCATGATTGCAATGTTCTTAGTATGAATTCTTTGAATATCCATGATGCTAATGATATGCAAAGCCACAAGCTTGGGGATGCTATGTTTGATGAAGATGATATTTTTTGTCCCCCAAGTTTTGATGAGCAAATTTATTTGATGATAGCATGCCTCCTATTTATGATGATTATATTGATGAATGTGGGTTTGGAAGAGTGTAAACTTTGGGAAGTAATTATCCCACTATTTTGGAGGATATTGAATCTTATTATGATAATTATGAAAGTGGATTTGGAGAGGTCATGACTTTATTTAGTAATGATTCCACTATCTTGGAAGAGGTTTCAATTGATTATGATGAGAACAAAGTTGCTACTTATGATGATTATTGTGATGATACTTATGCTATAAAAAGTAGTGATGATTATATTTATAAAACTTGTCATGATTATGATTACCCTTTTTCTTAACATTACTCTTTTAATGTGGAAACAATTTATAGTATTCAAGTTTCTTATGATACTCCCACTATTCCGAATGAGAATAATTTCGCTTATGCGGAGAGTAATAAAATTTATATGCTTGGGGATCATGAAAAGAATGCTTTATATGATAGTTATGTTGTTGAATTCATTCATGATGCTACTGAAAATTATTATGAGGGAGGAATATATGCTTGTAGGAATTGCAATAATATCAAGTTTCCTCTCTATGTGTTGAAAATCTTGAAGTTATGCTTGTTTTGCTTTCCTATGCTAGTTGATTCTTGTTCCCATAAGTTATTTGCTCACAAGATCCCTAGGCATAGGAAGTGGGTTAGACTTAAATGTGCTAGTCATATTCTTCATGATGCCCCCATTATGTTTCAATTCTTATCTTTTATGTGAGCATCATTGTCATCATCATGCCTAGCTAAAAAGGCATTAAAGAAAAAGGCTTGTTGGGAGACAACCCAATATTTACCCTTACTTTTTTTGTGTGTCCACATGATTAAGGTACTGTAGTAATCATGTTTTATAGCTTTTGTTTCAATAAAGTGCCAAGTAGAACCTTTGGGAAGACTTGGGTGAAAGTTAATGCGATCTTGTTGTAAAAAGCAGAAACTTTGTGCTCACGAGAATAGCTTAGTTTTTACAGAAGAGTGCATTTAAGTTGATTCTTTTTGCAGAAGATTAATAGACAAATTCCTCATGTCCACCAATTTATTTCAGAATTTTTGGAGTTACAGAACTATGGAAAGTTACCAGATTACTACAGACTATTCTGTTTTTGACGGATTCTGTTTTCTATGTGTTGTTCGCTTATTTTGATGAATCTATGAGTAGTATTGGAGGTTATGAACCATAGAGAAGTTGGAATACAGTATATATCGCACCAATATGAATTTAGAATGAGTTCACAATAGTACCTAAGTGGTGGTTTTTATTTTCTTATACTAACAGAGCTTACGAGTTTTCTGTTGTGTTTTGTGTTGTGGAGTTTTCAAGTTTTGGGTGAAGATTCGATGGACTATGGAATAAGGAGTGGCAATAACCTAAGCTTGGGGATGCCCAAGTCACCCGAAGGTAATATTCAAGGACAACCAAGAGCCTAAGCTTGGGGATGCCCCGGATGGCATCCCCTCTTTCGTCTTCGTTCATCGGTAACTTTACTTGGGGCTATATTTTTATTCACCACATGATATGTGTTTTGCTTGGAGCATCATTTTATTTTATTTTGTTTTTCTTGCTGTTTGAATAAAGTACGCAAGATCTGAAATTCTTAAATGTTAGAGAGTCATCACATAATTGCACAATTGTTCGACTACTCATTGATCTTCACTTATATCTTTCGGAGTAGTTTGTCATTTGCTCTAGTGCTTCACTTACATCTTTTAGAGCACGGCGGTGGTTTTATTTTGGAGAAATAGATGAACTCTCATACTTCACTTATATTATTTTGAGAGTCTTAAACAACATGGTAATTTCCTTAGGTTATGAATTTAGTCCTAATACGATGGGCATCCAAGAGGGATATAATAAAAACTTTCATATAAAGTGCATTGAATACTATGAGAAGTTTGATTCCTTATGATTGTTTTGAGATATTAGGATGGTGATATTAGAGTCATGCTAGTGGAGTAATTATGAATTTGAGAAATACTTGTGTTGAGGTTTGTGAGTCCCGTAGCATGCACGTATGGTAACCGTTCTGTAACAAATTTGAAGCATGAGGTATCTCTTTGATTGTCCTCCTTATGTGTGGAGGTCGGGATCGTGCGACGGTTAACTCCTACCAACCCTTCCCCTAGGAGCATGCGCGTAGTGCTTGGTTTTGATGACTTGTAGATTTTTGCAATAAGTATGTGAGTTCTTTATGACTAATGTTGAGTCCATGGATTATATGCATTCTCACCCTTCCACCATTGCTACCCTCTCTTGTGCCGCGCAACTTTCGCCTGTACCATACACCCACCATTTACCTTCCTCAAAACAGCCACCATACCTACCTATTATGGCATTTCCATAGCTATTCCGAGATATATTGACATGCAACTTTCCACCGTTCTGTTTATTATGACACGCTTCATCATTGTCATATTGCTTTGCATGATCATGTAGTTGACATCATATTTGTGGCAAAGCCACCATTCATAATTATTTCATACATGTCATTCTTGATTCATTGCACATCCCGGTACACCGCCGGAGGCATTCATATAGAGTCATATTTTGTTCTAAGTATCGAGTTGTAATCCTTGAGTTGTAAATAAATAGAAGTGTGATGATCATCATTATTAGAGCATTGTCCCGTGTGAGGAAAAAAATAGAGGCCAAAGAAGCCAATGAAAAAAGAAAGGCCAAAGAAGCCAAACAAATAAAATAAGTGAAAAAGAGAGAGGGGGCAATGCTACTATCCTTTTACCACACTTGAGCTTCAAAGTAGCACCATGATCTTCATGATAGAGAGTCTCCTATGTTGTCACTTTCATATACTAGTGGGGATTTTTCATTATAGAACTTGGCTTGTATATTCCAACGATGGGCTTCCTCAAATGCCCTAGGTCTTCATGAGCAAGCAAGTTGGATGCACACCCACCTAGTTTCTTTTTGAGCTTTCATACACTTATAGCTCTAGTGCATCCGTTGCATGGCAATCCCTACTCACTCACATTGATATCTATTAATGGGCATCTCCATAGCCCGTTGATACGCCTAGTTGATGTGAGACTATCTCCCTTTTTTTGTCTTCTCCACAACCACCATTCTGTTCCACCTATAGTGCTATGTCCATGGCTCACGCTCATGTATTGCGTGAAAGTTGAAAAAGTTTGAGAATACTAAAGTATGAACAATTGCTTGGTTGAAACCAGGGTTGTGCATGATTTGAATATTTTGTGTGACGAAGATGGAGCATAGCTAAACTATATGATTTTGTAGGGATGAACTTTCTTTGGCCATTTTATTTTGAGAAGACATAATTGCTTTGTTAGTATGCTTGAAGTATTTTTTATGTCAATATTAAACTTCTGTTTTGAATCTTATGGATCTGAATATTCTTGCCACAATAGAGAAGATTACATTGATAAATATGTTAGGTAGCATTCCACATCAAAAATTTCGTTTTTATCATTTACCTACTCGAGTACGAGCAGGAATTAAGCTTGGGGATGCTGATACATCTCCAATGTATTATAATTTTTGATGTATTCATGCCATGTTTATAATATTTCTACATGATTTTGGTATGATTTGGTTAGAACTAACCCGTACTAACGCTGTTTTCAGCAGAACTACCGTTGTGTTGTTTTTGTGCAAAAATAAAGTTCTCGGAATGCGCTAAAAATCAATGAAGTTTTTTTTGGAAAATATAAAAAATACTGGAACAAAAAGTTATCGGAGGGAGTCCCGTGGGGCCCATGAGGCTGGAGGGCGCCCCACCCCCCTGGGGCGTGCCCCTGTGCCTCGTGGACTCTTCATGGGGCCCCCTGGCATGAGACCAACGCCAAACCCTCCTATAAATCCCCAAACTTCCAGAAAGAAACCTAGATCGGGATTTCCACCGCTGCAAGCCTCTGTAGCCACCAAAAACCTCTCGGGAGCCTGTTCTGGCACCCTGCCGGAGAGGGAATCCATCACCGGCCATCTTCATCATCCCGACGCTCTGCATGACGAGGAGGGAGTAGTTCACCCTCGGGGCTAAGGGTATGTACCAGTAGCTATGTGTTTGATCTCTCTATCTCTCGTGTTCTTGATTTGGCACGATCTTGATGTACCGCGAGCTTTGCTATTATAGTTGGATCTTATGATGTTTCTCCCCCTCTACTCTCTTGTAATGGATTGAGTTTTCCCTTTGAAGTTATCTGATTGAGTCTTTAAGGATTTGAGAACACTTGATGTATGTCTTGCATGTGCTTATCTGTGGTGACAATGGGATATTCGCCTGATCTACTTGATGTATATTTTGGTGATCAACTTGCGGGTTCAGTGACTTTGTGAACTTATGCATAGGGGTTGTCACACATTTTCGTCTTGACTCTCTGGTACAAACTTTGGGGCAGTCTTTGGAGTTCTTTGTGTTGGTTTGAATAGATGAATCTGAGTTTGTGTGATGCAAATCATATAATCAAACCCGCAGATACTTGTGGTGACATTGGAGTATCTAGGTGACATTAGGGTGTTGGTTGATTTGTGTCTTAAGGTGTTATTTTACTACGAACTCTAGGGCTGTTTGTGACACTTATAGGAATATCCCAATGGATTGATCGGAAAGAATAACTTTGAGGTGGTTTTGTACCCTACAATAATCTTTTCGTTTGTTCTCCGCTATTAGTGACTTTGGAGTGACTCTTTGTTGCATGTTGAGGAATAGTTATATGATCTAACTATGTATCCTTGTTGAGAGAATTTGCACTAGTGAAAGTATGAACCCTAGGCCTTGTTTTGAAGCATTGCAATACCGTTTTCGCTCACTTTTGTTACTTGCTACCTTGCTGTTTTTATAATTTCAGATTACAAAAACCTATATTTACCATCCATACTGCACTTGTAT
Organism: Triticum aestivum; assembly: GCF_018294505.1. NCBI lineage: Eukaryota > Viridiplantae > Streptophyta > Magnoliopsida > Poales > Poaceae > Triticum > Triticum aestivum. The sequence goes on from NC_057810.1 coordinate 689,802,409, forward strand.
CACCATCTCTTCGCCGAACTAGTGCACCTATACAATTTACCATTGTATTGGGTATGTTGGGGACACAAGAGACTCTTTGTTATTTGGTTACAGGGTTGTTTGAGATAGACCATCTTCATCCTACGCCTCCCACGGTTGATAAACCTTAGGTCATCCACTTGAGGGAAATTTGCTACTGTCCTACAAACCTCTGCACTTGGAGGCCCAACAACGTCTATAAGAAGAAGGTTCTGTAGTAGACATCAGTCCACTAAGAGCAACTCCAATAGCTCCCCTAAAATACTTTTCTAAAATCACTTTTCTAGGATGACCGTAAAATTTGAGGGACCTTTTCCTATGACAACAGTTCCCGTAAACATCTTCCTCCATTTTTTTCATTAAACTAGGCTAGAAATGGCCAAGGACCCGTAAGTTGGTGACTCGGTGTGGCGGTGCCCGGTGATGACATGGTGGCGTGGCGATGATGTCGTGGTCGTGTGGCAATGGCAGCGTGGTGTGGCCGCAGTGCCTAGTCTGGTGGCATCCGATGGCAGCCCCGTGTGGCGATGACCCGACGCGACGCAAGAGTCTCATTGTCGTGAAGTTTCAAGCGGTTATCCATCCATCAAAATTATACAGGAAAAGTTTCTTCACGTAAACTTGCAGGACGGAGAAGGTGATTATACGGGATCCAGTAAAAGTATTCGGGTTTACGGGAACTGTTGGGGGCATTTTTTTGTCTCAACTTCTTGTAAACGGTAGTTTTTTAGGGTGCTCTAACGCCAATTTCTTTTCCGGGTAAGAGCATCTCTAGCATATCCCGTATATCGCCGTCCTGTGAATTTCATTTATAGTATCCCGTAACAAAATTTGCGAGACGACGGATAGATCGGCAGAACAGATCCCGTTAAACATTGTCGGATTCCTACTCGATTTGAAAATCTTGTTCGCGCCATAGATCATCATACAACTAAGATAGTTCTGCACATAGCACACCGATAGATAGTTCAAACTTAAACTACTAAAACTAGATAATTCATACTAGCATCTACTCCTTCCCGAAGCCGTCGTCGTGGGGCGGGGGTTTGTTCTTGTGGAGGGTGTGGTAGATGAGCGTGCCAGAGAGGGTCGAGGCGAGTTGGTACTCCTCCCGGAGCGCCAGCATGCGCGCGGCCGCAGCTGCATCTCCGGCAAACAGCGACCTTCTTCGCCTGCCAGTAGGTGCACTTGGCCGCCTGGAGGCATTGGATGGACGGATCAAAGAGCTGCCTGAGGCGACGGAAAGTCCCCCACGTCGGCGCTCCAGCGCTGCGGGACATCCGCCATGGGTGCGCGCCTGCTCCTTGTGCTTCTCCGACACGGGAGGGTAGAGGGAGAAGCTGTCGGCCTCGTCGCCGTTGTGCCGCTTGCGGCTGCCGCTCGCCGACCCCCTCCCCCCCCGCCACGGCCTACACCCGTGGACACCATCTCCGGAAAGATCCGGTGGTCAAATGGGCAGCAAATCACTGCCGGAAGTGTGGAGATTTCTCGTCGGAGTTTGGATTTAGCAGCAGAGACGAATAGGGGAAACCGGGACAGGAACCCTAAAATTACCCGACGCCCACATATATGGAGGAATGCCGGCGGGTTTACGGGCCGCATGTAAAAAATTTACGGGCTGGGCTCTTTTTAGCGGACTTGCTCAGACCGTATTTTTGGCACGTCCCGTAAACCGGCCCGAAAAATGCAGTTCAACGAATTTATACGAGATTTGCTAGAGATGCTCTAACTTACAAATAACCTGAAAATAAACCTGTTTTGTATTTAGGAGAAAAGAAACTACTCCCTCCGTCTCAAAATATAAAACTTTTAACGTCCTCAATTTTGAGACAGAGGGAGTATTAATAATAATTAGAAAAAAAGAGGGACACCGATAACAGCCGAATGTTCGGTCTGGGGAGGCACCAGACCGAACGATACGTTCGGCAGGGGAGTACCGATTGATCGAACGATTTCGTTCGGTGCGAACAACCCCTCAGCCCGAACGCCTGCCAGATAGGCCCAATAGCTTCCTGGGCCAAACAAAAATCCCTTTTGCACCAAAAAAATAGAGAATGTGTACAACCGTCAAACTAACAGTGAGAAAACTCTCTACCATGAAATTAAGCTAACTCTGATAAATGGCAAACTTGCCATGGCACATGAAACAGTGTTGCCATTGTTGGGGAACGTAGCAGAAATTCAAAAATTTTCCTACGAATCACCAAGATCTATCTATGGAGAGACCAGCAACGAGTAGAAGGGGAGTGCATCTACATACCCTTGTAGATCGCTAAGCGGAAGCGTTCAAGTGAACGGGGTTGATGGAGTCGTACTCGTCGTGATTCAGATCACCGATGATCCTAGTGCCGAATGGACGGCACCTCCGCGTTCAACACACGTACAGCTCGACGATGTCTCCCACGCCTTGATCCAGCAAGGAGAGAGGGAGAGGTTGAGGAAGACTCCATCCAGCAGCAGCACAACGGCGTGGTGGTGATGGAGGAGCGTGGCAATCCTGCAGGGCTTCGCCGAGCACCTACGGGAGAGGAGATGTGTCACGGGAGGGAGAGGGAGGCAACCAAAGGCCTTAGGTCTGATTGCTCCTCCTTTTCCCCACTATATATAGGGCCAAGGGAGAGGGGAAGGGCGCAGCCTTGCCCCCTCCTCCAAGGAAGGGGTGCGGCTAAGGATGGGGAGGAGTCCATCCTCCCCAAGGCACCTCGGAGGTGCCTTCCCCTTTTAGGACTCTCCCCTTTTTCTCTTCTCTTGGCGCATGGGCCTCTTGTGGCTGGTGTCCTTGGCCCATGTAGGCCAAGGCGCACCCCCTACAGCCCATGTGGCCCCCCGGGGCAGGTGGCCCCACCCGGTGGGCCCCCGGGACCCTTCCGGTGGTCCCGGTACAATACTGATGACCCCGAAACTTGTCCCGATGGCCGAAACAGGACTTCCTATATATAAATCTTTACCTCCGGACCATTCCGGAACTCCTCGTGACGTCCGGGATCTCATCAGGGACTCCGAACAACATTCGGTAACCACATACAAGCTTCCTTTATAACCCTAGCGTCATCGAACCTTAAGTGTGTAGACCCTACGGGTTCGGGAGACATGCAGACATGACCGAGACGTTCTCCGGTCAATAACCAACAGCGGGATCTGGATACCCATGATGGCTCCCACATGTTCCACGATGATCTCATCGGATGAACCACGATGTCAAGGACTCAATCGATCCCGTATACAATTCCCTTTGTCTAGCGGTATTTTACTTGCCCGAGATTCGATCATCGGTATACCGATACCTTGTTAAATCTCGTTACCGGCAAGTCACTTTACTCGTTCCGTAACACATCATCCCGTGATCAACTCCTTGGTCACATTGCGCATATGATGATGTCCTACCGAGTGGGCCCAGAGATACCTCTCCGTTTACACGGAGTGACAAATCCCAGTCTCGATCCGCATAAAACAATAGATACTTTCGGAGATACCTGTAGTGCACCTTTATAGTCACCCAGTTACGTTGTGACGTTTGATACACCCAAAGCACTCCTACGGTATCCAGGAGTTACACGATCTCATGGTCAAAGGAAGAGATACTTGACATTGGCAAAGCTCTAGCAAACGAACTACACGATCTTTGTGCTAGTCTTAGGATTGGGTCTTGTCCATCACATCATTCTCCTAATGATGTGATCCCGTTATCAACGACATCCAATGTCCATAGCCAGGAAACCATGACTATCTGTTGATCACAACGAGCTAGTCAACTAGAGGCTCACTAGGGACATATTGTGGTCTATATATTCACACGTGTATTACGATTTCCGGATAATACAGTTATAGCATGAATAAAAGACAATTATCATGAACAAGGAAATATAATAATAATACTTTTATTATTGCCTCTAGGGCATATTTCCAACAGTCTCCCACTTGCACTAGAGTCAATAATCTAGTTCACATCGCCATGTGATTAACACTCACAGGTCACATCGTCATGTGACTAATACCAAGAGTTTACTAGAGTCAGTAGTCTAGTTCTCATCACTATGTGATTAACACTCAATGAGTTTTATGTTTGATCATGTTGCTTGTGAGAGAGGTTTTAGTCAACGGGTCTGAACCTTTCAGATCCGTGTGTGCTTTACAAATCTTTATGTCATCTCCTAGATGCAGCTACCACGCTCTATTTGGAGCTATTCCAAACAACTGTTCTACTTGCAACTATTCTAAATTGTTGCCCCATTGTACGTATCCGGTATCTCTACTTAGAGCTATCCGGATAGGTGTTTAAGCTTGCATCATCGTAACCTTTACGACGAACTCTTTTACCACCTCCATAATCGAGAAAAATTCCTTAGTCCACTAGTTACTAAGGATAACTTTGACCGCTGTCCTGTGAGCCATTCTTGGATCACTCTTGTACCCCTTGACTGACTCATGGCAAGGCACACTTCAGGTGCGGTACACATCATAGCATACTGAAGAGCCTACGTCTTAAGCATAGTGGACGACCTTCGTCCTTTCTCTCTATTCTGCCATGGTCGAGCTTTAAGTCTTGACTTCGTACCTTACAACTCAGGCAAGAACTCCTTCTTTGACTGGTCCATCTTGAACACCTTCAAGATCATGTCAAGGTATGTGCTCATTTGAAAGTATTATTAAGCATTTTGATCTATCCTTATAGATCTTGATGCTCAATGTTCAAGTAGCTTAATCCAGGCTTTCTATTGAAAAACACCTTTCAAATAACCCTATATGCTTTCTAGAAATTCTACATCATTTCTGATCAACAATATGTCAATAACATATACTCATCAGAAATTCTATAGTGCTCCCACTCACTTCTTTGGAAATACAAGTTTCTCATAAACTTTGTACAAACCCAAAATCTTTGATTGTCATCAAAGCATACATTCCAACTCCGAGATGCTTACTCCAGTCCTTAGAAGGATTGCTGGAGCTTTGCATACCTTTTAGCATCCTTAGGATCGACAAAACTTTTCTGATTGTATTGCATACAACCTTTCCTTACGAAAACTAGTAAGGAAACTTGTCTTGACATCCATCTGCCAGATTTCATAAATGCAGCTAATGCTAACATGATTCCGACGGACTTTAAGCATCGCTACGGATGAGAAAAACTCATCGTAGTCAACTCCTTGAACTTGTGAGAAACTTTTCGCCACAAGTCGAGCTTCATGGATGGTGACATTACCATCTGCGTCCGTCTTCTTCTTAAAAGATCCATTTATCTCAATGGATTGCCGATCATCGGGCAAGTCCATCAAAGTCCATGCTTTGTTTTGATATATGGATACTATCTCGGATTTCATGGCTTCTAACCATTTGTCGGAATTCGGGCCCACCATCGCTTCTCCATAGCTCGTAGGTTCATTGTTGTCTAGCAACATGACCTTCAAGATAGGATCACCTTACCACTCCGAAGTAGTACGTGTTCTTGTCGTCCTACGAGGTTTGGTAGTGACTTGATCCGAAGTTTCATGATCAATATCATAAGCTTCCACTTCAATTGGTGTAGGTGCCACAGGAACAATCTTCCTGTGCCCTGCCACACACTAGTTGAAGAGACGGTTCAATAACCTCATCAAGTTTCCACCATCCTCCCACTCAATTCTTTCGAGAGAAACCTTTCCTCGAGAAAGGACCCGATTCAAGAAACAATCCATATTGCTTTCGGATCTGAATTAGGAGGTATACCCAACTGTTTTGGTTTTCCTATGAAGATGCATTTTATCCGCTTTGGGTTCGAGCTTATCAACCTGAAACTTTTTCATATAAGCGTCGCAGCCCCAAACTTTTAAGAAACGACAACTTAGGTTTCTCTAAACCATAATTCATACGGTGTCATCTCATCGGAATTACGTGGTGCCCTATTTAAAGTGAATGTGGTTGTCTCTAATGCCTAACCCATGAACAATAGTGGTAATTCGATAAGAGACATCATGGTACGCACCATATCCAATAGGGTGCAACTATGATGTTCGGACACACCATCACACTATGGTGTTCCAGGCGGTATTAATTGCGAAACAATTTCCACAATGTCTTAATTGTGTGCCAAAACTCGTAACTTAGATATTCATCTCTATGATCATATCATAGACATTTTATCCTCTAATGATCTTCTACTTCACTCTGAAATTATTTGAACCATTCAATAATTCAGACATGTGTTTCATCAAGTAAATATTCTCAACATCTACTCGAATCATCTGTGAAGTAAGAACATAACGATATTCACTGCATGCCTCAGCACTCATTGCACTGCACACATCAAAATGTGTTACTTCCAACAAGTTGCTATCTTGTTCCATCTTACTGAAACCGAGGCTTTTCACTCATCTTGCCCATGTGGTATGATTTGCATATCTCAAGTGATTCAAAATCAAGTGAGTTCAAACGGTCCATTTGCATGGAGTTTCTTCATGCATATATACCAATAGACATGGTTCGCATGTCTCAAACTTTTCAAAAACGAGTGAGTCCAAAGATCCATCAACATGGAGCTTCTTCATGCGTTTTATACCAATATGACTTACACAGCAGTGCCACAAGTAGGTGGTACTATCATTACTATCTTTTGGCATGAACATGTGTATCACTACGATCGAGATTCAATAAACCATTCATTTCAGGTGTAAGACCATTGAAGGTATTATTCAAATAAACAGAGTAACCATTATTCTCCTTAAATGAATAACCGTATTTCGATAGACATAATCCAATCATGTCTATGCTCAACGCAAACACCAATCTCGATGGTAGAGGGAGCGTACGATATTTGATCAACCTTGGAAATATTTCCAACACATATCGTCATCTCACCTTTAGCTAGTCTCCGTTTATTCCATAGCTTTTATTTCGAGTTACTAACACTTAGCAACTGAACCGGTATCTAATACCCTGGTGCTACTAGGAGTACTAGTAAAGTACACATTAACATAATGTATATCCAATATACTTCTATCGACCTTGCCAGCCTTCTCATCTACCAAGTATCTAGGGTAATCTTGCTCCAGTGGTTGTTCCCCTTATTACAGAAGCACTTAGTCTCGGGTTTGGGTTCAACCTCGGGTTTCTTCACTGGTGCAGCAGCTGATTTGCCGTTTCATGAAGTATCCCTTCTTGCCCTTGCCCTTCTTGAAACTAGTGGTTTCACCAACCATCAACAATTGATGCTCCTTCTTGATTTCTACTTTCGCGATGTCAAACAACGCGAATACCTCAAGGATCATCATCTCTATCCTTGATATGTTATAGTTCATCACGAAGCTCTAGCAGCTTGGTCGTAATGACTTCGGAGAAACTATCACTATTTCATCTGGAAGATCAACTCCCACTTGATTCAAGTGATTGTTGTACTCAGACAATCTGAGCACAAGCTCAACGATTGAGCTTTTCTCCCTTAGTTTGCAGGCTAAGAAAATCGTCGGAGGTCTCATACCTCTTGACGTGGGCACGAGCCTGAAATCTTAATTTCAGCCCTCGAAACATCTCATATGTTCCGCGACATTTCGAAAACGTCTTTGGTGCCTATACTCTAAACCATTTAACTGAACTATCACGTAGTTATCAAAACGTGTATGTTCGATGTTCGAAACATCCACAAACGACGTTTGGGGTTCAGCACATTGAGCGGTGCATTAAGGACATGAGCTTTCTACTGATCGCATAATTGCTACTATCAACTTTCAACTATATTTTCTCTAGGAACATATCTAAACAGTAGAACTATAGCGTGAGCTACGACATAATTTGCAAAAGGTCTTTTGACTATGTTCAGGATAATTAAGTTCATCTTATGAACTCCCACTCAGATAGACATCCCTCTAGTCATCTAAGTGATTACATGATCCGAGTCAAACTAGGCCGTGTCCGATCATCACGTGAGACGGACTAGTCATCATCGGTGAACATCTTCATGTTGATCGTATCTACTATACGACTCATGCTCGACCTTTCGGTCTCTGTGTTCCGAGGTCATGTCTGTACATGCTAGGCTCGTCAAGTTAACCCTAAGTGTTTTCGCTGTGTAAAACTGTCTTACACCCGTTGTATGTGAACGTAAGAATCTATCACACCCGATCATCACGTGGTGCTTCGAAACGACGAACTGTAGCAACGGTGCACAGTTAGGGGAGAACACTTCTTGAAATTTTAATGAGGGATCATCTTATTTACTACCGTCGTTCTAAGCAAACAAGATGCATAAACATGATAAACATCACATGCAATCAAATAGAGTAGTGACATGATATGGCCAATATCATATAGCTCCTTTGATCTTCATCTTCGGGGCTCCATGATCATCTTGTCACCGGCATGACACCATGATCTCCATCATCATGATCTCCATCATCGTGTCTTCATGAAGTTGTCACGCCAACGACTACTTCTACTTCTATGACTAACGCGTTTAGCAATAAAGTAAAGTAGTTTACATGGCGTTCTTCAATGACACGCAGGTCATACAAAAAATAAAGACAACTCCTATGGCTCCTGCCGGTTGTCATACTCATCGACATGCAAGTCGTGAATCCTATTACAAGAACATGATCAATCTCATACATCACATATATCATTCATCACATCCTTTGGCCATATCACATCACATAGCATACCCTGCAAAAACAAGTTAGACGTCCTCTAATTGTTGTTGCATGTTTTACGTGGCTGCTATGGGTTTCTAGCAAGAACGTTTCTTACCTACGCATGAACCACAACGTGATATGCCAATTGCTATTTACCCTTCACAAGGACCCTTTTCATCGAATCCGATCCGACTAAAGTGGGAGAGACAGACACCCGCCAGCCACCTTATGCAACTAGTGCATGTTTGTCGGTGGAACCGGTCTCACGTAAGCGTACGTGTAAGGTTGGTCCGGGCCGCTTCATCCCACGATGCCGCCGAATCAAGATAAGACTAGTAACGGCAAGCATATTGAACAAAATCAACGCCCACAACTACTTTGTGTTCTACTCGTGCATAGAATCTACGCAATAGACCTAGCTCATGATGCCACTGTTGGGGAACGTAGCAGAAATTCAAAAATTTTCCTACGAATCACCAAGATCTATCTATGGAGAGACCAGCAACGAGTAGAAGGGGAGTGCATCTACATACCCTTGTAGATCGCTAAGAGGAAGCGTTCAAGTGAACGGGGTTGATGGAGTCGTACTCGTCGTGATTCAGATCACCGATGATCCTAGTGCCGAACGGACGGCACCTCCGTGTTCAACACACGTACAGCTCGACGATGTCTCCCACGCCTTGATCCAGCAAGGAGAGAGGGAGAGGTTGAGGAAGACTCCATCCAGCAGCAGCACAACGGCGTGGTGGTGATGGAGGAGCGTGGCAATCCTGCAGGGCTTCGCCGAGCACCTACGGGAGAGGAGATGTGTCACGGGAGGGAGAGGGAGGCAACCAAAGGCCTTAGGTCTGATTGCTCCTCCTTTTCCCCACTATATATAGGGCCAAGGGAGAGGGGAAGGGCGCAGCCTTGCCCCCTCCTCCAAGGAAGGGGTGCGGCTAAGGATGGGGAGGAGTCCATCCTCCCCAAGGCACCTCGGAGGTGCCTTCCCCTTTTAGGACTCTCCCCTTTTTCTCTTCTCTTGGCGCATGGGCCTCTTGTGGCTGGTGTCCTTGGCCCATGTAGGCCAAGGCGCACCCCCTACAGCCCATGTGGCCCCCCGGGGCAGGTGGCCCCACCCGGTGGGCCCCCGGGACCCTTCCGGTGGTCCCGGTACAATACCGATGACCCCGAAAGTTGTCCCGATGGCCGAAACAGGACTTCCTATATATAAATCTTTACCTCCGGACCATTCCGGAACTCCTCGTGACGTCCGGGATCTCATCCGGGACTCCGAACAACATTCGGTAACCACATACAAGCTTCCTTTATAACCCTAGCGTCATCGAACCTTAAGTGTGTAGACCCTACGGGTTCGGGAGACATGCAGACATGACCGAGACGTTCTCCGGTCAATAACCAACAGCGGGATCTGGATACCCATGTTGGCTCCCACATGTTCCACGATGATCTCATCGGATGAACCACGATGTCAAGGACTCAATCGATCCCGTATACAATTCCTTTTGTCTAGCGGTATTTTACTTGCCCGAGATTCGATCGTCGGTATACCGATACCTTGTTCAATCTCGTTACCGGCAAGTCACTTTACTCGTTCCGTAACACATCATCCCGTGATCAACTCCTTGGTCACATTGCGCATATGATGATGTCCTACCGAGTGGGCCCAGAGATACCTCTCCGCTTACACGGAGTGACAAATCCCAGTCTCGATCCGCATAAAACAATAGATACTTTCGGAGATACCTGTAGTGCACCTTTATAGTCACCCAGTTACGTTGTGACGTTTGATACACCCAAAGCACTCCTACGGTATCCAGGAGTTACACGATCTCATGGTCAAAGGAAGAGATACTTGACATTGGCAAAGCTCTAGCAAACGAACTACACGATCTTTGTGCTAGTCTTAGGATTGGGTCTTGTCCATCACATCATTCTCCTAATGATGTGATCCCGTTATCAACGACATCCAATGTCCATAGCCAGGAAACCATGACTATCTGTTGATCACAACGAGCTAGTCAACTAGAGGCTCACTAGGGACATATTGTGGTCTATATATTCACACGTGTATTACGATTTCCGGATAATACAGTTATAGCATGAATAAAAGACAATTATCATGAACAAGGAAATATAATAATAATACTTTTATTATTGCCTCTAGGGCATATTTCCAACAGCCATGACACGAGGGAAAAAGAATTTGCTGCAGTGCATGAAATAAATTGCCCAAAAAAGACCAAAAACAGACCAAAAGGAATTTCTCAACATTGCAAAAACAGAACAAGAATAATTTGCCATGATATATAAAATACAATTCACATGCTCCACTGAACCTCCCCTCTACAACGTTCGATCCAGGCAAAAACATATTGCAAAAAATACTATGAAATCCTTTTAAACAGAACACAAAAAATCCATGGAGAAAATACTATGGCAACCACGCAATAAATAACATGGTGTGATGCCTTAAAAAGTTTATGGTAATTATAAACTTATGTCAAACATATAGTTTTATTTTTCCATATTTCATATATCAAATTTCATGAAATTGCCATGTCAAATAATAAAAATAAATTTGACATGTCATAGAGAAAACAAAAATCCATACAATTTGCCATGTGGCTAGTCCATTCATTTTCACAAAAAATGCCATGGCAACCTTACTATTATATGCATGGCAAATTTTCATTACCAATGCCGATTTTACTTTTCATTTGACATGGCAAATTTACACTACGGGGTGACATGGAAAATTTGCAATGGAAAAATTAAAAGGTAAAGATTACCATTGTGGTAAATATAAATTTGCCATGTAAGTAAAAGTAAAATTGCCATGGAAATTAAGATAAATTTTCCATGGCAAATTTGAAAGGAAAAAATTTGCCATGGCAAAAATAAAAAGATAAAAAATGTCGATGTTGTAATTGAAAATTTTCCATGTATGGAAAAGTAAATTTGCCATGGAAATTAAGTTAAAAAATGTCCAAGGCAAATTTGAAAATGTAAAATTGCCATGGCAAAAAAAGGAAAGGTAAAAATGTCATTGTTGTAAATGTAAATTTGCCATGTGTGTAAAAGTAAATTTGCCATGGCAATTAAGTTAAATTTAGCACCGCCATGAAAAGTAAATTTACCATGATACAAGTCAAATATTGCCATGTTTTAAAAAGCGGTAAAGTGTTAGGAAGATCAAATTTGTCATGGAAAAAAATTAAGAAACCGTGGCAACATTCTTGGAAAATAGATATGGCGTAGACAATGCAAAAAGTTTTGTCATGGAAAAATTCTTGTATATAAAGATTGAGAGGGATATTGCAATGAAAAAATTGCATCTTAAGTTTCAAATGATATCGTATTAAAAACTGGACGTCGATAACGCGTTGACGCTTGCGCTGGGGAGGGGTCGCCCCGAACGAATCGTTCGCATTGGACAGGGGGAATGACCGAACGATTTCGTTCGGCCCAGGAGCTCTCTCAGCCCGAACACTTCCAGAAACTCATCACTTATCACGAATGCAACAAAAAGCCAGTGTAGGCCTGTTGGATGAGTCACATAAGAAAAACAGGCCCATTTAGATACTGAAACACGAAAAAAACCCCCAGAAAAACTCTCTAAGAAAAGTTACCATGTTTTGGCACATACTAAAGTTTGCCATGGCAAGTTGGCAAGTTCCCATGTTTTTGAAGATTTTAAAATGCCATGGTATATTATTCATATTTTTGAACATCTAGAAAAAGGTTGCCATGTTTTTTAACATCGTAAGTTGCCATGGCAAAGTTTGCCATGTTTTTGAACAACTATAACTTTGCCATGGCAAGTTACATGTTTTTCAACATGTTAATTAAATAAGTTTGCCATGGCATAAAATGGAGTTAAATTTGCCATGGCAAAAAGGGAGTAAAAATTTGCCGTGGCAAAAATAGTTTAATTTTTTGCCATGGCAAAAAAGTGGTACTTTTTGCCATGGAAATTAATTAAAAATTGACATGGCTACACAAGTATATTTAAGATGCTACATAGTAAAATTTGCCATATTGTATAAATTTAAATTTGCCATAATATTTCAATAAAATTGACATGCTCTCTAGAATAAATTTGCAATGGCAACTTAAACTAAAAATTGCCATGGTGACTTAACCAAAAAATTTCCATGTGAAAATAAACATATTTTTGACATTGACAAAAATGGAGCTAAACTTGGCATGCCAAAAATGGAGTAAAAATTTGCCATGGCGAAAAATGGGTTGATTTTTGCCATGGCAAAAGGGGAGTACTTTTGTCATGGAAATAAATTGAAAAATGCCATGGCTATACAAATATATGTATTGTGCTACATAGTTAAAATTGCCATGTTCTGAAAAATGTAAATTTGCCATCATATTTAAAACAAAAACTTGCGATGCTCTTTACAATAAATTTGTCACGGTATCTTAAACTAAAAATTGCCATGGCAACTTAAAATAAAATTTGTCGTGTGAATAAAAGTATTTTTGATAAACTTGTGAATTTCTGAAATTTGCCATATGAGTTTTCTAATAATTACCACAACATTTTAGTAAAAAAATGCCATGTTTTTGTAGCGTTTATCTCTTACTTATGTCGTGGAACAAACAAACTAACAAGTTCAGAAGTTTGCACGGAAAAAATGATGTATCTAACAAAAAGACGGAGACGCACATGCCACAAACACAACTAGTTTGGTCAGTTTTGTTTGCTGCTAAAAGAAGGAACATATTCTGATTGCAAATTATGACAACATGGCAACTAGTTTCAGCCAGAAAATGTAGTATCAAGGCGAGTAGGGAGTACTGATGCATCACGGAAAACATTAAGAGGGAAAAAATGTTAGAGGGTGAGAATTAGGGGGTAGTGATAAATTGTATCTGGCTGACGCCGATGACACTGCTAAAAATCGGTGTCCCTGCAGAGCGAGGTAGGCATAGTCGATGGCGAGCCCAGCCCTCTCCCTGGCGTGCACCACCCCGCATCCCTACCTTGCCAGCAAGCTCGCGGCCATTTCAAGCTCGATGCGCTGCGACTCGAGCAAGCGGGAGGGGGAGGGGGCATCCCGTCCCCGACGCGACCGACAACGCGCTCGCCGCCGCCTGTGTCGGCTCTCACCGGACAAGCAACAACCTCTCCTCCTGCGCGCGCTTCTCCTGAATCGAGGTGCGCCTCCGCACCCTGTCGTCGGCGCCGGCGCCTCCTCACTGCGGCCCTCTTTTCCCCGGCCATGATGCGGCCCTGGCCACCACGACCACTCCTGCTGCTCACAAATGGCTGCGCCCCCACCACCACCTCCCCGCGGTACCGACGCGCCACCACCTGCCAACCAGAGTTGACCAGGCGGAGTCCCGGCGACGTGGCCGCCGATGTTGCGGTGCGGCAGCAAACGCGCGCGGTGGCGAGGATAGGATAGGGCGGCGCCGGCGAGCTTGGGACGGCGGTGCTGTGGTGGGGAGCAGATGGGAGACGGCGGGATGGGGAATGGAGAGCAACGGGAGAGAGAAGGGGATGAGTGGTGCGAATATCTAGTTTGTTCGGGACGACTTCTGTTTTCTCCGAACGATATCGATTGCTGACGTGGCTCTGGTCCCCTGCTTTAAGATGCGTAATCAAATCGAGCGGTGAAAAGGACGTTCGGACCGAACAACAAAACGCAGCCCGTTCGGGAGTTATCGATTCCGAAAAAGAGAGGAGAAAATATCAACCTTCCGTCAGCGCAACTCGGCTGCCATTTCCAGTATCCACCCGCGCCGGCGCCGCGCTCCTCCCCGTCTTTGAAGAACACCTGCTCTCCCGCTCGAACTGCTCGTCTACTGGCGCCGCCGCCCTCTCGCTCCCGGACACGACGACCTCCGGCGGCACCGGAAGAATACGGAAGACTCCGAGGGGAGTGGACGCCAGGGGCAGGGCCTGGCTGCGGGAGCCGGGAGACTACGGCCGGCCGCCGGTGCTGACTTGCGCCGGAGATCAGTGCGCGCCTGCTCCTGGATTCCAGGTTCGAGCTCAGGTGAGGCTGCCTATTGGATTCCCCGATTTGGGATGCCACATTCCCCTCTTTTATTTTTCTGCTAATTCCTTCTTTCTTCCGCTCCCGCAGGGCACGTCACCTGTTCGACGGAATGCTCAACAAGACCGCGGCGAGCGGCAAGGGTCAATTCGGTGACCTCACCGACGACCTCCTCCGGCACGTGCTGTCCTTTCTGCCTGCGGCTGATGCTCTGCAGACTTGCGTGCTCGACACCCGGTGGCGCGACCTCTGGAGGCGCACCACCGACCTCCTCCTAGTCTTTGATGAGACCAGTTTCCCGAGCTCCGGGCGTTTCAAACAGCTGGTGAAACTCTTCATCCACCTCCGGGGAAACTCACCTCTCGACAAGTGCAAGATCGTTGCCTGTGTTGATGATGAGGAGGGGTGCACATACACAAACACCATGCTGTTGATCAAGTACGCTCTAAAGTGCCAAGTTAAGGAGCTCCTACTCAGTGTTGCTGTTGAAGATGATGACACTGTGTACGACCCAATAATACTTGATGCGCCTCTCATCTCCCAGCACTTGAAGCTCTTACACCTCGAACAGGTTAACCTGAAATTCTCCGCTCTGAATTTCTCGCGCTGCCCGGTATTAGAGGATCTAAAGATGCAACGTTGCGGCATTGATGGACGCAGGATATCTTCCAAATCACTAAAGCGTTTGTGCATTTCCGACTTCTGTTACTTCCCTGAGGATTTCCACGTTCGGATATTTGCCCCGGGTCTTATCTCTTTGCAACTTGATGGTTTTAATGGCTTGACCCCTTCCCTTGAATACATGCCATTTCTAGAAATAGCTTATGTTGGGCTTCGCGATGAATGCTATGATTTCTGTCGTAGTAACCGGCAGGATTGTGAGTTTGATGACTGTGGCTGTCATGCTTATCCCGTTGGCGAAGGTGTGCTTCTCCATGGTTTGTCCAATGCTGTGAATTTGGAGTTGATTGCTGATCATGGATCTGAAAGGGTACGCTTGCACTTGCTGCCTTTTCACTCTTATTGCTATTGGCACCCATAGTTCTTTTGTAGTATCACATCCATTGCTAGACCTGCAAATACTTATTCTCATTACCACAGTTTGCTATTTTTTATCTTCACAAATTTCAGATCAACAATTTAATAACACAGAAGCATAATTGGGTAAATGTAATATTTTCAAAGCTTGAGGTGCAGTTTTGCCTTTACTTACTTACGTCTGAAACTAAAGTATCTATCCAAACTTTCAACTTAAATTAGTATTTCATTTCTTGAGTATCATGGTTCCTTTTTGTTCTTTTGCTATGACAGTTTGAAATTAAGATTCTACTACCCTAAATGATTTTGTCTTGTGGAGTCTCAGAGTTCCATTTTGTTCGCTTGCTATTTGTCCAGTTTATCTACACATGGGATTTAAAATGCTGCCCCATATTCGACAAACTGAAGACTCTATTACTCAGTGAGTGGTTTACAACTGTTGACTTGGTGTGCATTCTCCAACACTCTCCAATTCTTGAGATGCTCACTCTTCAGCTGGATAACACTAAGGTATCTCCTATATATATAAAGACATTGTTGCATTATTAAAGGAATTATGACATATATTCTGTCAATCTTACTAAATGTTTTGTATCATAGAAACTCGTTAGAGCAACAGGAGCCCAAGAAATGATCGACCAATCATTTGTGTGCTTGCACCTTAAGGTTGTCAACATTGAATGTAGAAAGGTTGACGAGGGAGTTCGCAAAATTTTGACGATCTTGAGTACATGTGGCATACCTCGTGAGCAAATTGGCATCAAGGAGCAATTACGTTACTCAGACCGTAATTAACCTTTGTCACTCTTCATGCTTTGTTTGTGCGATCTTCCTACTTGTCCTATCATGTCTGTTGTGACACCCTTCTGAATTCTATTTATATCAGTATCCTTTATTGTATTGTTTGCTGGTGTAGTTCAGAATGGCCGTTAAGTTTCACCAAAATTAATTGCTCTGTTATTAGTTATTACTGGTTACAACAGAATAGTTACCACACATTGCTGTTGTGCCTATAAATCTGTGTGCCTGTAAATCTGTTCCATCCATGATAAATCATTTGGTTTTGATACTGTGATTTTTTACCATTTAACTACTGATGGAAATAGCAGTTCTTCTGGTCTTGAAATTTATCTTTATCTTTGCTGTCCAGTTGGTATAGTCAATTTTACTAAGAATCTTCAACTGATGGGGGGTAGTATAGTTCCTCATTGTTTTCACTTTTGTTCCTAGATAGTTGTTAGTTTGATGAGTAGAAATTGATGCCAAATTGCATGCATACCACAGTACCACACTACCTCTGAAGTTTCACAGTACCACAGTACCACACTACCTCTGAGTCTTGAGGCGCCTGAATGGTCATATTTATATATTTGCTCTCACAAAGCTAGACTGCCAAGCAAACAAACAAATTTGGTCAGTCCACTTTGAGGGGACAAAAATCTGTTCAATGTCACCTGATAGTTGAGATCTTGGAAGTAGGAACTAAACTTATTTCATTGTCATGTTGTGTGTAGGTTTCAGTTTCCAGAAGCCTCTGTAGCCGCTGCTTCCATCTACTGTGGCACTAGCTAGCTGCAGTTTCCACCAGTGACCGCAACTGAGAGCCGATATGCAATGCGTGCTCGCGTGTGATGTTGGTCTAAAGCCTTCTGTGGTTCTCTGAATAAGAATGTGATGGTGGTCCTGTTGGCTGTTATCGCCACATTTAGTTTCTAGATTTCTATCTTTTGGTGATGTGCTAGAAAATGTTTTCTGACTGTGTGGTGCAACTCAGCAAAATGGTTTGCAGTTCGATGAAGTCGTAATGGTTGGTCAAAATAATGGAAATCGGGTCCGTGCGCCCCCCTTTGACTGCATGAGTTTATTTTCCCCAGAGTATTGCTTTATTTCTTTATAGATCATCTCTCGCTCTATTTAGTTTTGCTAGAAATGTTTTAGACACGGGACTATCTTTTGGATGAGATGTTGAAATTAGCTGCACACAGTGAACGCCGGAGCCAACGGCGTCATGTCAGGATAGACCACACGGTCGTGGTTCTTAGATGATAACACCTCGCTCGTCGGACTTGTCTTGCTGAAGGTTGCTCTGGCCGATAAGTGCCTTACCGTTGAAGATCTTGCGGAAATAGCACCGATGATCGTTTGGATTTTGTTTCTTGAACCACGATCTTGTGGATTTGGGGAGAAAGAGAAAAGTGGAACATAGTCTTTGTAGAAAAAGGCTGCTTTGAAATCAGTGGGGACACACGTCATGTGCTTAGTGGGTCTAGAGGACAAAGCCCTTATCTGATACGATTTTTTTTCCGATCACGACAATTATTAGCGGATTATAGTACGATTGCGAGAGATGATCTCGGCAATAATGGCACATGGGGAATTGAGGGATGGCGCCGACTCGTATGCTCTTCCCTTGTGGTTTAAATACGGGAGGAATGGTAGGAGGCGTCTTCCTCTCCTTATTTATTCATGCTGCCATTGGCGGACGGAGCTTGCTGCTCAGGTTCCTTTTTCTCTAGACCTTGATCGACTTTGCGGTTCCCTCCTTTCTCATGTGTCTACTGATTATTTAGCCCGCTCCCTCAACACCCATCACCTGTTCGATGGAAAGTTTGTGATGGCTGCAAAGGGTAGCAAGGACCGCCTCGGTGACCTCACCGACGACCTCCTCCGTCATGTGTTGTCCCTTCTTCCGCCAGAAGATGCCCTCAAGACTTGTGTGCTAGACACCAGGTGGCGCGAACTATGGAGGCGCACCACCAGCATGCACTTTGATGCTACCCATTGTGAGCGATGCGAACAGTTGGTGAAGTTGTTCATCCAACTCCGTGGAAACTCACCTCTCCCCAAGTGCGAGATCAGTACCTCCTCTGATGATCATCCGCATCATGCCGACTTTATATACACCAACACAGAGCTGTTGATCGATTACGCTCTAGAGTGCCAAGTTAAGGAGCTCCTGCTCAAAGCTGATCACATTGATGATGGCGCAATAATACTAGATATGCCTCTCATCTCCCGTCACTTGAAGATCTTACACCTTGAAGATGTTACATGCTCTGCTCTGAATTTCTCTGGTTGCCAAGTATTAGAGGAACTTAAGATGGAACATTGCGAGATTTATGCACATAAGATATCATCCAAATCACTAAAGCGTCTCTGCATCACAGAACAATGTAGTGTCCCTCAGGAATTCCACATTCAGATTTTTGCCCCTGATCTTATCTCATTGCAAATTAGCAATTTTCATGGTGCGACCCCTTTCCTTGGGGATATGCCATTTCTAGTAACAGCCTATATTGGTCTTTGTGATGGATGTCATGATTCCTGTGAGAAGAACCTGAGGGGTTGTGATTTTGATGAGTGTGGTTGTCATGCTTATCCTGCTGAGGGGGGTGTGCTTCTCAATGGGTTGTCCAATGCTGTCCATTTGGAGTTGATAGCTTATCCTATGATGGTACGCTTGCACTTACTACCTTTTTTACCCTTAGTGTTATTTGCCACCAACCGTTTCTCTTGTAATATCCACTGTTGCCCCGGCGTAGTCACGTAAAAGCAACTTGCTTTTCTTCATTACCACTGTTTGGTAATTTTATCTGTACAAATGGTTCTCATATTAACGATCTAATAACATATAATCTTAATCAATAATGTGTGGTATTTCTTGTGCTTGAGGTGTAATTTTCTCTTTTCTTCATTACACTTTCGAAATTAATAATATCAACCTGAAGTTCCTACTAACTTAAGTTATTTTATCTTTGAGTTTTGACTTCTCTTTTTGCTCACTTGTAATTTTTTCAGTTTATCTACCAATGGGATTTAGAATGTTGCCCCCTATTTGGCACATTAAAGACCCTGCTCCTCAATGAGTGGTTCACGACTATTGATCTAGTCTGCATTCTTCGATGCTCTCCACTTCTTGAGAGGCTCACTCTTCAGCTTTGTGACACTAAGGTATATCATGTACATATAACAATGTTGTTGTGTTATTAAAGGAAATATCATGTGTGTTCAACTGATCTTACTAAATATTCTCTATATCTCACAGAACCTCGTAGGAGCAACAACATCCCCAGAAACAATTGACCAATCATTTGTCTGCTCCCACCTGGAGGTTGTGAAGATTGAATGTAGAAAGGTTGATGTGGGAATTCGCAAAATTTTGAATATCTTGAGTACATTTGGCGTAGATGATAAGAAAATCAACATCAAGGAAAAATGTTCTCACTCATATCGTAAGTTACCTTTGTCATGCCTCATCCTTCGTATAATTTTGCAATTTTCCTTCTTGCACGAAAATGTTTGCTGCACTTACACATTAACAAGAGTACATTTAGTACCCATTTATATTCAGCATCCATTATGAAACCCTTTACAACCTGTTTATGTTGTACTTACTGCATGCTGGTGGAGTTGAGAATTGCTGCTAAGTTCTAGTGGTGGCAAATACAATGGTAACCACATGCTGCCATTCGTTCCTATAAATGATCGGTGTCATCCATGCAGAATTATTTGGGCTTGGTTCTCTTCTTATTTTTTTACTGTTCATTACTAATGAAGACAGGAAAAGCTCCCTTTTTGGAATTAACTTTATTTGTGCTCCCATTTGGTAGTTTACGCTTGGCATCTATTCAGAATTGAGAACTGCCTTTGCCTCCCTGTTTTCAGTTTTACTATTACTCCCTGCCTGTTGTCAGTCTGAAGTCCCTCTTTAGTCACATGAGGCATCTGAATGGTCGGTCATATGTGTCTTGCTCTCACAAGAGTAACTCTATGTCAACAAAAAAAAGGTCAAGCCCACTTTTTGTTTGAAATAAAAGAAATTTGGTCAAGCTGCATGATATTCTCCTATCTATCTATAAAACTTGAGGCCATCTTCATGCCAAACTTGTTGTTTATTGTCATGTTTTTTTTGCAGGTTTCAGTTTCGAGAAGTATGGGGTGCTTCTATCACTGGTGGCCCCTGAGATGTGTGCTCCGCCATGATGTTTGTCTACAGCCTTATGTGTTTCTCTAAATAAGGTTGTAACCGTGGTTCTGTCTTGGCCGTTACTGCTATGTTTAGTTTCTTGCCTTGCATATTTCGGTCCTATATGCTGGAACTTTGCTTTGCTGGTTGTTTGGTGTGATTTAGCAATACGGTTTTCGGCTTGTTGACCTCGTAATGTCATGGTTGGTCAGAACATTGCTATGTTTCCATTATCAGTAATCTAAATAGGGCTGTTGTGCCCTGTTTGAATCCATGGGGTCTTTCTGGAGGAGTTGTACTTCAATTATCTTAGCAGAAACTGCCTAAGTGTTTGGCTTTTTTAGAACCATTTGGCTTCTTTTCTGGATGAGATGTTGGACCTGGACATGGTTTATGGAGCCAAGCCGTCAACGGCTCAACGCCTAGCTTTTGTGCAGTGCTAGTAAGATACCCGGCCTGGATAATGGCAGTACCGATAACAACTGACTTATTTTTGCTGCTTCTTCCAAAAGGAAGGTTAAACCTCCCGGCCACATCATACTTTGATAACAAGAAATTTTTATGTGGCAGTTTCAATCTAGAGGAGAAAGAATTACATCTGAAATCATGCCTGCCTAGTTCCTTGGTTGAACTTAAGGGCGTGCACAACTAGCACTAGTAGAAAAGGGGGCATTTGTCCCGGTTCGTAAGGGCCTTTAGTCCCGGTTCATGAACCGGGACTAATGGGTCGTTACTAATACCTCCCCCCTTTAGTCCCGGTTCTCTAACATGAACCGAGACAGATGGTCCTCCACGTGGCCGGTGCGCCGAGCCCAGGCAGGGGGGCCTTTGGTCCCGGTTGGTGGCATCAACCGGGACCAAAAGGCGATGTTTTTCTTTTTTTAAAGAAAAAGTGGCTGATTTAGGGGTTTTGGGGGTTATTTTTAGGTTGTTATTAGCTAGCTAATAGAGAGAAGTGTCCTCTCTTATATCTTCGTCCTTGGTTTACCAACGCTGCTGCTATGTTCATTTCACCCGCTGATATAATAACTCATGCATGCTCGCATCATACATCATCATATATAATAACAAGTCCTACTAATCATGCATCATCATACAACTTCTACTCGTTATTAATAATAAGTCATACGATCATCATCCTCATAATCATCGAACCCACCCCTACATAATTGTTCTTAGCACATGATCATCAGTATCAGGTAGGACCTAAACACCCTTAAGGTAAAATAGCATAAAATAATATAGACCCTGACTCTTCATTATGAAGAATGGAGATCATCCTGTCTCCAATTCTTGCGCTTCGCTGCCTTTTGCTTCCAAGAAGCTTCTTACGACTGTCCATACATTTTTTTCTTTTTTTTTGATTGTCATGTCTCCATTTCTTTTAGAAACCCGGTATGGACAGTTCAGATTCGTAGGAAGACCTGGTTGTATGTTCAAAACATGAAGGCTACCGTGCGTATACATCAGATGAGGCACACAATCATTCAGGATTATCTGTTGAAAAACATAGTAATAACTTCGTAGTTAGCAATGATGTACTAGTTTTAGAAGTGTGCAAAAAGATGTACGGATGTCGTAATAGTAAAAATCTTACCAAAGTATCTCCATGGTAGTTACCGTAGTTCAACACATGCACTAGTGGCACGTATTGACCATAATGTTGAGGAGTTCGATTGTAGACATTGTAATTCTCAAGATCAGTACAAAATGCGATCAGATGATTTTTCTCCCTATAAGTTAATTCGGAGCCATCGGTGTAGTGGGTTTTGTCTACCATCTTCCGCACATTCTTTGAAGAATGAAATTAAGCTGTCAATGAAAATAAGATGTCAATTATTTTGAAATAAACAATATAAATTACTTAATAACTATGTTAAGCTCACATGGGGGGAGAATTGGAGGTGTATCCACAAGGACCCAAATCGAAGGTCTGTCTTGCTCGATTGTAGGATCACAAGATCCATGGTGACAAGCATACCTTCATCAAAACCATACATCTTGTAAAGTGCTTTCCAATTTTTGCAACCAAAATGGGTTACACTCTCAGCATTGTACAACTTTACTTGAAAATCCACACCATGATGGGTCCTTAGGAGATTTTTTTTGGTTTTCCATACTTTCATGGTCTTCAAAACCCATCCTCTCCAAGACATAGCGTCTTGCATAGCATGGGATAAGCTAGTCGAATTGGAAAAGATGAAAAATACACGTTAAAATAGTTGAAGTCGTGCTTAATTATGAAAAAAACTATTGTCGTCGTTGCGTACCATATGAACATCGAAGGTCTCCTCGAGCTTAATGCTGAAGCGCCGATCTTCGTCCAGCTCAATGAACCTATCGCACATAACTCGGTCGTCGTGGCACCAGTCGCACTCCCCCAAGCGGTTTTCGTCGTCCGAGTACGACATTTCCGGCCTATGTTCATAATTCAAATATTAAACTAGATCATTATTATTAATCACGGGTTGACTATCGGTGATGGTACGTAGCTCCTTCTTTCATTCTCGAGTGCATTATTACACCAAATTGCCTAGCACACGGGAATGAAGGAGAACTTTTCCAATATGAGCATTCAATAAGCAAAACCAAATCATAAAATAAGCAAAACCAAATCATAAAATAAAGTAGTATTTAAATTAGCATGCATTCAATTATAAGCAAAAATACATCATCTCTTGGTGTTCGTACATCGTCAAATATTATCACTAATATAGAATCACTAATACAACTAGAACCATAGCGCCCGACGGGTATCGTCGCGGGCGGTGGACACCCATGTTGGAAATATGCCCTAGAGGCAATAAAAAAATGGTTATCATTATATTTCTTTATTCATGATAATTGTCTGTTATTCATGTTATAATTATGTTATCCGGAAATCGTAATACACGTGTGAATACATAAACCACAACATGTCCCTAGTGAGTCTCTAGTTGACTAGCTCGTTGATCGACAGATAGTCATGGTTTCCTGACTACGGACATTGGATGTCATTGATAACGGGATCACATCATTAGGAGAATGATGTGATGGACAAGACCCAATCCTAAGCATAGCTCAAAGATCGTGTAGTTCGTTTAGCTAGAGCTTTTCCAAATGTCAAGTATCATTTCCTTAGACCATGAGATTGTGCAACTCCCGGATACCGTAGGAGTGTTTTGGGTGTGCCAAACGTCACAACGTAACTGGGTGACTATAAAGGTACACTAAGGGTATCTCCGAAAGTGTCTGTTGGGTTGGCACGAATCGAGACTGGGATTTGTCACTCCGTATGACGGAGAGGTATCTCTGGGCCCACTCGGTAATGCATCATCATAATGAGCTCAATGTGACCAAGTGTCTGGTCATGAGATCATGCAATACGGTACGAGTAAAGTGACTTTCCAGTAACGAGATTAAACGAGGTATTGGGATACCGACGATCGAATCTCGGGCACGTAACATACCGATTGACAAAGGGAATTGTATACGGGATTGCTTGAGTCCTCGACATCATGGTTCATCCGATGAGATCATCGAGGAGCATGTGGGAGCCAACATGGGTATCCAGATCCCGTTGTTGGTTATTGACCAGAGAGGCATCTCGGTCATGTCTGCATGTCTCCCGAACCCGTAGGGTCTACACACTTAAGTTCGGTGACGCTAGGGTTGTTGAGATATGAGTATGCAGTAAACCGAAAGTTGTTCGGAGTCCCGGATGATATCCCGGACGTCACGAGAAGTTCCAGAATGTTTCGGAGGTAAAGAATTAGATATAGAAAGTGAAGTTTCGGCCATCGGGAAAGTTTTGGGGGTCACCAGTATTTGTACCGGGGCCACCGGAAGGGTCCCGGGGGTCCACCGGGTGGGGCCACCTATCCCGGAGGGCCCCATGGGCTGAAGTGGGAGGGGAACCAGCCCCTGGTGGTCTGGTGCGCCCCCCTTGGGCCCCCCTGCGCCTAGGTTTGGAAACCCTAGGGGTGGGGGGCGCCTCCACTTGCCTTAGGGGGCAAGCCACCCCCCTGGCCGCCGCCCCCCTTGGAGATCCCATCTCCTAGGGCCGGCGCCCCCCCTAGGGGGCCTATATAAAGAGGGGGAGAGGGATGGCAGCCGCACCCATGCTCTTGGCGCCTCCGTCTCCCCTTGCTACACCTCTCCCTCTCGTAGAAGCTTGGCGAAGCCCTGCCGAGATCACTGCTGCATCCACCACCACGCCGTCGTGCTGCTGGATCTTCATCAACCTCTCCTTCCCCCTTGCTGGATCAAGAAGGAGGAGACGTCTTCCTCAACCGTACGTGTGTTGAACGCGGAGGTGCTGTCCGTTCAGCACTAGGATCAACGGTGATTCGGATCACGACGAGTACGACTCCCTCAACCCCGTTCTCTTGAACGCTTCCGCTCGCGATCTACAAGGGTATGTAGATGCACTCCTCTCTCTCGTTGCTAGATGAACTCATAGATTGATCTTGGTGAAAGCGTAGAAATTTTTTATTTTCTGCAACGTTCCCCAACAGTGGCATCCTGAGCTAGGTCTATGCGTAGTTCTCTTTGCACAAGTAGAACACAAATTTGTTGTGGGCGTAGATGTTGTCAACTTTCTGCCACTACTAGTCTTATTTTGCTTCAGCGGTATTGTGGGATGAAGCGGCCCGGACCGACCTTACACGTACGCTTACGTGAGACAGGTTCCACCGACTGACATGCACTAGTTGCATAAGGTGGCTAGCGGGTGTCTGTCTCTCCCACTTTAGTTGGAGCGGATTCGATGAAAAGGGTCCTTATGAAGGGTAAATAGAAGTTGGCAAATCATGTTGTGGCTTTTACGTAGGTAAGAAAACATTCTTGCTAGAACCCTATTACAGCCACGTAAAACATGCAACAACAATTAGAGGACGTCTAACTTGTTTTTGCAGCATGTGATTGTGATGTGATATGGCCAAAAGTTGTGATGAATGATGAATGATATATATGTGATGTATGAGATCATGTTCTTGTAATAGGAATCACGACTTGCATGTCCATGAGTATGACAACCGGCAGGAGCCATAGGAGTTGTCTTAATTATTGTATGACCTGCGTGTCATTGATTCAACGCCATGTAATTACTTTACTTTATTGCTAAACCATTAGCCATAGTAGTAGAAGTAATAGTTGGCGAGCAACTTCATGGAGACACGATGATGGAGATCATGGTGTCTTGCTGATGACGAAGATGATCATGGAGCCCCGAAGATGGAGATCAAAGGAGCAATATGATATTGGCCATATCATGTCACTATTTGATTGCATGTGATGTTTATCATGTTTTTGCATCTTGTTTACTTAGAACGACGGTAGTAAATAAGATGATCCCTAATAATTTCAAGAAAGTGTTCCCCCTAACTGTGCGCCGTTGCGAAAGTTCGTTGTTTCGAAGCACCACGTGATGATCGGGTGTGATAGATTCTAGCGTTCACATACAACGGGTGTAAGACAAATTTACACATGCATAAACACTTAGGTTAACTTGACGAGCCTAGCATGTACAGATATGGCCTCGGAACACAAGAGACCGAAAGGTCGAACATGAGTCGTATGGAAGATAGGATCAACATGGAGATGTTCACCGATGATGACTAGTCCGTCTCACATGATGATCGGACACGGCCTAGTCGAATCGGATCATGTATCACTTAGATGACTAGAGGGATGTCTAATCTGAGTGGGAGTTCATTAAATAATTTGATTAGATGAACTTAATTATCATGAACTTAGTCTAAAATCTTTACAATATGTCTTGTAGATCAAATGGCCCACGTTACCCTCAACTTCAACGCGTTCCTAGAGAAAACCAAGCTGAAAGATTATGGCAGCAACTATACGGACTGGGTCCAGAACCTGAGGATCATCCTCATAGCTGCCAAGAAAGATTATGTCCTAGAAGCACCGCTAGGTGAAGCACCCATCCCAGAGAACCAAGACATTATGAACGCTTGGCAGTCTCGTGCTGATGATTACTCCCTCGTTCAGTGCGACATGCTTTACAGCTTAGAACCGGGGCTCCAAAAGAGTTTTGAGCAACACGGAGCATATGAGATGTTCGAAGAGCTGAAAATGGTTTTCCAAGCTCGTGCCCGTGTCGAGAGATATGAAGTCTCCGACAAGTTCTTCAACTGTAAGATAGAGGAAAATAGTTCTGTCAGTGAGCACATACTCAAGATGTCTGGGTTGCACAACCGCTTGACTCAGTTGGGAGTTAATCTCCCGGATGACGCGGTTATTGACAGAATCCTCCAGTCGCTTCCACCGAGCTACAAGAGCTTTGTGATGAACTTCAATATGCAGGGGATGGAAAAGACCATTCCTGAGGTATATTCAATGCTGAAATCAGCGGAGGTAGAGATCAAGAAAGAACATCAAGTGTTGATGGTGAATAAAACCACTAAGTTCAAGAAAGTCAAGGGTAAGAAGAACGTCAAGAAGGATGGCAAGGGAGTTGCCGCGCCCGGTAAGCCAGTTGCCGGAAAGAAGTCAAAGAATGGACCCAAGCCTGAGACTGAGTGCTTTTATTGCAAGGGAAGTGGTCACTAGAAGCGGAACTGCCCCAAGTACTTAGCGGACAAGAAGGCCGGCAACACTAAAGGTATATGTGATATACATGTAATTGATGTGTACCTTACCAATACTCGTAGTAGCTCCTGTGTATTTGATACCGGTGCGGTTGCTCATATTTGTAACTCAAAGAAGGAACTGCGGAATAAACGGAGACTGGCGAAGGGCGAGGTGACGATGCGCGTCGGGAATGGTTCCAAGGTCGATGTGATCGCCATCGGCACGCTACCTCTACGTTTACCCACGGGATTATTTTTAAACCTCAATAATTGTTATTTAGTGCCAAGTTTGAGCATGAACATTGTATCTGGATCTCGTTTAATATGAGATGGCTACTCATTTAAATCCGAGAATAATGGTTGTTCTATTTATATGAGAGATATGTTTTATGGTCATGCCCTAATGGTCAATGGTTTATTCTTAATGAATCTCGAACGTGATGTTACACATATTCATAGTGTGAATACCAAAATATGTAAAGTTGATAATGGTAGTCCCACATACTTGTGGCACTGCCGCCTTGGTCACATTGGTGTCAAGCGCATGAAGAAGCTCCATGCTGATGGACTTTTAGAGTCTCTCGATTATGAATCATTTGACACATGCGAACCATGCCTCATGGGCAAAATGATCAAGACTCCGTTCTCCGGAACAATGGAGCGAGCAACCAACTTATTGGAAATCGTACATACTGATGTGTGCGGTCCAATGAGCGTTGAGGCTCGCGGAGGATATTGTTATGTTCTCACTCTCACTGACGACTTGAGTAGATATGGGTATGTCTACTTGATGAAACACAAGTCTGAGACGTTTGAAAAGTTCAAGGAATTTCAGAATGAGGTAGAGAATCAACATGACCGAAAGATAAAGTTCCTACGATCAGATCGTGGAGGAGAATATTTAAGTCATGAATTTGGTACGCACTTAAGGAAATGTGGAATCGTTTCACAACTCATGCCGCTTGGAACACCTCAGCGTAACGGTGTGTCGGAACGTCGTAATCGCACTTTATTGGATATGGTGCGATCTATGATGTCTCTTACCGATTTACCGCTATCTTTTTGGGGATACGCTCTAAAGACAGCTACATTCACTTTAAATAGGGCATCGTCTAAATCCGTTGAGACGACACCGTATGAATTATGGTTTGGGAAGAAACCTAAGCTGTCGTTTCTAAAAGTTTGGGGATGTGATGCTTATGTCAAGAAACTTCAACCTGAAAAGCTCGAACCCAAGTCGTAAAAATGCGTCTTCATACGATACTCTAAGGAAACCATTGGGTATACCTTCTACCTCAGATCCGAAGGCAAGATCTTTGTTGCCAAGAACGGGTCCTTTCTGGAGAAAGAGTTTCTCTCGAGAGAAGTAAGTGGGAGGATAGTGGAACTTGATGAAGTACTACCTCTTGAACCGGTGATTAGCGCAGCTCAAGAAGATGTTCATGTGGTGCCAGCACCAACTGAAGAGGAAGTTAATGATGATGATCAAGGTACTTCAGATCAAGTTACTACTGAACTTTGTAGGTCCACAAGGACACGTTCCACACCAGAGTGGTATGGCAACCCTGTCCTGGAAATCATGTTGTTAGACAACGGTGAACCTTCAAACTATGAAGAAGCGATGGCGGGCCCAGATTCCAACAAATGGCTTGAAGCCATGCAATCCGAGATAGGATCCATGTATGAAAATAAAGTATGGACTTTGACAGACTTGCCCGATGATCAGCGAGCGATAGAAAACAAATGGATCTTTAAAAAGAAGACGGACGCAGATGGTAATGTTACCATCTATAAAGCTCGACTTGTCGCTAAGGGTTATCGGCAAGTTCAAGGGGTTGACTATGATGAGACATTCTCTCCCGTAGCGAAGCTAAAGTCCATCCGAATCATGTTAGCAATTGCCGCATACTATGATTATGAGATATGGCAAATGGACGTCAAACGGCATTCCTTAACGGTCATCTTAAGGAAGAACTGTATATGATGCATCCAGAAGGTTTTGTCGACCCTGAGAATGCTAACAAGATATGCAAGCTCCAGCGATCCATTTATGGGCTGGTGCAAGCATCTCGGAGTTGGAACATTCGCTTTGATGAGATGATCAAAGCGTTTGGGTTTATGCAGACTTATGGAGAAGTCTGCGTTTACAAGAAAGTGAGTGGGAGTGCTGTAGCATTTCTCATATTATATGTAGATGACATACTTTTGATGGGAAATGATATAGAACTCTTGGACAACATTAAGGCCTACTTGAATAAGTGTTTTTCAATGAAGGAAATTGGAGAAGCTGCTTATATATTAGGCATCAAGATCTATAGAGATAGATCGAGACGCCTCATAGGTCTTTCACAAAGCACATACCTTGATAAGATATTGAAGAAGTTCAATATGGATCAGTCTAAGAAGGGGTTCTTGCCTGTGTTGCAAGGTGTGAAATTGAGCTCGGCTCAATGTCCGACTACGGCAGAAGATATAGAAGAGATGAGTGTCATCCCCTATGCCTCAGCCATAGGGTCTATTATGTATGCCATGCTGTGTACCAGACCTGATGTAAATCTTGCCGTAAGTTTGGTAGGAAAGTACCAAAGTAATCCCGACAAGGAACACCGGACAGCGGTCAAGAATATCCTGAAGTACCTGAAAAGGACTAAGGACATGTTTCTCGTGTATGGAGGTGACGAAGAGCTCATCATAAAGGGTTACGTCGACGCTAGCTTTGACACAGATCTGGATGACTCTAAGTCACAAACCGGATACATGTATATTTTAAATGGTGGGGCAGTAAGCTGGTGCAGTTGCAAGCAAAGCATCGTGGCGGGATCTACATGTGAAGCAGAGTACATGGCAGCCTCGGAGGCAACGCATGAAGCAATCTGGGTGAAGGAGTTCATCACCGACCTAGGAGTCATACCCAATGCGTCGGGGCCGATCAAACTCTTCTGTGACAACACTGGAGCTATTGCACTTGCCAAGGAGCCCAGGTTTCACAAGAAGACCAGGCACATCAAGCGTCGCTTCAACTCCATTCGTGAAAATGTTCAAGATGGAGACATAGATATTTGTAGAGTACATACGGACCTGAATGTAGCAGGTCCATTGACTAAACCTCTCCCTAGGGCAAAACATGATCAACACCAGAATTCCATGGGTGTTCGATTCATCACAATGTAGCTAGATGATTGACTCTAGTGCAAGTGGGAGACTGTTGAAAATATGCCCTAGAGGCAATAATAAAATGGTTATTATTATATTTCTTTGTTCATGATAATTGTCTATTATTCATGCTATAATTGTGTTATCCGGAAATCGTAATACACGTGTGAATACATAGACCACAACATGTCCCTAGTGAGCCTCTAGTTGACTAGCTCGTTGATCGACAGATAGTCATGGTTTCCTGACTATGGACATTGGATGTCATTGATAACAGGATCACATCATTAGGAGAATGATGTGATGGACAAGACCCAATCCTAAGCATAACTCAAAGATCATGTAGTTCATTTAGCTAGAGCTTTTCCAAATGTCAAGTACCATTTCCTTAGACCATGAGATTGTGCAACTCCCGGATGCCGTAGGAGTGCTTTGGGTGTGCCAAACGTCACAACGTAACTGGGTGACTATAAAGGTACACTACGGGTATCTCCGAAAGTGTCTGTTGGGTTGGCATGAATCGAGACTGGGATTTGTCACTCCGTATGACGGAGAGGTATCTCTGGGCCCACTCGGTAATGCATCATCATAATGAGCTCAATGTGACAAAGTGTCTGGTCACGGGATCATGCATTACGGTACGAGTAAATTGACTATCCAGTAACAAGATTAAACGAGGTATTGGGATACCGACGATCAAATCTCGGGCACGTAACGTACCGATTAACAAAGGGAATTGTATACGGGATTGCTTGAGTCCTCGACATCATGGTTCATCCGATGAGATCATCGAGGAGCATGTGGGAGCCAACATGGGTATCCAGATCCCGCTGTTGGTTATTGACCGGAGAGGCGTCTCGGTCATGTCTGCATGTCTCCCGAACCCGTAGGGTCTACACACTTAAGGTTCGGTGACGCTAGGGTTGTAGAGATATGAGTATGCAGTAAACCGAAAGTTGTTCGAAGTCCCCGATGAGATCTCGGACGTCACGAGGAGTTCCGGAATGGTCCGGAGGTAAAGAATTATATATAAGAAGTGAAGTTTCGGCCATCGGGAAAGTTTCGGGGGTTACCGATATTGTACCGGGACCACCAGAAGGGTCCCGGGGGTCCATTGGGTGGGGCCACCTATCCCGGAGGGCCCCATGGGCTGAAGTGGGAGGGGAACCAGCCCTTGGTGGGCTGGTGCGCCCCCCCTTGGCCCCCCCATGCGCCTAGGCTTGGAAACCCTAGGGGTGGGGGGCGCCTCCACTTGCCTTGGGGGGCAAGCCACCCCCTGGCCGCCGCCCCCCTTGGAGATCCCATCTCCTAGGGCCGGCGCCCCCCCTAGGGGGCCTATATAAAGAGGGGGAGAGGAGGGCAGCCGCACCCATGCTCTTGGCGCCTCCCTCTCCCCTTGCTACACCTCTCCCTCTCGCAGAAGCTTGGCGAAGCCCTGCCGAGATCACTGCTGCATCCACCACCACGCCGTCGTGCTGCTGGATCTTCATCAACCTCTCCTTCCCCCTTGCTGGATCAAGAAGGAGGAGACGTCTTCCTCAACCGTACGTGTGTTAAACGCGGAGGTGCTGTCCGTTCAGCACTAGGATCATCGGTGATTTGGATCACGACGAGTATGACTCCCTCAACCCCGTTCTCTTGAACGCTTCTGCTCGCGATCTACAAGGGTATGTAGATGCACTCCTCTCTCTCGTTGCTAGATGAACTCATCGATTGATCTTGGTGAAAGCGTAGAATTTTTATTTATTTTCTGCAACGTTCCCCAACAACCAAAAGATGAGGAACCATCACAGGATCATAGCTCTAGTGAGATCCCTGAAGAATCTGCCAGGTATTGTCGAACCTGCCCTCCAATGTAACCATGTAGCGACGGACGTGCTTGTCCTCCTCGCTGACACGGTGACGTACCACCTCCGCGGTGTCCGGAAGCCTCGGCACCGTCACTGGCCCACGCGACCGCCACCAAACAAGGATCGGGTCAACAACGGGTTGCCTCCTCACCAACCTACGTCTCCCGGAAGGTAGCACCTCCCAATACCAGCCCGGCGGAGCCCAGTCCCGAACATGGCCCTGATCAAGCAGGCCTCCACCGTCGAGTCGATGACGACGAGGATGCGGGATAGGCATCACCGACGTTGATGCGGGAACTACTTCTATATATAGTTAAATAAAGTAGTTTTATTAATTAAATCAACTAATTCAACTACTAAGCACTTACTATAAATACATAAAGTAGTACTTACTAAAAACAAACTACTTCTATATATAGTAAAATAAAGTAGTTTATTAAATCAACTAGCTAGTTCAACTATATATGAAGCACTTACTATAAATAAAATAAAGTAGTACTTACTAAAAATAAACTAGTTTAACTATAGTTCTATTATTTTTCTAACTAATTATATTAAACACTTTCTCTTCTTATTTTTTTTTCATTTTTCCTCTATTCTAAATATGAACATATTCATAAATGATTTATATCATTCACAATTTTCCTATACATACACAATAAGTTGACAAAGAAAATACTATGAACAAAAAATCATTAAAATTCTATGAACAAAATTACAACAACAAAAAATCATAAAAATTCTATGACCAGAAAAAATCATAAAAATTTGACATATTCGATTTGCATATATATGAACATACAAACATGCATATTCAATAATAATATCACCAAAAAACTCTATTAACGGAAAAAAAATCTATTAACAGAAAAAAAATCTATTAATATGAACAAATTAATTACACAATATGAAAAAAATCTGACAGCTAAATCTATGAACTACACATCTAAATTACTACACATCTAAAAAAATCTATGAACAACAAAAAAATCTAAAAAAATCTAACAAAATTAACTACACATCTAAATTAACTACTACTAATGACAAATTAAATTAGTTGCTTACGGCGACGGCGACGGCGAGGTGCGGCGCGGGGCGGCGACGGCGTTGGGGCGGCGCGGGCCGGGGCGGCGCGGGGCGAGGGCTGGCTCGGGCAGCCTGCCGGCGTCGTGGATGGATTCGCCGCCGTCGGGGGAGAGCAGGAGAAGAGATTGAAGTGGGGATGGACGGTTCTGAAATTTTCCTAAGTGCTACTTATATAGCAAAGGCATTGATCCCGGTTCGTGGCTCAAACCGGGACTAATGCCACCCTTTAGTCCCGGTTGGGGCTACCAACCGGGACCAAAGGCCTCTTTTCAGCAGCCCAAAGGGCGGGAAACAGAGACCTTTGATCCCGATTGGAGGCACCAACCGGAACTAAAGGTGGGTCATTGGTCCCGGTTGGTGCCACCAACCGGTACCAATGCACCCGTCTAATTACTTATTTATTTTCTTTTATTATAATTATTTTTGCTATTAAAGTTTGTAACAAAATTCTAATTACTTATTTATTTTCTTTTATGATAATTCTTTTTGCTTTTAATGTTTTGAACAGAATTCTAATTACTTATTTATTTTCTTTTATGATAATTCTTTTTGCTATTAAAGTTTGTAACAAAATTCTAATTACTTATTTATTTTCTTTTATGATAATTTTTTTTGCTTTTAATGTTTTGAACAGAATTCTAAATACTTATTTATTTTCTTTTATGATAATTCTTTTTGCCATTAAAGTTTGTAACAAAATTCTAATTACTTATTTATTTTCTTTTATGATAATTCTTTTTGCTTTTAATCTTGCTCGTTCACAGCTCACACTCGCCGTGGAGTCCGCGGCCTCCTGTCTCGCGCTCGGGGCAAAGCCGAAATCGACTGGCACATAGAAATTTTTGAAATCGCTTGGCGCACCACTTACCTGCCCCTCTCCTTTCACCGGTTCGGTATCTCCAAGCGTTTCAAACAGCTGGCGAAGCTCTTCATCCAGCTCCGAGGGTACTCACCTCTGGACAGTTTGAGATCAGTGCCTGTGTTGATGGTGAGGAGTGCACATACACAAACGCCACCATGTTGATCGAGTACGCTCTCAGGTGCCAAGCTAAGGATCTCCTAGCCCGTGATGGTAATGTTGTGGCGGAACCACCAAACAGTTGGTGGTTGTTTGCATACAGGGAAATAGATGTGGGATTTTAGAAAACGAGTTTTTAGGAAAGCCAGTTTTGGTTAGTTATTCTGTTAAGGTGAGCAATACAATACTTTGTTTGGATGAGAAAAACAAGAAAGCATGGATACACAGCTCCATCACACAGCGACTTCGTCAAAATTCCAATACGTTCCTTCCGTCGATCAATTGATTAGCTTGCAAGTTGTGTTCAGTGCTGTATCTTTGTTCCCGCAATCAAGAGGTTTAGCGATCGAATATTCTTTTTCAGCCCCACTGCCGAACACACCATTCAGGGGGAATAATAGAACATTACATTGAAAGTTTTTTTTTAATTGCATCACCCTTCAAGTACAAGCTGTAGTATCTGAACTCACTCACGCGCATGACTCACACCATACATACACACTCACCCACTCACTCCATTAGCGCGCAAGCTAGATCTACAACATATACCTAGCAACATACGTAAGCCACTGAAGTTAAGCAGACAAACAATTGGACTACAGAACGAGCTATGAATACCACTTGTGTACAGAACTAAAAAACAAAAACAAATTAAACACTCAAACAGTATCTAGTTCAAACAACCTCATCTCACTCTGAAAATGGCCCAGACTCCCCAGCAGCATCTTTCAGACTACGTGATGCAGGCCGTTCGATCACCAATCGGATAGCTATCCACCACCCCACCTAAGTGAATACATTGTTTTGTCGCAAATCCAGGCCAACAAACGATGTGCTAGAACGCGCATCAAGCTTCGGATCTTCCTGCGGTTGCCTTCGCAAAAACCGGTGGCTGATTTCCCTCTAGAAACCCTAAAAACCTAAGAACACGAGCCCGGACAAGATCCTGCCGGGCAAGCATACGTAGGGTTGTGCTAGGGTCTGCAGGCCACCTAGAAATCCTTCAAATGCTGCCACGTACGCCAGAACGGACACGAAGCATGCCGCCGTGCTCGAGGTCATCGGAGTGGAGACGGATAAGATAGGCCGCCGGCAAGATCAACATCAATTTGAATGGAGACTTTGATCCAGTAATCTTGTGTAGGATGAACCCCGAAGGTACAGAACGAGCAACGAAGAAGTAAGCCAATATTCAACCAGCTCATCATATGTATGTATATGTGTACGTTGCACCGTCTCTCACAATTACTTTTCCTTGTGTTTATTGCAGTTGCCTCCGACCCCTTAAGTGAGTCGCGAGCTAGACGAGAAACATCCCTTTAGTTCATAATTGTCAACCATAGGGTCAACCCTTTCCGTAAATTAGCGACAGAAGAAGCGATAATCTATTTATGAGCCCAAGCTCATCTGCACCCGCGCTGACAAAAAAAAATCAAAACAAATACTAGAAAAATTCAAAAAAATCAATTTTTTTGTATGGTAGATAATTTGATGCATGAGGTTTGCTTCAATTTTCAAGTCGTTTGGACATCTGAGCAGCTCTCGGCAAAAAAGACAAATTTAGGGTCTGTAAAAAAGTTTACTGTTCACGCACTATTTTGATCCGATTTGTCTTTTTTGCTGAGATCTACTCAGATGTCCAAATGATCTGAAAATTGGGGCGCACCTCACGTATCCAATTATCTAGTACACAATTTTTTTTGGATTTTTTTAATTTTTTTCTACTATTTATTTTGTTTTTTTTGCTGAACGGGTGCAGATGAGCCTGGGCACCGAAACGTCGCACTCCAGAAGAAGATAACATTCTCTTTGTGAGTAGTGGGACCAAAGTGGAAGTATTATTCATGAATACAAACAAATCTGTCCAATGTGTGTAATGTTGCAATGTGCAATTTGAAGATGAATACCATCATGGTTTGTATTGAAATAATGCTTGGATCTAATAATACCATCATGGTTTTGCACATTGATGGTTGGATCCGGTGACGACGACACTTGAATATCGCTTCCTTACTGAAGTCGTTGCTGTTGAAGAACCTTGTCGTCCTTGTGGTGTCATGAAATGGTTGGTGCGAATATGGTCATTAATGCAGTTTGCCGATCGTGTATCTGGTTACTTTGGAGCTTTTTCCTTTTTTCCTCGCCTACACATAGCTTTGGTCTAATATGACTTTGCTAGTTGTCGGCGTGTTTATGTGTAAGTTGATGTTGGCTATGTGCATCCTAACTATGCAGAGGCTGGGTGTGTACTCATTGTGTTTTGTATTCTCTTGATGCATCATCATGAGTCAATAAAATCCATCCTTTATCGAAAAAAAAAATCCATTAATTACGTATGTATAGGCTAAGGACAGCTGCACCTTTTTTTTTGGATCTAACGTACAGGCTAAGTATAATAACTAAAGGATTTATCTGCAGGTTTTTCTTTCTGAGTGTTAAAAAAAGTTTCTTTTTCTTTTCAACGCTCTTATAGATCTAATAAACCATTAATTAAGTACGTACAGGATTACGGTAGCTGTAGTTATTTTTTGTTCTTTTTGAGATGGGGAGCTCTTAGATCTAATCCATTACGTCTTTTAAGTTATGGGTCCACCACATCAACGACAAGATGTTTCCAATTATTGTGGTAACTTCTAGCTTATTTATCTTTTTTCTTATTAACCCGTTAAGCACTTTTTATAGATAGATACATAGATTTTTTTGCGGAAAGATAGATAGATGCTGATAAGTTCCTCCTAGATTTGGTGAAAAAATAGTTGAAACTGGTGGGAAACAAAAAAAATTAACATGACATAAAAGTTAAAATTTCACGGGAAACAAAATTCAATAAAATGCAGTAATATTGCAGGAAGCCGGTGATAGCACGAACTGGGTTAGGATCGTCTGCAATACTGTATGGTGCACCTTTGAAAAGCAGGGGTGGGCCGCATGCCCGGTTCTGCAAATTTGAATTCAACAGGACCTGGATATCATTTATATAGGAGTAATAGATAGTGGCTGGTGTCAACAACTTTCTGGGTCTATCAAGTCAAGCAAAAAGATCTTTAGGCAAGTCAAGCAAAGTCAAGTCAATAAATGCTTTTTGTGTTCGGCAGGCGTCCACATATGAAAATGGCATCGGAATTTTGCAACTTGCTACTAGCTACTATGATCTTGTCTATAAGCTTTTGCTTTGTTCTGTATTGATCGTTGGGAAGCCCGAGAACACATTTTTTTATTCCAATTTTCAGGTAGGAAAAATCTGTGTATCAGTACGGAAATAAAAAATAAACCTTGCCATTAATCCCTGCCCTAATGGATATGGACGTGGAGCGCAGCCACGTTATTGGTATTCTCCTTTTTTTTTCTCAGGAGTCATGATTCATGTGTGTGTGTGTGTGTATATATATATATATGTGTGTGTGTGTGTGTGTGTGTGTGTGTGTGTGTGTGTGTGTGTGTGCCTCCGAGGGCTCCCTCAGTGGCAGAGCAGAGCAAAAGAGCAGTGCTACACACGATACTGTACGCACGATTCATGCACGACAACAGATACCTGTCCGTCCATGCATGTAGCAGAGTCCAGCAGACCATTTGATCCCGCATCGTTCATCTGTCGTGCATACTGTTGTCGTCCGCGCAGCAGTTCCGAGAGCAAAATGCAGTACTACGCAGGCGGTACCTCGTTTAACTCGCCACATGCTGGACCTCATGGCCGTGACTGCTTCTGCATCAGCGGTCCCAAACACATAGCTCAATCCGTTGACTGGTACGTATCGTAATATATTGTGGCAATATGGATGAACTAAGTGCAAAGTTGGGAGCTGAAATTTGTCCGTTTTGTAACATGGAGAAGCAAGGTTTCCAAATAGTCGACTGCAGGATGGTCTTTTAGAGTGACACATGATCCAAGTAGCTAGGTCAAACGAAATTATTTCATTATAAGATAAAATCTTATATAATTGGATTAGTTGTTACAGAAAAAGTAGAGTATATATTTTGCATGCATGAATGAATTGTCGTTTAACAAACGTACGGTGGATTTTCGTTTCAGGAGCAACGAGGAGCAC
Organism: Triticum aestivum; assembly: GCF_018294505.1. Taxonomy (NCBI): domain Eukaryota; kingdom Viridiplantae; phylum Streptophyta; class Magnoliopsida; order Poales; family Poaceae; genus Triticum; species Triticum aestivum. The sequence continues at coordinate 689,840,776 of NC_057810.1, forward strand.
CAGCGTTGCATCGCCGCTTGCCTTGTGAAGGCTACTTACATCATGGAGGAGGACCGGCCAAAGTGCAGGGTGTATGACATGGGGTTGGCGCCGCCGTGGTGGCAGAGCTTCCACTTCGAGCTGCGGGATCGTGTATCTTCGGTGCCGTATTCGAGTACTGCCCCCTGCAGGGTGCCAGCGCCACCCGTCGGCCCCAAACTACGTTTACGCCCTGCGCGGCACCATGCCTCGGCACCCAAAGTCAGCCCACGACCTGTACAACGACATCAAGGTCTTCCTCAGCGATCTGCCGTGTTGCAGACGGACCCAGAAGGTGCGTCAGGCGGTGGCCAACATGCTCATCCGCAAGGGCACGGAGCGGTGCGTGTTGTGGCTGGCGGGGCACTCGCTGGGCGCGTCGCTGGCGCTGGAGGTGGGGCGGGACATGGCGGAGCAGCACCAGGCGTACCTGCCGACCTTCCTCTTCAACCCGCCCAACGTGTCACCGATGCCGGCCTTGAACCTCCTCAACCCGTCGGAGGTGGCGAAGAAGGACGTGTTCACGGGGAGCTACCTCGTGAAGGCGGCGCTCGGGGCCACAGTCATGAGGTCCTACTGCACTCGCATGGAGAAACTGTTCCAGCGCCTGTCGCCATGGGTGCCGGAGCTGTACGTGAACGAGAGGGACATCATTTGTCAGGGCTTCATCGACTACTTCGAGCAGCGACAGAAGGTGGAGGAGCGCATAGGCGGCCTCGGCAGGGCAGCCATGAAGCTGTCCTATCGCGACATGCTCTCCTCCCTCATCGGCAGCAGCAAGGAGCAGCCGCACCTTTTGCCGTCCGCGAGGCTGTGGAAGAACTCCAACACAACATTCGGCACGCACGACCTCATGCAGTGGTGGAGGCCAGACAGCGACCTAAAGCTCAGCTGTAGGAAATTCATCTACCCCGGAGCATGAGATATCTATGTTATATCTAGCTACTCCTACTTGTGTATCTCATGATATAGGACGTATCTGACCCGAGGAAGAGCATGTACGTGGAGTATGTGATCATACTAGACCATCCTTGATAGGGCGGATATCTAGTCCAGGACAAGGCAGCAAGCCGATTGAGACCAATCTTAGGGACCGAGGGTTTATACCGGTTCGGACCCCTAGGGGGACGTCCAGTGTGGTGTGTATTGATGTGGCGAGGAGCGTGTTGCTAGGATTTAGCAATGCGCACCATATGCTCCCTCATGACGGGGGTGATTACATATTTGTAGGTGGACAACCGCCTTGGTAACTATCCGGAGTCTATATCTAGTTACATATATTTGTAAATCAAGTAATTGATGTCTTCTGATTTCTTATTTCTAGTTATGTCAACAAATTTTTCAAAGAAATTGAGAACATAATCTCCTCCTTGAAAGGCACTTCTGCAAGTAAACCAGAAAAGCTTGCAGTGATCCGCAAGACCGAACAGGTTGCCGAGCACAATAGCATAGCTATAAACATCATCAACCATGTTGGAGGTTGGTGATCCATTGTTGAGCACTTCGTTTGAGTTTACGCACCACCAGCACTTTGCGGTTGCAGTTGTAAAGAGACCATAGCTTCTTAGGGCATTTCTAACCGATCCCCCGCTGCCGCTTCCTCGGCTCCTCCTCCCCGCCAGTGGCGCCCGCCTCCCCCTCCCCGCCCGCACCCGCCCCCCGCTCCCCGTCCGGCTCGCTCCTGCCGACGAGCGCCGCGGCCGTCGTGCCGGCCGCGCGCGGCGCTGGGTCCCCCGGCCTCGAGATATCCGCTCCGCAGCGAGGCCGGACCACCTTCTGCCCTAGGGCGGTCTGGACATCGGCCGCGGCTGATGACATGGTGGGCGCGCTCATCGGCGCCAACCTGTCCGTCTTCATGCTCTGGCGCGTGCTCGCGTATCCCAGGTTCATCACCGATCCTCACATGGTTAGTGACTTGATGGTTACCCAAGTGACATCTTTTGCTTTGATTCATGTGCTCTGCTGATGTATCACTACCTGATGATTCTATGGAGGAGCAGGTTTGGGTGGACATGTACTTGGGCGGGCGGCTGCACACGCTGCTCATGAGCGCCTCCAGCAATGTGGATCCCATGTTCATGAGGAAACATTTCATGGTTGGTGCTTGGTGCTTAATTTCTAATGTGGTGGTCTGGACTGACTGCACTCTGGAGACAGTGGTACTTTGAGTTTATGACATCTGATGGTTTTTGTTGATGAGCAGATCTCGCTGGACAATTTCACGAGTGGGCGTTTGCACACGATGCTCACAAGTGCTTTCAGCCACATGAACCTTAAGCACCTCTGCAACAACATGGTCGGCCTCTACTTCTTCGGCTCAAGCGTAAGACCGACACTCACTCACTCTTGTCAGTCTGTCATCTCTTCTCTTCTGTTGACGGTGCAGAAATGGAACACATATTTGTTTGTCAGGCTGAAATTGCATAACTTTGGTTGATAGGACTGATTACTGAATTAGTTGTCGCGATCTCTCAACCGGGAGTGATCTTGGCTCAGTTGTACTCCCTTTTGTACCTAAGTATAAGACGTTTCGGTAGGCTACTAGCTAGCCTACGAAAACGTCTTATATTTAGGTACGGAGGTAGTATCAGTTAAATGTAGAAATTCACTTGCATTAACTTTGGTTCATGTACTTGTGTAAGATCAATAAAGCTTCCTTCATCGGGAAAAGGAGTGAATTGGCTTTCCTGTATGTAAGTATTTGTTATCTTTCCTGTATTGGCACTCAGACCAACATTACACATGCACTCTAATGAAAGCACTTAGTTTTCCTTAAATCTTCGATGAGAAGCAACACTGTCGCCGTATAACTATACGAGTGGTACTATTGTATATGAGACTTGGAGATATATACTACTCTGTTGGACTGACTTTTCATAACTTCAACCGGATTCCTTAGGATTAACAAAGAGCAATGATACTTTATCACCAACCTTGTGGTTTATTATCAGTTAAATTTCTTTTTCTTTTCTTTTGTACATCAGATTGCCCGCACGTTTGGCCCTGGTTTTCTTTTCCAACTGTACGTTACTGGAGCACTTACTGGGTCGGTATTCTACCTGGCAGAAAAGATTTTTCTAGCTCCACGAAAAGAGGTAATAATATGTTTATACATCAGTGAACTGGATTCCAAATCCTGAGCATCAATTAGTTCTGATTATCAAATAAAATCCTATGATACGATTATATATATTATCTCTGATTTAGTACATATTTTTTTCCAGTTACTTTCATGTGAGAAGACTGGTATTCAGTCACTTTGCTGCCCATGCTAGCTACTTGATGCCAGCAAAACTTCTGGGATCAAGATCCCTTTTTTAAGCTCCTTTTTCTAAGCTGCACGATAATCTTCCTAATCAAATAAGTAATGCTTCTCTTGCAGGTTTTTGGAGGATGGAAAACTCCCTGTCTTGTAAGTGATTTCCTGTCTTATAACTACTCCCTCCGTTCCTAAATATAAGTCTTTGTAGAGATTCTACTAGGTGGACTACATACGGAGGAAAATGAATGAATCTACTCTTAATATGCATCTATATACATCCGTATGTGGTTCATAGTGGAATCTCTACAAAGACTTATATTTAGGAACGGAGGGAGTACATCATACTCCTATATTACAGTGAAATTTGCCCCAATGGACCAACTATTTGTCACCGCACACCAAAAAATAACTATTTGGATGGAAAATTTGGTGATCAGAGGCGATACAGTGGACACCATTAGTGAATGTGTACAGAAGGTGCCGGTTGTTACACACTAAATATGATCCTTTCATGTCACTCAGGGTGCAAGTGCTGCAGTTAATGCAATTATTCTTCTTGAGATATTTTTGCATCCGACGAAGCTACTATACTTACACCTTTTCATTCCCGTTCCAGCTGCATTAGTGGTGAGAAGATTTTTGTTTTTATTAAAAAAAAATCTGATAAACATGTGGGTGTGCAAGGTAGTGAGGACATAATTTCTCTGACTTTACTTATTTCAGGGAGTTGGTTTGATTGGTGCTGATTTGTGGAGGGTCAAGAAGGTATTTATCTAACTTTCATTTATTATTTATGTGGTTTTCTTTATATAGTATTTATTCTTTACTAAATCCGGGTACCAAAAAAATCTAGGAATAAGTGAATGTGATTTGTGCGACGGTTGCTTGTGTTCACTGGCCATGATTTTTTGACAGTGTAACTGCTACTTTCATGTATTGTTACTCGGAACTTGAAATTCTGTGAATTGCACGTGTATGGCTCCTAACCATAAGAGATATATACAACTCCAGGTATCTAATCGACCTGTGGTTGGAAATATGGCTCAATATTCACACCTAATTGTAGTTTTCCTTGTTTGTTCTTCTAATGTTTGCACCTTTTTGGTGATCATTGATTCTACTTTTTAATGCAATGGACCTACTTCAAGTCAATGTCTCGCCTGACAGCATCAACCATTTAATATGCTAGTCAAGCCATGTCAAACTACACCATTCCTTAAAGATCTCTATCTGTCTGAAACCTCTCATTTCTGCATAATTATTGTCGTTGATGATCTGGTACCCAAGTACTGTTCATGTTTTGATAACCATTAATTCTTCATACCTTTTCTGATCTAGAACGGAACTAACTTTTGCCCGTTCATTTTTGTAGGGCGGGAGTCGCGTGTCAGGCTCTTCTCATCTAGGGGGTGCCCTAGTGGCGGCGGTTGCCTTTGCGGAAATCAAGGGCTGGATCTGATCATTATGCAGTTTACTCATACTCACATGCAGCAAATCCAAGGGCCTGCCTGCTTCCACCCTGGTGGTCACTTCTTGTGTTGAAATTTGTCGTTATACGGTCCGAGGGCCGACTCGTGGACCATGCTGCTTATTATCCAAGTTTCTGATGTAGAAATCTTTAAACAAAGTCTAGATAACATCATGGTGGCAGCGGTTAGTAGGCCGGTTGCGATGGTGATGCGCTGATCTTTTGTATGCAACCCTGCGTATCGCATGAACGTAGTTGTATCTCATGTTATCCTGATACTTGTAGCTAGCAGTTGCCTCTGCATTTTGTCGTAACGAAATGCCACAATTGTTAGGTTTCTTCTGTTATTTCTCATCATAGTGGAACCCGACATAAGAATTCCGCATGGCGAAAGAAAAGATAACTTCATGGCAGATAGATACTGCCAAATGGTTGGGTCTATCTTCGCTGGATCCATCCTCAGCATGAAAGAACTGGACTGGCATGCACTGTTAAAATGTCATTTGCTGCTAACTAGTACTACATGTGTTGAAACTCAAAACTGGGTGCATCTTATGAATACATGACTTGATCGCGCCATAGAAAGTAGTAGTAAAAACAGGATGTCCAAGTTTCTCAGGTCCTAGCATCATCTGTTTAAGGGGGCCACTGGGTGTTGCTACACACCTAGGTGCTGTGTGTTTTGCAAATGTATCAGTGAGCACGAGGCTAACTCTTGATGCCTCCTGTGAGCCAAGGATCAAGCATAGCGGCGAGCAGGAGCAGGCCTCCACCTCGTTCACGCTTTCCTTCATCCTCCCCAGTTCCAATAGATGCATTTCGTCGAACATAGGAAGAAGATGGGGAAGGCAACCAGGCGAGCACGCCGCCGATCCATGGCACCCGGAAGCAGAGGAGCACCGACCGTTTCAGGCGGCGAGGCCTTGTGCCACGTGATTCAAGTACCAGTGAATTTTCTTGTGTGATTTGTGTCTCCTTGCAAGCAGATCCTAAACTGCTCTTGTGACAGTTCATCACTGTTTCAGAGGGATGGAGTTCAAGGCCTACCATGCTCTGCATCTTGCAAAAATTTCTTCAGTCAAGAGTCAAGTCGCTCTCTCTGCAATGTTACACAGCACACCTAGTGAATCAATTACTCCAACTGGCCTCGATATTTTGTTCCGACGTGATGTTTGTCGAGATCGCTCCACAAGTTTCAGAACTGTCTCCTTGCAAGCAGATTCATGAGTTGGCGGTCCAACTCATGAGGCTCAAGTTAAACTGCTCCAGTACAGGTTCAGCATTTCAGAGGGATGAAGCTAACATGCTCTGCAGCATGCAAAATTTTACTATTCAGAAACTCTGCAGCGCTACAGCAATATGCACACCAAACCTAGTGGATTAACTGGCCAGATAATGTCACCAAACCTAGTGAATTAATTGGCCAGGCAATCTCTCCCTGATTTTGCTATTTCTTGAGACCGTTTATAACGAGTAAAAGAGGAGAGGAACTGCATTTATACATCATTAGTTATAATGTGAAATTCCTGTCTTTGCACTGCCTCCATCCCCCAACATCTAGATGCATGATTCCCACTATTTTTATTTTTATTTTGCTTGCTACAATGTTTCTTTTTCTAAAAATAAAAAATGCGAGGCCACAATGTTTTAGCATCCGGTTGACATATTTAGGATATGCTGGAATGTTCAAACAATTCTATAGTACCATCTGGTTGACCGATTTTGCCCTTGTATATCTGTAGATATCAAATCTGAGATGCAAATTCAGAAGCCGTATATGCAGAGACTTACAAACCATCATGCTCAACACAAGATGACAAGAATCAGAACAAATACAGTTAGTTTCAGACTAGACAGAAGCAAGAGGTACAGAACGACCTTCCTGGCTTCAAGACGGGAAGGCTGAAATTGTTCGCAAAAAAAGGGACCAAGATGAAACGGAATGAACATGTAATTAACATCTGACTTTTTCTGAGGTGACACTCAAGCAGCAACATGACTATTTCTTCAGATCAAAATGACACTGCTGTTCCCACAATCTTCAACATATCAAGCGGAAACTTACATCGCTACCTTACCCAGGATTAGCGCACATGGACACCCAGGATTTCTGATGCAATTCCGGTGTACACTGATGACGCACAGGGACATAAGAGATGCATCTGCAATTCCGGTGTATATTGATGACGCACAGGGAAAAAGAATCTGCCAGGAGTACAAAATATGTATGTAACCGTCATTCAGATTCCCAGCAGATTATAGAAACATAGCAACGCGTTAACCATCATTTAGATTCCAGGCAGATTCCTGACAAAGTGGAACGTCTTGCAGTTGCACCAAACAAACCATAAAGACAGAATTCCGGCAGAGACCAAAGATGAGAAGCAGAAACAGAAGAACTTCACGGTTACAGGCTAACAGCCAACACATGGCCACCATTGCAGATTCTTTAGAGAAACAGAAGTCTTCAGATGAACAATGCGACCGACCACACATCTTAGTAGCTATCAGTGGAGTCACTATCAGCGGATGAATCTGCACAAACAAGGCAAGTCAGAAACATAGAAGGGAATTTCAAATATCCTGGGTAGCAGTTTGATGTAGAGGAACTATGCTGCAGCCTGACAAAATTTCTGTAGTTGTTAACAAAAGAGTTTAGCCTTGCAAGGGCAAAACACCAACACGAATATGACCGTTCAGAGAAACCCCGGGACTGCTTAAGGCTTAAACAAGTGTGGAACACATGCAATTTGGCTTTCAGTCTCTGTTAATCAAACTGACAACAGGCTTGAACAACAGTAAATACAGCGAGGCAAAGGCAATCCTTGCTGGAGCCTAGATGAATGCAGAGCATATATTGTACATTCTACCCACTATCATTCTTAGTGTATGTATTCTACCAAATCGAACACGAGTGAAGACCTAAACTAAATTTCAAGATGAGAACAGCTACTATGTCATTAGTAATTAAACAGTAAAAGGATAAGATAATTTCTTGAACTGAAAAGAAGAGAAGAGAATAAGAAAATTATTTGCATGGATGGTACAGATCTATAAGCACATCAAAAATGCATGCTAACTATTGTAGTGTCACCAATAATTATAGAATAATAAACTATGTTGAAACATATCAGCCATTCTAAACTCCATCAGCATGCAAATCCAATTAAACATACTAAAGGATAGTGGATCAAAAATATGGATAGATTTGGAGGAGGTGTCATACATTCTAAGAGCATCTCCAACAGCAGACCAAAAAATGCAGCCGAAACCAAAAAAACAGAATTTTAGGCTAAAACATGTATGGCGACCAAACCAATTTAGGATATAGCCTAAAAATTGCTATCGAATTGGTAAATATACCAATCCATTAGCGGCAGACCAAAAACGCAAAACGCTGCGGCGGGAACCCCAACCGCCCCGACCTGAAATTTCACCGCCCCTGCCGCTCCCCATCCCTCCTCAGCACCGGCCGATTCTCACCGCCACTGCCACTCCTCAACCACCCCGAGCCCTTCCGCTCGTTCCTGCTGGTGGAGACCCCCATGGCCGTCGCAGAAGCTCAGGCCGCTGCCGGCCGAAGTCGTCGATTTTGACAGTTCCCTGCCCCACCGCTGGCTGATATGCTCGCCGCCGCGCCACCGTCGATTAGCGGCCGGGCGACCCACCACGTGACCACCATTGAGCCGCCACTCAATGACAAGCTCTCGTTACTCAGGCAGCGCGATGCCGCCAAAGTTGGCTGCATCCCCGGCTCCCCTCCCGACCCCTGAGTCCTTCCTGATGCCTTTCCTAGGCCATATGCAGGAATACCATATGCCATCATGTGCAATGTCGTAGTCACCTTTTGGACTGTTGTGTCCAAGATCTCTGTCACAATTCCTCCTCTGCATGATGAATCGATCATGCCCTTTGACGGAGTTGGCAATGTGGAGGAACAAGTTCGGAGCCATTCTGAATCGGCATCAAGAGTGTTGTGTCCAATATCTCCCGGCATAGTCCCTCCTTTGCACAAAGAATCAATCATGCCCTTTGACAGAGTTGGCAATGTGACACAACACTGTCCATCACCTGCAATGGGAGAAAGCACTTCCATCAAGTGTGTGAAGCAACATACTAAGGCGGTGGTCTAAGTGTTTGGGCGAAAGTATTTGCACTGTTCAAGAAGGCGCTATTAGGCGCTCGCCTAGGCGCGCTTAAGCGCTGGGCGTTGGCATAGCGCCTCGCTTTGGCCCTAGGCACTCAAAAAAGCGGCCGGCGAGGTCCTCCGGCGAGAAATCAGCCTCTCCAGCGAGGAATCAGCTTTCTGAGGTGAGAAATCAGTCTCCCCGGCGAGGATTCGACCTCCCCTGCGAGGATTCATCCTCGCCGACGAGGGATTCAACTGCCCCGACGACAAATCGAGCTTCTCCGGCGAGGGATCGAGCTTCTCCGACAAGGGACAGAGGTAGAGGGAGGGAGGCAGCCTCGTGCAACGAGACAGAGAGGACGAGGGGGGGAGGCGGCGTGAGGAGGAAACCTAAATTTCCTATCGACTGCAGCAGACGAGAGCTTTTAGTAGGAGGATATGAAGATGGGCCTATGGTTTAGTGGGCTAGCCCAGCCCATCTAGCTTATTTCTTCACGTTACAGTACTAACGCCTAATTGCGCCTAATTTCGCCTAATCACGCCTAAGCTAGAAAAGCGCAAGTAGGTGCCCAAACGCATAATTAGCGCCTAGCGCTTTTTTGAACTTTGAGTATCTGAGAGCACCCAATGCTCAGGACACATAGGCTTTTGGAGATGAACAAACCATGGGGGGTTTCCAAGTACGCTCAGCGAGGTGGAAGAACTGCCTTGCGGCATGTCATGGACAATTCAAAGGCCGTGTGAAGGATGCCACCATCATTCTTGAAGCCGTTGCAGATCAGGAGACATGGTTTTGGATGCTTATTCTGGAATGCCTGGAGCTTACAATGACATCAATGTGCTTTATCGATCACCACTCTTTGCAAGGTTAGCCAATGAGGAACCACCATCGATGGAGTTTCAAGCAAATGGCCGCACATACAACAAGGGGTACTACCTAGCATATGGGATATACCAAAAGTGGGCAACCTTTATGATGCCAATTCCCAGGCCCCAAGGTAAGAAATAACTTGGTTTCCATAAGAGTTCAACCAGCTGCTAGGAAGGAAGTGGAGAGGACATTTGGGATTTTGCAAGCCCAGTTTGCTATTGTGCGAGGACCAGGTCGGTTTTGGGAACAAGAAATCCTTTGGTACATCATGACTTCCGTCGTGATCTTGCACAACATGATTATTGAGCATGAGTGTGGCCAAGATTTGAATTACTCCTATTATGAGTAAATGGGAAGGGTGGTGCATCCGCGTAGAAGGGAAGACCGCATCCGACACTTTCTTCAAGTTCACCAAGAAATTCGAGATGCGGATACTCCTGAACGTCTTGAACAAGATCTCATCGAGGAGTGGTGACGTGGAATGGGCAACAAGACCACTAGTTCTACTTCCATGTTTCGTGTTATGTTTGATGAACAATTGTGTTGAATTTGGGGTTGTGAATTGATGAACTATGTAATAAATAAGTACTATTCGTATTGGTTTTATTTGATTCGGATTAATTTGAAATGAGTTTACAACACTGCATATGCACAAATATGCGTGGTGTTAGTAGAAGCTGAAATTTTGGTCTCCAGCTTCTGGTCTGCTGCAAAAGCAAGAAATTTTCTGAAGACAAAAGACCTTCTCTCTCCACACCCTAAACAGTTTTTTGGTCTGCTATGGAGATGCTCTAATTGATGTGTAATTACATCAGACATGTTAAACAAGTAGAAAGGGTTGTCATACATTCTAATTGGTAATGAATATTAAATATGGACAAAGGTAACTTACAATCTGAGCCCGTATGTGGATCCTCCTTGATGCTAATCTGCTCACGAAGTATGCCACATGTACTTAAGATATTCAGGATTGCAAGAACTCCCTCATCAACCTCTTCACATTCAACGTAAACGGACTTAAGGCATGCACACACAAATGATTGCGTTTTTGTTTCTTGGGCTCCTGTTGCTCCTACAATTTTCTATCAGATAAGAACGCTTAGTAAAGACACATACAACATCCACAATAACACCTTAAATAATATAGCAATATCGTTACCTATACAGCATATACCTCGGTGTTATCAAGCTGAAGAGTGAGTATCTCCAGAACTGGAGAGTGTCGGAGAATGCAAACAAGGTCAACAGTCGTAAACCACTCATTGAGTAACAAAGTCTTTAATTTGCCAAAGACGGGGCACCATTTCAAATCCCATCTGTACAGAAACTGGACAAATTGCAAAGAATAAAAATAACTTCAGACTCTAGAAGATCAAATAATTTGTGCTATAACAACCTGAAATATCATATTTATCCAACCAAGACACTATGTTATTAGCCATTGATTTGAGATGCATTAGAGGAAGATAAAGTATCAAAATGCGACAATGAAAGTAAACAACTTGCTTATCTGCAGTTCTAACAAATGGATAGAAAAACTACAAGAGAAACTTTCAGGTGACAAATAACAAGAATAGAAACGGTAGTAAGTGAAAGCGTACCATTTTAGGTAAAGCTATCAAGTCCAACTTGGCAGCATTGGACAAACCATTGAGAAGCACCCCCTCCTTGACAGGATAAGCATGACAACCACAGACAATATTATCACAAACCCCCTGATTACTGCGACAGTGATCATGGCATCCATCTTCAAGGTTAACATGGGCTGTTTCTAGCAATGGCATGTTTTCAAGGAAAGGTGTCAGGCCTTCAAAATCCTCTAACTGCAGTGAGATAAGACTCGGGCCACAAATCCGAAGGCGCACAATGTCAGGTAGAGAACAGTAGTTGGTGATGCACAGGCACTTTAGTGACATGGATGATATCTCACATGCACGAATGTTGCAAAGTTGAATCCTTAGATCCTCTAACACCAGGCAGCCTGAGAACTTCAAAGCAGAGTGGTCGAGGTTGACCCCTTCAAGGTGCAGGGTCTTCAAGTGTTGGGAGATGAGACTCAGAGGCACATCGAACACTGGTAGGTCGTACTGTATGTCAGCTGCTCTTACTATGAGTTCCTCAGCTTCGCACGCCAGAGCATAGTCAATCAACAGCCTGGTGTTTGTGAACATGTTCTCCGGCTCATCGTCAGGATAGGCGTCGATCTCACACCTGATGAGAGGCGAGTTCCCGCGGAGACAGATAAGCAGCTTCACCAACCGTTTGAAACGGTTGTATCGCGGAAACGTTGGCCCATCAAAGACGAACCGCAAGCTGGTCAAGCGCCTCCAGAGGTCGCGCCACCGGGTTTCCAGCACGCAGGTCTGTAGGGCATCCTCTGCCGGAAGGAAGGACAGCACGCGCGATAGGAGCTCGTCAGGGAGGTCTCCAAAAGGGTCTCTGTCACTCGCAGCAGCCATCTCGAGCATTCCGTCGAACAGGTGGCGGGCACTGCGTGAGCGGAGAGAAATTAGCAAACCAAGCGCGGTCGAATGTGGCATCACCAAATCAGGGAATCATGTACTAGGTTTCTCTAAGGAGGTAAAGAGACTGGAATCACCTCGATTCGTGACAGTCGGAAGCGCCCGTCGCCGGCAGCCGCGGGGAAGAGGGAGAGCAGGAGGACTCCTCCGTTACTGGGTGCTGGTAGATCCGAAGTCCTCCCACTGCGTGCCCGCCGAGGAAACCCTGGCCAATTCTCTCTCCACGCGCGTTGGATCGGTACAGGCGAGGATCGATCGAGCGAGCGGACGACGACTGTGAACCCTCCCTTCCTTGGCGGCGGGGCAGAGGAAGAAGGGGAGGCGGCTCGGACGCGGTCGACGGCGCGCCTTGTCCCGTCGCCTCCGCGCAGCACAGCGCCGTCGCAGGCTAATCGGCGGGCCGGGCGGCGGCTGCAGGGGGGAGGGGAGAGACGAACAGAGGAACAAGACGAGGCCAGCCCACGTGGCTCTCAACTCGCAACGGGGTCAAGGCGTCCCCCACCTAGCAGCTGACATGGGCGGCCCACGCTGAACCGGCCGGTTTAGATACGAAACGGATTTGTCTCAAAAAAAAAATACGAAACGGATAGCCGACGTCTGTTGTTCCGGCGACTGAAAATTTTTGCAGCGTCAAATGATTTTCAAAACATTGTTCACGGCTGACCTATCTGGCTTGGTGCTCCTCAGGGTCGTCTCCAAATTGACTGAAACACCAAAGATTTTTCAAGCAACCCGAGATAAGCAAAACATTAAATTAAAATCCAAGTTTTGACTCGCTTAATATTTACCCTCTACAAACAGCGGTTTAGAAAAGGTACAAAATGTTTCAAGCTTTCCAGTTCAGTAACAGTCCTTTTATTCGCAACAAGAACTATCACTTGTCCTTTTTTTCATCCAGCGGATCGAGCTAGAAGGGGTGTCGGCGTGGAGGTGACGATATCATTTGCCCTTCTTTTCCATATTGGCATGCAAGGTCACATGCCAAATAAGAGGTACTATGTCCTACAAAGGCATGTTGAGCTGGAGACAATGCCTGTGATGAATGCATGATTGGAATTGAGCGGCAAGCGTCAACAGTGAGCGCTAGGTCAAGGTTAAGGGTAGGAATATTTAGATAGATGGCCTTAACATACGATGACATCCACTAAAAAGATAGCGATGGACACACAGAAAGAGGCAACTTGTCGTGCAAGGACGTGAGAGGAAGATGGAAGGGAGGGGAGGTTTGCTAGAGGGGGCTCATCAGGGCCATATGGGGATGGGCCAAAGGGTGTTCCCAATGAGCAATCATGAATATTTGTGGGGTGGGTGGAAGCCTATAGAGTAAGTGTCGCGCAATCTTGGTCTTTTGCTTTTGATCACATGGCAAAAACAAAATAATGGTCTTTTGATTTTGGTCACATGGCAAAAATAAAATAAGTGTTGGCAAAAATTAATTAATCAATTAATACATAAATAATCCCAAGAAAGTACTATACTTTTGTACTTCCATTTGAACCTTGGGCCACAACTAGGGGTGGTGGAGAGGATTTGCACATTCGCTTCTTCGTCAGTCAGGATGGAAATAGCATCATATGCTTATGACTTTGAGGATCAAAAAAATTGCTGCAAGCGATTAATGCTAGTTCAGATATCATTTATCCTATGCTGATATTTGGAAGGAAAACATGACCTTGACAAAGTGATGATAATTATGTTTAACTAGACATTTCTTCGAGGAGGAAATTAAACATGCTTTCAATGGATGCCAATAGAGCTATAGGACCTGATAATATCCCAGCTATTTTTTGTTAGACGTGTACACTAAACTAAGTCAAAACATGGCTTGATACGTCCATTTTGCATCATGTTTTTATATCGATATTTATTGCATTATGGGTTGTTATTACACATTATGTCACAATACTTATGGCTATTCTCTCTTATTTTACAAGGTTTTTCATGAAGAGGGAGAATGCCGGCAGCTGAGATTCTGGCTGGAAAAGGAGCAAATATTGGAAACCTATTCTGCACAGCTCCAAAAATCCTGAAACTCCACGGAAGTCACTTTTGGAATTAATAAGAATTATTGAGCAAAGAAAATACCAGAGGGGGCCCACACCCAGGCCAAGAGGGTGCCCCCCCCTACTGGGCGCGCCCCTGTCTCCTGGGCCCCCTAGTGGCCCTCCGGTGCCCATCTTCTGCTATATGAAGGCTTTTACCCTGGAAAAAAAAGCATAAGCAAGCTCACGGGATGAAACTCCGCCGCCACGAGGCGGAACCTTGGCGGAACCAATCTAGGGCTCCGGCGGAGCTGTTCTGCCGGGGAAACTTCCCTCCGGAGGGGGAAATCATCATCATCGTCATCACCAACGATCCTCTCATCGGGAGGGGGTCAATCTCCATCAACATCTTCACCAGCACCATCTCCTCTCAAAACCCTAGTTCATCTCTTGTATCCAATCTTGTATCAAAACAACAAATTGGTACATGTGGGTTGCTAGTAGTGTTGATTACTCCTTGTAGTTGATGCTAATTGGTTTACTTGGTGGAAGATCATATGTTCAGATCCTTAATGCATATTATGTTGGAAATATGCCCTAGAGGCAATAATAAAAGTATTATTATTATATTTCCTTGTTCATGATAATTGTCTTTTATTCATGCTATAACTGTATTATCCGGAAATCGTAATACACGTGTGAATACATAGACCACAATATGTCCCTAGTGAGCCTCTAGTTGACTAGCTCGTTGTGATCAACGGATAGTCATGGTTTCCTGGCTATGGACATTGGATGTCGTTGATAACGGGATCACATCATTAGGAGAATGATGTGATGGAGAAGACCCAATCCTAAGCTTAGCACAAAGATCGTGTAGTTCGTTTGCTAGAGCTTTGCCAATGTCAAGTATCTCTTCCTTTGACCATGAGATCGTGTAACTCCCGGATACCGTAGGAATGCTTTGGGTGTACCAAACGTCACAACGTAACTGGGTGGCTATAAAGGTGCATTACAGGTATCTCCGAAAGTGTCTGTTGGGTTGGCACGAATTGAGACTGGGATTTGTCACTCCGTGTAAACGGAGAGGTATCTCTGGGCCCACTCGGTAGGACATCATCATATGCGCAATGTGACCAAGGAGTTGATCACGGGATGATGTGTTACGGAACGAGTAAAGTGACTTGCCGGTAACGAGATTGAACAAGGTATTGGATACCGACGATCGAATCTCGGGCAAGTAACATACCGATAGACAAAGGGAATTGAATACGGGATTGATTAAGTCCTTGACATCGTGGTTCATCCGATGAGATCATCGTGGAACATGTGGGAGCCATCATGGGTATCCAGATCCCGCTGTTGGTTATTGACCGGAGAACGTCTCGGTCATGTCTACATGTCTCCCGAACCCGTAGGGTCTACACACTTAAGGTTCGATGACGCTAGGGTTATAAAGGAAGCTTGTATGTGGTTACCGAATGTTGTTCGGAGTCCCGGATGAGATCCCGGACGTCACGAGGAGTTCCGGAATGGTCCGGAGGTAAAGATTTATATATAGGAAGTCCTGTTTCGGCCATCGGGACAAGTTTCGGGGTCATCGGTATTGTACCGGGACCACCGGAAGGGTCCCGGGGGCCCACCGGGTGGGGCCGCCTGCCCCGGGGGGCCACATGGGCTGTGGGGGTGCGCCTTGGCCTACATGGGCCAAGGGCACCAGCCCCAAGAGGCCCATGCGCCTAGGGAACCCTAGAGGGAAGAGTCCTCGAGGGGGAAGGCACCTCCGAGGTGCCTTGGGGAGGATGGACTCCTCCCTCCCCTCTTGGCCGCCGCACCAGATGCCATCTGGAGGCTGGCCGCCGCCCCTTGGGGTGGGAAACCCTAAAGGGGGCGCAACCCTCCCCTTCCCCTATATATATGAGGCCTAGGGGCTGCCCATAACACGCGATTTGATCTCTCGTTGGTGCAGCCCTGCCCCTCTCCCTCCTCCTCTTCTCCCATGGTGCTTGGCGAAGCCCTGCGGGATTGCCACGCTCCTCCACCACCACCACGCCGTTATGCTGCTGTTGGATGGAGTCTTCCTCAACCTCTCCCTCTCTCCTTGCTGGATCAAGGCGTGGGAGACGTCACCGGGCTGTACGTGTGTTGAACGCGGAGGTGCCGTCCGTTCGACACTTGATCATCGGTGATCTGAATCACGACGAGTACGACTCCATCAACCCTGTTCACTTGAACGCTTCCGCTTAGCGATCTACAAGGGTATGTAGATGCACTCTCTTTCTACTCGTTGCTGGTCTCTCCATAGATAGATCTTGGTGACACGTAGGAAAATTTTGAATTTCTGCTACGTTCCCCAACAGTGGTATCAGAGCTAGGTTTATTGCGTAGATTCTTTGCACGAGTAGAACACAAAGTAGTTGTGGGCATTGATGTTGTTCAATATGCTTACCGTTACTAGTCCAATCTTGTTTCGACGGTATTGTGGGATGAAGCGGCCCGGACCGACCTTACACGTACTCTTACGTGAGACAGGTTCCACCGATTGACATGCACTTGGTGCATAAGGTGGCTAGCGGGTGCCAGTCTCTCCCACTTTAGTCAGAACGGATTCGATGAAAAGGGTCCTTATGAAGGGTAAATAGCAATTGGCATATCACGTTGTGGTTTTGCGTAGGTAAGAAACGTTCTTGCTAGAAACCCATAGCAGCCACGTAAAACATGCAAACAACAATTAGAGGACGTCTAACTTGTTTTTGCAGGGTATGCTATGTGATGTGATATGGCCAAGAAGAATGTGATGAATGATATGTGATGTATGAGATTAATCATGTTCTTGTAATAGGATTCACGACTTGCATGTCGATGAGTATGACAACCGGCAGGAGCCATAGGAGTTGTCTTTATTTTTTGTATGACCTACGTGTCATTGAAGAACGCCATGTAAACTACTTTACTTTATTGCTAAACGCGTTAGTCATAGAAGTAGAAGTAGTCGTTGGCGTGACAACTTCATGAAGACACGATGATGGAGATCATGATGATGGAGATCATGGTGTCATGCCGGTGACGATGATGATCATGGAGCCCCGAAGATGAAGATCAAAAGGAGCAAAATGATATTGGCCATATCATGTCACTATTTGATTGCATGTGATGTTTATCATGTTTATGCATCTTGTTTACTTAGGACGACGGTAGTAAATAAGATGATCGCTTACAAAATTTCAAGAAGTGTTCTCCCCTAACTGTGCACCGTTGCTACAGTTCGTCGCTTCTAAGCACCACGTGATGATCGGGTGTGATGGATTCTTACGTTCACATACAACGGGTGTAAGACAGTTTTACACAGCGAAAACACTTAGGGTTAACTTGACGAGCCTAGCATGTGCAGACATGGCCTCGGAACACGGAGACCGAAAGGTCGAGCATGAGTCGTATAGTAGATACGATCAACATGAAGATGTTCACCGACGTTAACTAGTCCGTCTCACGTGATGATCGGACACGGCCTAGTTGACTCGGATCATGTGATCACTTAGATGACCAGAGGGATGTCTATCTGAGTGGGAGTTCATAAGATGAACTTAATTATCTTGAACATAGTCAAAAGACCTTTTGCAAATTATGTCGTAGCTCGCGCTTTAGTTCTACTGTTTTAGACATGTTCCTAGAGAAAATATAGTTGAAAGTTGATAGTAGCGATTATGCGATCAGTAGAAAGCTTATGTCCTTAATGCACCGCTCAGTGTGCTGAACCCCAACGTCGTTTGTCGATGTTGCGAACATCAGACATACACGTTTTGATAACTACGTGATAGTTCAGTTAAATGGTTTAAGTAGAGGCACCAAAGACATTTTCGAAACGTCGCGGAACATATGAGATGTTTCGAGGGCTGAAATTAGGATTTCAGGCTCGTGCCCACGTCAAGAGGTTTGAGACCTCCGACGATTTTTCTTAGCCTGCAAACTAAGGAGAGAAGCTCAATTGTTGAGCTTGTGCTCAGATTGTCTGAGTACAACAATCACTTGAATCAAGTGGGAGTTGATCTTCCAGATGAAATAGTGATAGTTTCTCCGAAGTCATTACCACCAAGCTGCTAGAGCTTCGTGATGAACTATAACATATCAGGGATAGATATGATGATCCTTGAAATATTCGCGTTGTTTGACACCGCGAAAGTAGAAATCAAGAAGGAGCATCAATTGTTGATGGTTGATGAAACCACTAGTTTCAAGAAGGGCAAGGGAAAGAAGGGATACTTCATGAAACGGCAAATCAGCTGCTGCTCAAGTGAAGAAACCCAAGGTTGAACCCAAACCCGAGACTAAGTGCTTCTATAATAAGGGGAACAACCACTGGAGCAGCATTACCCTAGATACTTGGTAGATGAGAAGGCTGGCAAGGTCGATAGAAGTATATTAGATATACATTATGTTAATGTGTACTTTACTAGTACTCCTAGTAGCACCAGGGTATTAGATACCGGTTCGGTTGCTAAGTGTTAGTAACTCGAAATAAAAGCTACGGAATAAAACGGAGACTGGCTAAAGGTGAGCTGACGATATGTGTTGGAAGTGTTTCCAAGTTTGATGTGATCTAACATCGCACGCTCCCTCTACCATCAAGATTAGTATTAAACCTGAATAAGTGCTCTTGCACCTAAAGGAATGGTTTATTGAATCTTGATCGTAGGGATACACATTTTCATGCCAAAAGATATAAGATAGTAATGATAGTACCACTTACTTGTGGCACTGCCATGTAAGTCATAATGGTATAAAACGCATGAAGAAGCTCCATGTTGATGGATCTTTGGACTCACTCATTTTTGAAAAGTTTGAGACATGCGAACCATGTCTATTGGTGTATGTGCATGAAGAAACTCCATGCAAATGGACCGTTCGGACTCACTTGATTTTGAATCACTTGAGATATGCAAATCATACCACATAGGCAAGATGACTGAAAAGCCTCGGTTTCAATAAGATGGAACAAGATAGCAACTTGTTGGAAGTAACACATTTTGATGTGTGCAGTCCAATAAGTGCTGAGGCATGCAGTGAATATCGTTATGTTCTTACTTCACAGATGATTCGAGTAGATGTTGAGAATATTTACTTGATGAAACACAAGTCTGAATTATTGAATGGTTCAAGTAATTTCAGAGTGAAGTAGAAGATCATTGTGACAAGAGAATAAAATGTCTATGATACGATCATAGAGATGAATATCTGAGTTACCAGTTTTGGCACACAATTAAGACATTGTGGAAATTGTTTCGCAATTAATACCGCCTGGAACACCATAGTGTGATGGTGTGTCCGAACATCATAGTTGCACCCTATTGGATATGGTGCGTACCATGATGTCTCTTATCGAATTACCACTATCGTTCATGGGTTAGGCATTAGAGACAACCACATTCACTTTAAATAGGGCACCACGTAATTCCGTTGAGACGACACCGTTTGAATTATGGTTTAGAGAAACCTAAGTTGTCATTTCTTAAAAGTTTGGGGCTGCGATGCTTATGTGAAAAAGTTTCAGGATTAAGCTCGAACCCAAAGCGGATAAAATGCATCTTCATAGGAAACCCAAAACAGTTGGGTATACCTCCTAATTCAGATCCGAAAGCAATAAGGGATTGTTTCTAGAATCGGGTCCTTTCTCGAGGAAAGGTTTCTCTCGAAAGAGTTGAGTGGGAGGATGGTGGAGACTTGATGAGGTTATTGAACCATCACTTCAACCAGTGTGTAGCAGGGCACAGGAAGTTGTTCCCGTGGCACCTACACCAATTGAAGTGGAAGCTTATGATATTGATCATGAAGTTTCGGATCAAATCACTACCAAACCTCGTGGGGTGACAAGGATACATACTACTTAAGAGTGGTACGTAATCCTGTCTTGGAAGTCATGTTGCTGGACAACAATGAACCTACGAGCTATGGAGAAGCGATGGTGGGCCCGGATTCCGATAAATGGCTCGAGGCCATAAAATCCGAGAACGGGTCCATGGACTTTGGTGGACTTGCCCGATGATTGGCAAGCCATTAAGATAAATGGATCTTTAAGAAGAAGACGGACGTGGATGGTAATGTCACCGTCCATGAAGCTCGACTTGTGGCGAAAAGTTTTTCACAAGTTCAAGGAGTTGACTACGATGAGATTTTCTCATCCGTAGCGATGCTTAAAGTCCGTCGGATTCATGTTAGCATTAGCTGTATTTATGAAATCTGGCAGATGGATATCAAAACGAGTTTCCTTACCAGTTTTCGTGAGGAAAGGTTGTATGTAATACAATCAGAAAGTTTTTGTCGATCCTAAGGATGCTAAAAGGTATGCTAGCTCCAGCGTTCCTTCTAAGGACTGGAGTAAGCATCTCGGAGTTGGAATATACACTTTGATGAGATGATCAAAGATTTTGGGTTTGTACAAAGTTTATGAGAAACTTGTATTTCCAAAGAAGTGAGTGGGAGCACTATAGAATTTCTGATGAGTATATGTTCTTGACATATTGTTGATCAGAAATGATGTAGAATTTCTAGAAAGCATATAGGGTTATTTGAAAGGTGTTTTCAATAGAAAACCTGGATCAAGCTACTTGAACATTGAGCATCAAGATCTATAAGATAGATCAAAATGCTTAATAATACTTTTAAATGAGCACGTACCTTGACATAATCTTGAAGGTGTTCAAGATGGATCAGTCAAAGAAGGAGTTCTTGCCTGAGTTGTAAGGTACGAAGTTAAGACTTAAAGCTCGACCACGGCAGAATAGAGAGAAAGGACGAAGGTCGTCCCCTATGGTTAAGACGTAGGCTCTTCAGTATGCTATGCTGTGTACCGCACCTGAAGTGTGCCTTGCCATGAGTCAGTCAAGGGGTACAAGAGTGATCCAAGAATGGCTCACAGGACAGCGGTCAAAGTTATCCTTAGTAACTAGTGGACTAAGGAATTTTCTCAATTATGGAGGTGGTAAAAGAGTTCGTCGTAAAGGGTTATGACGATGCAAGCTTGACACCTATCCGGATAGCTCTGAGTAGAGAGACCGGATACATATAATGGAGCAACAATTTAGAATAGCTCCAAGTAGAACAGTTATTTGGATTAGCTCCAAATAGAGCGTGGTAGCTGCATCTAGGAGATGACATAGAGATTTGTAAAACACACACGGATCTGAAAGGTTCAGACCCGTTGACTAAAACCTCTCTCACAAGCAACATGATCAAACATAAAACTCATTGAGTGTTAATCACATAGTGATGTGAACTAGACTACTGACTCTAGTAAACTCTTGGGTATTAGTCACATGGCGATGTGACCTGTGAGTGTTAATCACATGGCGATGTGAACTAGATTATTGACTCTAGTGCAAGTGGGAGACTGTTGGAAATATGCCCTAGAGGCAATAATAAAAGTATTATTATTATATTTCCTTGTTCATGATAATTGTCTTTTATTCATGCTATAACTGTATTATCCGGAAATCGTAATACACGTGTGAATACATAGACCACAATATGTCCCTAGTGAGCCTCTAGTTGACTAGCTCGTTGTGATCAACAGATAGTCATGGTTTCCTGGCTATGGACATTGGATGTCGTTGATAACGGGATCACATCATTAGGAGAATGATGTGATGGAGAAGACCCAATCCTAAGCTTAGCACAAAGATCGTGTAGTTCGTTTGCTAGAGCTTTGCCAATGTCAAGTATCTCTTCCTTTGACCATGAGATCGTGTAACTCCCGGATACCGTAGGAATGCTTTGGGTGTACCAAACGTCACAACGTAACTGGGTGGCTATAAAGGTGCATTACAGGTATCTCCGAAAGTGTCTGTTGGGTTGGCACGAATCGAGACTGGGATTTGTCACTCCGTGTAAACGGAGAGGTATCTCTGGGCCCACTCGGTAGGACATCATCATATGCGCAATGTGACCAAGGAGTTGATCACGGGATGATGTGTTACGGAACGAGTAAAGTGACTTGCCGGTAACGAGATTGAACAAGGTATTGGATACCGACGATCGAATCTCGGGCAAGTAACATACCGATAGACAAAGGGAATTGAATACGGGATTGATTAAGTCCTTGACATCGTGGTTCATCCGATGAGATCATCATGGAACATGTGGGAGCCATCATGGGTATCCAGATCCCGCTGTTGGTTATTGACCGGAGAACGTCTCGGTCATGTCTACATGTCTCCCGAACCCGTAGGGTCTACACACTTAAGGTTCGATGACGCTAGGGTTATAAAGGAAGCTTGTATGTGGTTACCGAATGTTGTTCGGAGTCCCGGATGAGATCCCGGACGTCACGAGGAGTTCCGGAATGGTCCGGAGGTAAAGATTTATATATAGGAAGTCCTGTTTCGGCCATCGGGACAAGTTTCGGGGTCATCGGTATTGTACCGGGACCACCGGAAGGGTCCCGGGGGCCCACCAGGTGGGGCCACCTGCCCCGGGGGGCCACATGGGCTGTGGGGGTGCGCCTTGGCCTACATGGGCCAAGGGCACCAGCCCCAAGAGGCCCATGCGCCTAGGAAACCCTAGAGGGAAGAGTCCTCGAGGGGGAAGGCACCTCCGAGGTGCCTTGGGGAGGATGGACTCCTCCCTCCCCTCTTGGCCGCCGCACCAGATGCCATCTGGAGGCTGGCCGCCGCCCCTTGGGGTGGGAAACCCTAAAGGGGGCGCAGCCCTCCCCTTCCCCTATATATATGAGGCCTAGGGGCTGCCCATAACACGCGATTTGATCTCTCGTTGGTGCAGCCCTGCCCCTCTCCCTCCTCCTCTTCTCCCATGGTGCTTGGCGAAGCCCTGCGGGATTGCCACGCTCCTCCACCACCACCACGCCGTTATGCTGCTGTTGGATGGAGTCTTCCTCAACCTCTCCCTCTCTCCTTGCTGGATCAAGGCGTGGGAGATGTGACCGGGCTGTACGTGTGTTGAACGCGGAGGTGCCGTCCGTTCGGCACTTGATCATCGGTGATCTGAATCACGACGAGTACGACTCCATCAACCCCGTTCACTTGAACGCTTCCGCTTAGCGATCTACAAGGGTATGTAGATGCACTCTCTTTCTACTCGTTGCTGGTCTCTCCATAGATAGATCTTGGTGACACGTAGGAAAATTTTGAATTTCTGCTACGTTCCCCAACATATTAATACTCCTCTGATCATGAACATGAATATGCTTTGTGAGTAGTTACGTTTGTTCCTGAGGACATGGGTGAAGTCTTGCTATTAGTAGTCATGTGAATTTGATATTCGTTTGATATTTTGATGAGATGTATGTTGTATCTCCTCTAGTAGTCTTATGTGAACGTCGACTACAAGACACTTCACCATTATTTGGGCCTAGAGGAAGGCATTGGGAAGTAGTAAGTAGATGATGGGTTGCTAGAGTGACAGAAGCTTAAACCCTAATTTATGCGTTGCTTCGTAAGGGGCTGATTTGGATCCACTAGTTTCATGCTATGGTTAGGTTTACCTTAATACTTCTTTTGTAGTTGCGAATGCTTGTAATAGGGGTTAATCATAAGTGGGATGCTTGTCCAAAAAAGGGCAGTACCCAAGCACCAGTCCACCCACATATCAAATTATCAAAGTACCGAACGCGAATCATATGAGCGTGATGAAAACTAGCTTGACGATAATTCTCATGTGTCCTCGGGAGCGCTTTTCTCATTATAAGAAATTGTCCAGGCTTGTCCTTTGCTACAAAAAGTATTGGGCCACCTTGCTGCACCTTATTTACTTTCATTGCTTGTTACCCGTTACAAATTATCTTATCACAAAACTATCTGTTACCTGCAATTTCAGTGCTTGCAGAGAATACCTTACTGAAAACCGCTTGTCATTTCCTTCTGCTCCTCGTTGGGTTCGACACTCTTACTTATCGAAAGGACTGCGATAGATCCCCTATACTTGTGGGTCATCAAGACTCTTTTCTGGCACCGTTGCTGGGGAGTGAAGCGCCATTGGTGAGTGGAACTTGGTAAGGAAATATTTATATAGTGTGCTGAAATTTTCTGTCACTTGTTACTATGGAAATTAATCCTTTGAGGGGCTTGTTTGGGGCATCTTCGCCCCGACCAGTAGAGCAAAGAGTTGCTCCTCAACCTACTGAACCTACTGAAAATGTTTACTTTGAGATTCCTTCGGGTATGATAGAGAAACTGCTAGCTAATCCCTTTGCAGGAGATGGAACATCGCATCCCGATTTACATCTTATCTTTGTGGATGAAGTTTGTAGATTATTTAACTTTGCGAGTATTCTCGATGATGTTGTTAAGAGGAAGGTCTTTCCTTTATCTTTGAAGGGAGATGCGTTGACATGCACTACTAGGAAAAACACTACCAGTAGCGTAGGTTTTTGGCATACCAGTAGCATGGGTTCCCGCGCTACTACTATGATGCTACAGCTAACTTTTAGCAGTAGCGTGTTTTTTACCCCGCGCTACAGCTAAAAAGTTAGTAGTAGCGCATGCCACCCACGCTATTACTAATCCACACCTACGCTACTACTATCTATGTACTATTAGTGCACCCATTTTTCCCAACACTACTACTATCTATGTAATAGTAGCGCACCTTTTTTCCCCAACGCTACTGCTAACTAATCAGAAATTAAAAAAAATTAGATGCAGTATTCATGGATGGAAATCAAGACAGGTCCAATGCAAAATAAACGAAGGACTAAAGTCAAAGAACAATATTAGCACTTGTAGTGTTCATGGATGCAACATTGAACATCTCAACTCAAAGAGATCATGAGATCCCATTTAACATCAGACGCAAACAACCAGACCATTTCCCTAGATGTATCTACGAAGCCTCGGAGTTCAAACGCCTATGGACCCGAATCCTCCTAGACGATCATCTGCACGACGCAGTCTTCGGGCTTCACGGCGAAGTCCATCTCCAAATGGTTGAAGAGCACAACACCCACTGGGCTGTGGTAGTACTGTGTTATCTCTCCCGCTTGAAGAGTGTTTCCGGTGATTGAAGAGTGTTTCCGGTGGCGTGGAGGTAGTCCTGTGTTATCTCTCCTACTTGGTCACCATACCTGCAAAAAGGAGAAGACAATATCAACGACCCTATCAACTGGCGGCATCAATCGGTTATTACTGCGCAAAAGATTTTGGTTATGACTAGGCGTTGCTGAACCAAAAACATTTGAAATTTTGGAAGCATGGATGCAGTGCAGTCTATGTTTAAAAGACGGTAGTTTGTTTTGGTAACGGTACATTCACGTAACATTCCCAAGAAGTTCCTCTATTTGTTAACTCTCTAAGTATATTGGAAATATAAATTTAATTGGGGAACACACAATATTACAAATGAAATCAATAAACAAAACTGCTTTGTACTTTCTTTAATTTGTTGCATAATTATTGAATGCTAGAGAGATAAGTATGGTGTATATAATCATGTCATTTTGCCAAACAATTAAAAAACACGAGTCCAGGGTATGTTGGGAAACATATGATTTCTTCCTGCATACTTGTTCTATATTATCCAGTTGGAATTGTTGAAAGATAGCATTTATGTGTTCTCATCGGTATAAACTTGCTCGTGTACATTGTTTTTAAAGTTGTAACTATGAAAATAAATCAGGATCATAAAACTAAATAATTTATTCCATAAATTGAATTCAATTATCAAAAGCTTTAGTACAGAATAAAAAGGTTAAACAAACCTTGTAGGCAATTGTGCACATACATCAGACCCTTCCCTTAACCCATTTCTCTAAGCTCGGAGATCAAGTGGTTTGCAAGAATATATTTTTTGAAAGACATCTATAATGAACTAAAAATGTAATAGAAATTTTAGTAAAACAATTGTTCTTCTTAAAATGCACCAATGCACCCAAAGGAATGTAATTTCTTATTAGAGGAAGAAACAAAAAATCTTGGAGGTATCAAATATGTCTGAGTAAGGATAAACACCATCTTGCTTTGTAATTTAATGAAATAATAATAGTCTAAAGTAGACATATATAAAAACGTACCAAGAGGGAACTCCTCCGGAAGTTGTTAAAGCAACAAATTCTATTGACTGGCTGCTGCTATTCTAGGTTGGCGGTGCAATGTTGATGATTCCTGCCAAGCAAGATAATTACTCCCTCTGTTTCCTAAATATAAGTATTTTTAGAGATTCTACTACGAACTACATACGGATGTATATAGACATGTTTTAGAGTGTAGTTTCACTCATTTTTGGAGTAATTATGGTGAATGGAAAAGATAATTAATGCTTAGTACTTACATTGATTGAGGGGTAGTGGCTAGGCCTTTAATTTTTATATTTTGATTGAGGGGTAGTAAGATAATTTGCAGAAAAAAGGAGGTACCACGACAATCATATTAGAAGATAGCCTAGAAACAGATACGACTCACATTGTTGGGAAGAACTAATCCTTAAAGATTAGAAGAGAATGATACAGTAACCTCGGAAAGGTTTCTCGATGAACGAATTACCTCTCTTTGCATCAAAAATTCTTCAACTTAAGACGTTGTAGAAAAACTGAAAATATGAGATAAGACTATCAACTACGCTGAAAAAATTTCTAAGCTAAAGCATGCCGTCTAACTGAACAGAGGGCCACATGAGGCACATGCTATTGTGTCCACGATTTTGTTTCTTGTGTCTTTCATCAAACATAGATGGCATAATTAACTACTGTTGATGGACAGCAGAAGGCCATAGCTTACAAAATATGGTCATACCAATGGTTAGAATTATTATCATAGTCCAAATGACGCATACCTGATGAGGATTTTTTCTAGTCCAAATGACAATTCCAGTTTTGTTCAGGAAACGTATATCTGATGGCCATATATACTCTGGACTCTGGAGACGCTAAAACAGAAACTGAATGATAAAACTGGCCGTGCTGTGTCAAGTAGAAAGGAGAAATCTCTCCTAGAACATGCACTTGGCAACATGGGCAGATGGTCAGATCGCACCACACACCCCACTGTTTTTACATGGGAGAGATCTGATCAATGTTAACATGTAGGAATGAACTTGTAACTCTGCTGATCCAACACGAGACAGATGCATAACAATGAATCCAATCGATTCCATGACGCAATTTTAGTCCAATAACTACCCTATATGAACTGAACAGAGACGTCGATCTACAAGGATGATTCAATCACACGCTGCCAAAGTTTTTAGCCCGTAGAACAGGGTTTTGAAATTCGGCCGTAAAAAATGGATTTCGGCCGAATTTCGGCCATCTTGGCCTAGGGCGAAATCTATTTTCCGCCGAAATTGGTCAAATTTGAGAAATTTTGGTCAAATTTTAATCAAATTTCAGTCAAAATTTGGTCAAATTTCGGCCGAAATTTTTAAAAACGACCGAAATTCGGCCATCTCGGCCTAGGGCGGGAAAAATCACAAACCGAAAATCAAAATGCTGCGTAGAACTCACCTCCAAATCTTGAGATCCGGGCCCTCGCGATCTGCCAGACTTCGCCACCGAGCGCTCCACCGACGAGATCCACGCCCTCGCGATCTGCCGGACTCCACCAACGATCTGCGCCCACACGAACAGCCGGTCTCCCGCCACCGAGCTCCACTCCCTCTTCTCCGTCGCCAAGCTCCTCGCCCAGCCGATGCACGTTGATCTTCTTCGACGAGCTTTGTGGTCCTAGCTCGCCCTGATTTCCTCTGGATTCGGGGAACCTAGCAAGCTATGGAGAAGACAGGAGGTGGAGGGGATCTGGATCGGGGGTGGATGGAGAAGACAGGAGGTGGAGGGGATCTGGATCGGGGGTGGGTGGGCTGTGGGAGTGGACTGGGACCATTGGTGTGGGGTGGGAATGGATCGAGGGGTGGTCTAGTATTGGACTTTCTCTAGCGGTAGCGCATGGTGTCTCACCGGCGCTACGGTTATCCAATTAGCAGTGGCGTAGGTTTACGATCCACGCTGTTGTTATGGTTTGTCCGCGGGGCACAATCGAGGATTATTTACCAGTAGCGTGTCTAAAAGGAACCAACGCTGCTGCTAAGCCATACCTGTAGCGTGCTTTGTACCCAGCGCTACTGGTAATTACCAGTAGCGTGGGGACACAAATAAACGCTACTGGTAAACTTCTATGTATAAGCATTTTCCTAGTAGTGATGGTATAGGCTATGTGATGATACTGGATCTTGGAACTATAAACGATTGAAGTTGGAATTTCACCAGAAGTTCTATCCTATGCATCTTGTTCATCGTGATCATAATTACATATATAATTTTTGGCCTCGCGAAGAAGAAAGCATCGCTCAAGCTTGGGGTTTAAGTCAATGTTATATTTATGCCCCAATCATGAGCTCTCAAGAGAAATGATTATTCAAATTTTTTATGGTCGGCTTTCTCTCAATGATCGTACCATGCTCGATACTTCCTGTGCTGGTTCTTATATGCTGAGGACTACTGAATTCAAGTGGGATTTATTGGAAAGAATTAAACGCAACTCTAAAGATTGGGTTCCGACGATGGTAAGGAGTCAGGTATGACACCTAAGTTTGATTGTGTTAAAAAAATTATGGATACCGATGCTTTTCGTGGATTTAGCGCTAAATATGGACTTGACTCTGAGATAGTAGCTGCTTTTTGTGAATCTTTTGTTGCTCACGTTGATCTCCTTAAGCAGAAGTGGTTTAAATATAATCCTCCCACTGAAATAAAGGTAGTTGCCCCTATTACAGTTGAAGAAAAGACTATCACCTATAATGATCCTATTGTTCCTACTACTTATGTTGAAAAACCACATTTTCCTATTAGGATAAAGGATCATGCTAAAGCTTCAACTGTTGTTCGTAAGAGTAATACTAGAACATACACACCTCCTGAGCAAATTAAAGTTGAACCTAGTATTGCTATGGTTAAAGATCTCTTGGATGATAATATAGATGGGCATGTTATTTACTTTTGTGGTGAAACTGCTAATATTGCTAGACCCGATGCTAAGATACATAGACCTGTTGTAGGCATGCCTGTTATTTCTGTTAAAGTAGGATATCATTGTTATCATGGCTTATGTGATATGGGTGCTAGTGCTAGTGCAATACCCTTTTCCTTATATAAAGAAATTATGCATGATATTATACCCGCTGAGTTAGAAGGTATTGATGTTACTATTAAGCTTGCCAATAGGGATACCATTAAACCAATTGGGATTATTAGAGATGTTGAAGTCTTGTGTGGGAAAGTTAAGTATCATGCTAATTTTCTTGTTCTTGGTTCCCCACAAGATGACTTTTGTCCCATTATATTTGGTAGACCCTTCTTGAATACTGTTAATCCTAGGATTGATTGTGAAAAGGATATTGTTACAATTGGTTTGGGGGATATGTCTCATGAGTTTAATTTTGCTAAGTTTCATAGACAACACCGTGATAAAGAATCACCTAGTAAGGATGAGATTATTGGTCTTGCTTCTATTGCCGTGCCTCCTAGTGATCCGTTAGAACAATATTTGCTAGACCATGAAAATGATATGTTTATGAATGAAAGAAGGGAAATAGATGAAGTATTCCTTCAACAGGGTCCTATTCTGAAACACAACTTGCCTGTTGAAATCCTAGGGGACCCCCCTCCACCCAAGGGTGATCCCGTGTTTGAGATCAAACCATTACCTGATAATCTTAAATATGTTTATCTTGATAAAAAGAAGATATATGCTGTTATTATTAGTGCTAACCTTTCAGAGCAAGAAGAGGAGAGATTATTGAAAACTCTGAAGAAGCATCGTGCTGCTATTGGATATACTCTAGATGATCTTAATGGCATTAGTCCCACTCTATGTCAACACAAAATAAAACTGGAGAAAGATGCCAAACCAGTTAGAGATCCTCAACAACGGTTAAATCCTAAGATGAAAGAAGTGGTAAGAAAAGAGATACTAAAGCTCCTTGAGGCAGGTATAATTTATCCCGTTGCTGGTAGTGATTGGGTAAGCCCTGTCCATTGCGTTCCTAAGAAGGGAGGTATTACTGTCGTTCCTAATGATAAAGATGAATTGGTCCCGCAAAGAATTATTACAGGTTATCGGATGGTAATTGATTTCCGCAAATTAAATAAAGCTACTAAGAAAGATCATTACCCTTTACCTTTTATTGATCAAATACTAGAAAGACTATCCAAACATACACATTTCTGCTTTCTAGATGGTTATTCTGGTTTCTCTCAAATACCTGTGTCAGCGGAGGATCAATCAAAAACTACTTTTACTTGCCCTTTTGGTACTTTTGCTTATAGACATATGCCTTTTGGTTTATGTAATGCACCTGCTACGTTTCAAAGATGCATGATGGCTATATTCTCTGACTTTTGTGAAAAGATTTGTGAGGTATTCATGGATGACTTCTCCGTTTATGGATCCTCTTTTGATGATTGCTTGAGCAACCTTGATCGAGTTTTGCATAGATGTGAAGACACTAGTCTCGTCTTGAATTGGGAAAAGTGCCACTTTATGGTTAATGAAGGCATTGTCTTGGGGCATAAGATTTCTGAGAAAGGTATTGAAGTTGATAAAGCTAAAGTTGATGCTATTGAAAAGATGCCATGTCCGAAGGACATTAAAGGTATAAGAAGTTTCCTTGGTCATGCCGGTTTTTATAGGAGGTTCATTAAGGACTTCTCTAAAATCTCTAGGCCTCTGACTAATTTATTGCAAAAAGATATGCCTTTTGTCTTTGATGATGATTGTGTAGAAGCATTTGAAATACTTAAGAAAGCTTTGATCACTGCACCTATTGTTCAGCCACCTGATTGGAATTTACCCTTTAAAATTATGTGTGATGCCAGCGATTATGCTGTAGGTGTTGTTCTAGGGCAAATAGTTGATAAGAAATTGAATGTTATCCAGTATGCTAGTAAAACTCTTGACACTGCCAAAAGAAATTATGATACTACTGAAAAAGAGTTCTTAGCAGTCGTGTTTCCATGTGATAAGTTCAGACCTTACATTGTTGATTCTAAAGTTACTATTCATACTGATCATGCTGCTATTAAATATCTTATGGAAAAGAAAGATGCTAAGCCTAGACTTATTAGATGGGTTCTCTTGATCCAAGAATTTGATTTGCATATTATTGATAGAAAAGGAGCTGAGAACCTCGTTGCAGACAACTTGTCTAGGTTAGAGAATGTTCTTGATGACCCACTACCTATTGATGATAGCTTTCCTGATGAACAATTAGCGGTCATTAATGCTTCTCATACTGCTCCATGGTATGCTGATTATGCTAATTACATTGTTGCTAAATTTATACCACCTAGTTTCACATACCAGCAAAAGAAAAAGTTCTTTTATGATTTAAGACATTACTTCTGGGATGACCCACACCTTTATAAAGAAGGAGTAGATGGTGTTATTAGACGTCGTGTACCTAAGCATGAATAGGAACAGATCCTACACAAGTGTCACTCCGAACCATATGGAGGACACCATGCTGGAGATAGAACTGCACATAAGGTATTGCAATCCGGTTTTTATTGGCCTACTCTCTTCAAAGATGCCCGTAAGTTTGTCTTGTCTTGTGATGAATGTCAAAAAATTGGTAATATTAGTAGACGTCAAGAAATGCCTATGAATTATTCTCTTGTTATTGAACCATTTGATGTTTGGGGCTTTGATTATATGGGACCTTTTCCTGCCTCTAATGGTTACACACATATTTTAGTTGCTGTTGATTACGTTACTAAGTGGGTAGAAGCCATTCTAGCTAGTAGTGCTGATCATAACACCTCTATTAAGATGCTTAAAGAAGTTATGTTTCCGAGGTTTGGAGTCCCTAGATATCTCATGACTAATGGTGGTTCACATTTTATTCATGGTGCTTTCCGTAAGATGCTTGCTAAGTATGATGTTAATCATAGAATTGCATCTCCTTATCATCCACAGTCTAGTGGTCAAGTAGAGTTGAGTAATAGAGAGCTCAAATTAATTTTGCAAAAGATTGTCAATAGATCTAGGAAGAATTGGTCCAAGAAACTTGATGATGCATTATGGGCCTATAGAACTGCATATAAAAATCATATGGGTATGTCTCTGTATAAGATGGTTTGTGGAAAAGCATGTCACTTACTTCTCGAACTTGAACATAAAGCATATTGGGCTATTAAAGAGCTCAACTATGATTTCAAACTTGCCGGTGAGAAGAGGTTATTTGATATTAGCTCACTTAATGAATGGAGAACCCAGGCCTACGAGAATGCCAAGCTGTTCAAAGAAAAAGTTAAAAGATGGCATGACAAAAGAATACAAAAGCGTGAGTTTAACGTAGGTGATTATGTGTTGTTATTCAACTCTCATTTAAGATTTTTTGCAGGAAAACTTCTCTCTAAATAGGAAGGTCCTTACGTTATCGAGGAGGTCTATCGTTCCGGTGCCATAAAAATCAACAACTTCGAAGGCACAAGTCTGAGGGTGGTGAACGGTCAAAGAATCAAACATTATATCTCAGGTAATCCTATCAATGTTGAAACCAATATTATTGAGACCGTAACCCCGGAGGAATACATAAGGGACACTTTCTAGAATGTTTTGGACTCCGAAAAGGAATATGTATGTGGTACGGTAAGTAAACCGACTCCAAAACAATTCTAATGGAAATTTTTCTCCGTTTTGGAATATTTAAGAATTTTGGAAAGAAAGAAGTAATCCGGGAAGGGCACGAGGCCTCCACGAGGGTGGAGGGCGCCCCCCTACTGGGTGCGCCCCCCTGTCTCATGGGCACCTCGTGTGCCTCCCAGACTCCGTTTTCTTGCACGTTACTTCTTTTGGTCGGTAAAAATTCATTATATAATCTCCCGAAGGTTTTGACCTCCGTATCACGCAAAAATCCTCTGTTTTCGTTCCGAGCTATTTCTGTTACAGGTTAGAGCAATATGTCGTCCCAGGATTCGGAGGGAGAAAGCTATGTGGCTGATTTCCTTGCAGACCCTAGGGTCTAGGGGGACTTGGAGCATGGCGGTTGGACCACTTAGGAAGAGAAAGACTATGAGCCTAAGGGAAAGGAGGAGACGAGCTCAGACAAAGATGAAGCCCCATTACCTCAATCGGGGGACATGCATGTGGAGTTTAAAAAGTCAAGCCTCCCTGATAGAGCAAAGAAGCCAAAGATCGAGTTTATCCCTTTTCGTCTCTTCCAGGAAAACAAACAGGAACTATGCAGAAAGATATTAAGTCTTGAGCAGGAGATTGAAGATCTAAAGGAGCAAAATGCTGCCCTCAAGCGTAAATTGAGGAAGAAGCCTAAATCACAACACCAACCCTGAAGGAGACATAATTACATGGGTATGGACACTCTCCTTGGCAACTGCCAAGCTTGGGGGAGGTGCCCCGGTATCGTATTACCATCACACTCCCATCTGTACCGTTTTCTTAGTTTGATCCTTTTAGTAGTATCTAGATCTAGTAGAATAAAGTTTTGGTATGAATTAGTTTTGAGTTTTGCTTTGTGATCTCTTTATGTAGTTGAGTCCATGAGCTATCTATAATAAAGATTAGTGTTGAGTCAAGGGCTTTTCTATCTTGCTATGATCTTGAGAAAATAGAAGAATAAAAAGAATAAAAGATTTCATATTGATCTTATGGATAGTAATGACTTCACATATAAAGAGTATGAGGCATAAAAGTTGTTGAGAGTTGACAAACATAGTTTTGGTCATTGTTACAATTAATAGGAAGTAATAAAGAAAGAGAGGTTCTCACATATAAATATACTATCTTGGACATCTTTTATGATTGTGAGCACTCATTAAGTATGACATGCTAAAGAGTTGAGGTTGGACAAGGAAGACAACGTAATGGTTTATGTTTTCTCACATCTCAGTTAAAGTATATTGTCATGGATCTTCCAAACATGTTGAGCTTGCCTTTCCCCCTCATGCTAGACAAATTCCTTGCACCAAGTAGAGATACTACTTGTGCTTCCAAATATCATTAAACCCAGTTTTGCCATGAGAGTCCACCGTACCTACCTATGGATTGAGTAAGATCCTTCAAGTAAGTTGTCATGTTGCAAGCAATAAAAATTGCTCTCTAAATATGTATGACTTATTAGTGCGGAGAAAATATGCTTTATACGATCGTGTGATATGGAAGTAATAAAAGCGACGTACTGCATAATAAAGGTTCATATCACAAGTGGCAATATAAAGTGACGTTCTTTCGTATTAAGATTTTGTGCATCCAACCCTAAAAGCACATGACAACCTCTGCTTCCCTCTACGAAGGGCCTATCTTTTACTTTATGTCTTTTACTTTATGCAAGAGTCAAGGTGATCTGCACCTTTCCCTTTTTCATTTTATCCTTTGGCAAGCACCTCGTGTTGGAAAGATCCTGATATATATATCCAATTGGATGTAAGTTAGCATGAACTATTATTCTTGACATCACCCAAAGGTGAATACGTTGGGAGGCAAAACTGTAAGCCCCTATCTTTCTCAGTGTCCGGTTGAAACTCCATAACCATAAGTATTGCGTGAGTGTTAGCAATTGTAGAATACTATATGATAGAAAAAGTATGTGGACTTGATCAAAAGCTCTATTCTTGACTCTTTCTGATGTTATGATAAATTGCAATTGCTTCAATGATTGAGATTATAGTTTGTTAGTTCCCAATGAAGTTTATGATCCATACTTGACATTGTGAATAGATTGTTACTTGAGTATGAGAAATCATATGACAATATATATATATATATATCTGTGTGTATGTGTGTGTGTGTTGCTGTTATAAGAATGATCATGATGCCTTCATGTCCGTATTTTATTTTTATCGACGCATCTATCTCTAAACATGTGGACATATTTTTCAATTTCGGCTTCCGCTTGAGGACAAGCGAGGTCTAAGCTTGGGGGAGTTGATACGTCCATTTTGCATGATGCTTTTATATCGATATTTATTGCATTATGGGTTGTTATTACACATTATGTCACAATACTTATGGCTATTCTCTCTTATTTTACAAGGTTTATCATGAAGAGGGAGAATGACGACAACTGGGATTTTGGCTGGAAAAGGAGCAAATATTGGAAACCTATTCTGTAGAGCTCCAAAAATCCTGAAACTCCACGGAAGTCACTTTTAGAATTAATAAGAATTATTGAGCGAAGAAAATACCAGAGGGGGCCCACACCCAGGCCAGGAGGGTGCCCCCCTACTGGGCACGCCCCTGTCTCCTAGGCCCCCTGGTGGCCTTCCGGTGCCCATCTTCTTCTATATGAAGGCTTTTACCCTGGAAAAAATCATAAGCAAGCTCACGGGACGAAACTCCGCCGCCACGAGGCGGAACCTTGGCGGAACCAATCTAGGGCTCCGGCGAAGCTGTTCTGCCGGAGAAACTTCCCTCCGGGAGGGGGAAATCATCATCATCGTCATCACCAACGATCCTCTCATCGGGAGGGGGTCAATCTCCATCAACATCTTCACCAGCACCATCTCCTCTCAAAACCCTAGTTTATCTCTTGTATCCAATCTTGTATCAAAACCACGAATTGGTACCCGTGGGTTGCTAGTAGTGTTGATTACTCCTTGTAGTTGATGCTAATTGGTTTACTTGGTGGAAGATCATATATTCAGATCCTTAATGCATATTAATACTCCTCTGATCATGAACATGAATATGCTTTGTGAGTAGTTACGTTTGTTCCCGAGGACATGGGTGAAGTCTTGCTATTAGTAGTCATGTGAATTTGGTATTCGTTCGATATTTTGATGAGATGTATGTTGTCTCTCCTCTAGTGGTGTTATGTGAACGTCGACTACATGACACTTCACCATTATTTGGGCCTAGAGGAAGGCATTGGAAAGTAGTAAGTAGATGATGGGTTGCTAGAGTGACAGAAGCTTAAACCCTAGTTTATGCGTTGCTTCGTAAGGGGATGATTTGGATCCAATAGTTTCATGCTATGGTTATGTTTACCTTAATACTTCTTTTGTAGTTGCGGATGCTTACAATAGGGGTTAATCATAAGTGGGATGCTTGTCCAAGAAAGGGCAGTACCTAAGCACCGGTCCACCAACATATTAAATTATCAAAGTACCGAACGTGAATCATATGAGCGTGATGAAAACTAGCTTGACGATAATTCCCATGTGTCCTCGGGAGCGCTTTTCTCATTATAAGAAATTGTCCAGGCTTGTCCATTGCTACAAAAAGGATTGGGCCACCTTGCTGCACCTTATTTACTTTCATTGCTTGTTACCCGTTACAAATTATCTTATGACAAAACTATCTGTTATCTACAATTTCAGTGCTTGCAGAGAATACCTTACTGAAAACCGCTTGTCATTTCCTTCTGCTCCTCGTTGGGTTCGACACTCTTACTTATCAAAAGTACTATGATAGATCCCCTATACTTGTGGGTCATCATGGCTACATCATGACTTCCCAATGTCAAACCGTTCATGCCCAGATTGCAATGGCTACCAGGCAAATATGTAAGTGCAGTATACTACCCATCAACAAAATCTATGTACCAATTAATTACCAACTTGTGTCTTCGGGTGATAACGTGCCAATGTCAGTATGCATACTAGGAAATTTAGACAAAAGGTTTTTGCCGGCCTTTGTTTCCCTCAAGAAGGTTTTTTCTCTTAAGAAACATGAAAGCAAAGTGCATTAGCCATGGACACCTAGGATTTCTGGGTGATGTGCAATCAGACGACAAGAACTAGGTTTGAGCAGGGTAAAGTGACATGAAAGGATGCACGCACATAAACTAAAATTCTGCTAACCAGGAAATTCCGGTATAATATCAATGATCTACTAAATATGACAAGACCATGAAATGCCAATGTGCTTCCAAACTTCCATAAAAGAACAACGTTCTGACGACCATCATTTTGCTAAGTTGCACATTAACAATTCAACAAAGTTTAAACTCTTTTGCTAAGTTGCACAAGAGAAACCACAATGGTAGGTTTCCAGCTGAGACAATACATGGGAAGGAGAAACTAAAACATCATGGTAACAGGCTAACCGCCAACACATGGCACCATTATTGATGACCCTTTAGAGAAACATAAATCTGCAGACAAACATCATGACCGAGCTCACATCTTAGTCCCAATCGGTGGATGGAACCTGCCCAAACAAGACAAGGCACAATAAGTTTGCTTCAAAGATTTACCCAGATGACGTAAACAAATATTTCAAATATCCCGAATAGTACTTTGATGTAGAAGAAATAAACTACATCCTAAGCAAAATTGGGTAGTTGAATAGTTTACCCTTGTGAGGCAACTCTACGACAAATATGACCATTCAGAGAGGCCTCAAGACCCAAGAGTGCTTTAGGCTTGAAACAAGTTGGAACCCATGCAATTTGACTACCGATCTCTGATAATCATACCGACAACAGGCTTGGACAACAGTAAAAATAGTGAGGCAAAGGCGGTCCTTGTTGGATGGATGTAGAGCACTATAGTGTGCATTCTACCCACTATGAATTCTTACAAAATGTATTCTACCAAATGGAATACGAGAGAAGAGCTAAGCTAGATTTTAAGAGATGCTATTTTCACCAATAACTAAAAAACAAAAGGAAAATCATAAATTCTTGAACCAAAAATGATAAAAGGTAAGAGAATAAAAAACCTGCATGTATGGTACAAATTTATAGGCACATCAGAAATGTGTGCTAACTACTGTACTGTCACCGGAAATTACTAAATAATAAGTTGTGTGAAATTTGACATTGTTTTACACTCCATCGGCATGCAAACCCACAATATGGATGGATGTCAATGGTTTGTCATACATTCTAATTGATGTGTAATTACAATGGACCGATTAGAGCAAGTAGGTAGGGATACCAAATATGGATGGAGGTAACTTACAATCTAAGTGTGATCATGACACTTGATGCTAATCTGCTCAGGAAGTATGCCACATGTCCTCAAGACGTCCAAAATCTTGTGAACACCGTTATCAACTTTTCTACATTTAATGTTGACAACCAAATGAGGGGGACACACAAATGATTGCCTGGATCCTTCTCCTCCTACAATGTTCTACAAGATGCAGAAATTCATTGCGACAAAAGGTCATACAAGATAAAACCTTTATAATACATCAACATATTTGAATCAAATACCTTAGGGAAATCGATCTTAAGAGTGAGCTTCTCAAGATTTGGAGAGTGTTCAAGAATGCAAACTAGGTCAGCAGTCGTAAACCAATCATTAAGTTTCAGAGTCTTTAATTTGTCAAATTTAGGGCACCATTCCAAATCTCGTTTGAAGATAGGCTGGACAAATTGCAAATGAATAGAAAACAATTCAGACTTAATACAATATATTAGGAAATACAGTTGGGTACTCCAATTACAAAATTAGGGAAAAGGAAAACTACACCATAGGCCCTGAACTGTCACATTTTATTTTATTAGGAAATCATGTTATTAATATATTGATTTAAGGGCCACCGGGTGAAGATAGAGTTAGCAATATGTGGAGATGAAAATAAACAACTTGACTATATGCAACACTATCAATGGATATAGATACTATAGGTACAAGAGAAACCACGGGTGGTAACTAGCAAATAATAGTAGGAGTAAGATAGTGGAAAGTATACCAATTTAGGCGTAGCAATCAATTTCAAATCAACAACATTGGATAATCCATTGAGAAGCAGACACTTCTTGTGAGAACATCCACCACATTTACGGTCACTATGACAGACATTGTAACACCCATTGCCAAGCAAAATAGATGCTTTTTCCAGTAATGGCATCTCTTCAAGGGAAGGAGTCAAGCACTGAAAACTACCTAGTTCCAGTGAGATAAGGCGTGGGGCAGTAATAGGAATGTGGTTATCCTCGGAGAAGGTACAATGCCCAATTAACCACAGATGCTTTAGTGAATTAGAACATATCTTCCCTGCATCGACGTAGCACCTTTCTATTGTTAGCTCCTCTAATGTTGGGCAGCCTGAGAAATCTACCGAGGAACCTACGAGGTCAAGGAATCCAAATTCTATGGTCCTCAAGTGGCGGGAGATGAGAGGTGAATCATTGACTAGTAATGGTTCATATAAAATATCACTAGCACAAATCGAGAGCTTCTCAACCCGGCACTTTAGAGCGTACTCGACCAATGGCTTGGCTTCTGTGAAATTGATATAGTCCTCATCACTGTAGGGATTGATCTGGCAGTTGGTCAGAGATGCATCCCCCCTAAGATGGATTATCAGCTTCACCAATTTATTAAAATGCTCGCGACTAAAACTTGACCAGTTCTCAAAGATGAAGCGCAAGCTGGTTTTACGCCTCCAGAGGTCACGCCACTGGGTACCGAGCACGCAAGTCTGTAGGGCTTCATCCCCCGGCAGAAGGGAAAGGATGTGCTCGAGCACATCGTCGGAGAGGACGCAGAAAGGATCTGTGCCTGTGTCAACAACCTTCTTGTGCATTTCGTCGAACAGGTGGCGAGTTCTGCGGGTGCAGGAACGAAATCAACAGAAACACGAGGAAAGTGGAAACCACAAAGTCGATTGGGGTATTGGAGACAAAGAAAAAGATTGCAGCATCACCTGAGCATGACTCCTGGACGGGTCGAAGCTCTGGCCGCCGCCGATCGCGGGGAAGAACAAGGAGGGGAATACGCTTCTTCCCATCCCATCCCTACGGTATTTAAACCACGAGGGTTCGGAGCAATCCCTAGATCTCGATTTACCATGCGTCATTATTGCCCCGCTCATTTATTTATTTTTAGGACAGTAAAACCGCACCGTTTCCTGCCCTCTCACGCACTATGCAGTTATGGCCGTCCATTCTTTTGATCCGGTCGTTTCTAGTCATCAGATCCGGTCGTTTCTAGTCAAGCTGTCCTAATGGGCTGATGCTCTAGAGGCTAAAAGCGATCCTTCTGGTTAATTGGGCCTGCACTCTCGTGCGAAGCCCGCTCCAGCCTTGGAGAAAATAGAACTAGCGAAGCGGGCCTCCTCCTCTTCGCTCGACCTCCGCTCGTCTGTTCATCTATTCCTGCAGCCACCGCCCGATCGACAAAGGCCAGGGATGAGGCTAGCGACGGCGATGCGCGGCGTGGAGGCGACGGGTCAAGGCACGTCGTCGACTCTGTCTCCCGTGCCGGCGACCGCCTCCCAGCCGCCGCTGCTTCTTCCTCTGCTCCGGCCTCCGGCGTTCCCCTCCCCACACGTCACGAAGGAAGTGAGTGTTCACACTCACCTGCTCGGTCCTTGCCTATAGCCATCACATGTGGAGCCAGTGAGGGGTTCAGGATCTGCCAACATCCAGTAAGTGAGGACCAGAGAAATCCCCTTGCTAGATGATACTCCAATATTGATCTAGATGATCTCCCCGATTTGGCAATGTCGCATTCAACCTCTTGGTTTGCTAATTTCACTCCGCTCCGGATGGACCACATGTATGGCGAGTGACAGAGACCACTTTCGGCCAAGCTCGCCACGACTTGCCAGCTCCGGATGATTACAATAACAACATGTATCACAATTGCAGTAAGATGAACTTTCGCAGACTATGACACATATATGAATTATGAAATGTGTTTGGAGTAGGACAAAATAGCGATGCCCAATTTGTCCCGGATATAATATACATATCAGTTTGTA
Organism: Triticum aestivum; assembly: GCF_018294505.1. Classification (NCBI taxonomy): domain Eukaryota; kingdom Viridiplantae; phylum Streptophyta; class Magnoliopsida; order Poales; family Poaceae; genus Triticum; species Triticum aestivum. The sequence goes on from NC_057810.1 coordinate 689,881,640, forward strand.
GCCAATCATTTTATTTGTATAAAATGAGAATGAGAAAGGTGCGATAACTCCCGGGTCCCCACATCCTCTATGAATAGTAAATCCAAAAAGAATAAAAAAAGAACAAAAAAACTGAAACTTTGCGACATCATATATGGTCAAACTTTGTAGGTACTTGCAAGTTTTCGTCAAAATATCATGTAGAGCTCCTCGAATATCACGAATTTCAGATTTCAGTGCCAAAAGTACTCAAAACTTCAAGCATTGAAATATTTTTCTTGTGTAGAGCTCCTCGAATGTTTTTTGGCATGAAAACTTGCAAGCACCTATAAAGTTCGATCATATTTGATGATGAAAACTTGCAAAGCCCATGTACCATCCTCTAACCCCTTCCCACATTCGTTTTTAGATGCCAAGAAACCCCTCCCACTCCCATCCCCTCAATCCTTGGACTTCTCTTCGCCAGTGATTTTGCAGCCGACCGTGTCGTCCCTGTCCCCGACTCGCCCTTGATGGCCACATCACGGCCAATCATGCCATCTCCTTCTCTGGCTTGGTGCTCCTCAGCGTCATCTTCAAATTGACGATTCTCGCTTGAAGGCGTCCCATTTGGTGATAAAGTGTCGATGTCGTGTCATGTTGGAGAAGTCAACCAATAACTTGAATCTCGTTCCACATGGCCCGGGCGTATGGACGGTGCATGTTGGTGGAGTTGCTTCTCGTTGATGTTCTCTCGCAAAGTTTCTATTTCTAGACGTGACTAGTGAGTAGTCCGTGCGTTTGCTCCGGAAAATAAAAGATGTAAACAAATATATTACTAAAAACTCATTGTACTTTGTCAACTCCCACCACGCACCCGTTTGGTTTTGTCATTTTTGTTGCCCGTCTCCTACACCGGTATCTCAACTTCATATTCGCTCCACTCAGTTCAAAAAAAAAAATCATATTCGCTCCACAATTTTCCTCTCTAGCCACCGATTCTTCCTCTAGCTCTGCCATCATTTCCTCCAAATTTGTCGAGTCTCCGTTGACATCTGGAGCTAAATATGTGACAAATTAAGTGACTATTAATCAACGTGGATGGGCTTCACTCCTTGAATCACTTTGTTTGAACCTCTTAAACACTTCTTATCTCTATCCTAGAATTATTTCCTCCCTGGTGTCTTCTACCTTTTCCTTTTAAGCACTAATTTGTTTCATCTCCCCTTTGCCATGGTGATAATTTGCAGTCAATTATGGAAGGGAATTTTTTTTCAAATATAGCCTTACAATGCAATGGTAAAATAATAACAGTTTGCTTAATTCACATCTAGATGTTTTCTAAGGATGTCACATCTAAACTCCCACAAATAACGCAGCAACAAGGTACAAAAAAAAAGCTTGAACAAAAAAATAGACCACAAACATAGTGGACATCAGGTTAGATGTGATATAATTACTCCCTCCGTCCGGAAATACTTGTCATAGAAATGACTAAAAATGGATGTATCTAACACTAAAATACGTCTAGATACGTTTGTTCCTCCGACAAGTATTTCTGGACGGAGGGAGTATGTCACATCTAGATGTGTCCTAGACAGACCCAAATAATAATCTACTGAGCTCTCCCTGAATCCAAAGTCCAAATAAAAATCAGAGACACCATGTACATACATATGTAAATCAGCAGTCTAGTTATTTAATTTTGAACAATATGCTTGACAATTTTGCAACAGCCAAGTTGAGGGTCCACTACACCGTGAACTAATTCCCTCTATGAACACACCAATTTCTCGTTGTTGCGACAATTAAATTATTTAGTGCAATAGTGAGCATGCTATGAAATTCTTTCTTAAGTTGTGGCCTGATAATCAATATTTTCGCCACACGCGATTAATGCTAGTTTAGGTATCATGTAATATGTGGAACGTGTTAAAAATAATTCTGTAATTAGGGGAAAATCTCCCCTTGCCCAAAACCGTCTTTGCGGTTTGTCCCGCAACCGACGCCTCCCTTCGATCTCCTAGAACCGACGCCCGCTCGAGGGATCGTCGTGTCTCTTCGGGACATATAAAAGGGGCCTGTAACCCTCAATCAAGAGCCTCGGTCACTTTCGTTCAGAACACGTTATCACGCACGTAGACAACCAGCGAGAGCGAAAGGCAACAAAGAAAGGAGAAGAGAGGGAGCACTCACCGCGGTTTTCTACGGGGACAATCTGATGGAAGAGGAATTATGCCTTGTGGACAGTGGTACCACAAACTCCATACTGAGGGAGATGAAATATTTCCAAACTCTGAAAAAGATGAATGGAGATATTCTAACTATCGTTGGACGTGATACAGTGATTGTTGGTACTGGACGTGCCATATTCACCCTCCCAAGCGGTACACAAGTGACGATTGAGGATGCTTTATTGTATCCAGACTCATCACGTACCCTGATCAGTTATCGAGATATCCATAAGAATGGTTTTCACATTGAAACCCATGAAGACAACAAAGAGGAGTATCTACTCTTTACTAAAGATCACGGATATGGCAAAAAGGTACATGAGAAAATTCCTTCTCTATCGTTTGGTTTGTACTATACATACATCAAACCCGTGGAACATGTTGCATACAAAGTAATTTTATTATCTGGAATTTTCCGGTATTTCATGGTTCTGATTGACGCATCTACACGATGGTCACATGTGTGTCTTCTATCCACACGAAACCATGCATTTGCCAAGATAATGAGGCAAGTCATTAAGTTGCAAGCCCATTATCCAGAAAGTCGAATCAAGTCAATTCGAATGGACAATGCTGCAGAATTCTCCTCACGTGCTTTCAATGATTATTGCATGGCTTTGGGGATTGAAGTTCAGCACTCTGTTTCATATGTCCATACACAAAATGGTTTGGCTAAAGCATTGATTAAGAGGATCAAACTCATTGCAAGACCTTTGTTGACGAATTGCAACTTGCCAACCTCTTGTTGGGGTCACGCTGTTTTACACGCTGCTGACTTGATACAATTGAGGCCAACTGCATACCACAGTTCTTCCCCTCTGGAATTGGTACGTGGAAATCCTCCAAGCATTTCCCATCTGCGTAAGTTCGGATGTGCTGCATATATCCCGATCTCACCACTACAGCGGACATCTATGGGCCCACACAGGAAGTTGGGGATCTATGTGGGGTACAAATTGCCTCGATTATCAAGTACCTGGAACCCCTGACTGGGGATCTGTTCACAGCCCGTCACGTTGATTGCATATTTAATGAGGAACATTTCTGGCATTAGGGGGAGATCTCAAGTACCAGAAAGAATGTCCGAAAATTGATTGGAATGCTCATGCCATTTCATCCTCTGATCCACGTACCCAAGAGACTGAACTTCAAGTTCAGAAGATCATTAATTTGCAACATCTTGCAAATAATCTGCCAGATTCATTTACTGATTTGAAAGGTGTTACAAAATCTTTAAACCCGGCCAGAAACGCGCCAGAAAGAGTGGAGGTACCAATAAAAGCACCTGACTCCTTATTCCTAAAAAGAGGGGGAGTAGTACGGCCTCTGACCCGGAGCATGCTTCTAGCAAGCAGCAAAGGAAATCGAGGAGAAAAACCTCAGAGTTAGTAAATACAGGTCAACTCAACGTTGACAAACACCTGATGGGTAGTATACACCCAATGGAAGGGCAACCTCCACAACCCAGTTCCAGTGTGCACAAACTGACTGGGACATCGAAACACCCGGACTCGATCGTATTGGGAAATCACGAAGAGTCACTAGGGGTGCTGGAAATTTCCATCAACTATGTTGATTCTGGAGAATCATTTGACCGCAAGACTATGACTGTCGACATATATTTTGCTGAAAAGATTATAGATACCCTTCTCACTGATCATGATCCAAGGTCAGTCGTTGAGTGTCAAAGGCGCTCCGATTGGCCTAAATGGAAGGATGCAATCCAAGCAGAAATTGCCTCGCTTAACAAAAGAAAGGTATTCATTGAAGCAATACCTACATCTCCTAGTATTTTCCCTGTGGGATTCAAATGGGTTTTTCTCCAGGAACGGAATGAGAACAATGAGGTGGTGAGATATAAAGCAAGGCTCGTAGCACAAGGTTTCATGCAGAAACCCGTCATTGATTTCACTGAGACATATTCTCCAGTAATAAGTGCAACCGCTTTCCGATACCTTATATCCTTGGCAGTGCAAAATCATCTATCTATGCAATTGATGGACGTCGTAACCGCATTTTTTACGGGTCACTAGATTCAGACATATATATGAAGGTTCCTGATGGAATCTCTGTCCCGAATAAAAATGCAAAACGCAACATGTATTGTGTAAAGCTGAATAAGTCATTATATGGCTTAAGGCAGTCGGGGCGGATGTGGTACAACCGACTGAGTGAGTTCCTTCTTCAGAAAGGTTACTCCAATAGTGCTGATTGCCCATGTGTCTTCATCAAGAAGTCCTCTACAGGATTTTGCATCATTTCTGTGTATGTTGATGATCTCAACATCATCGACAGCACACCAGACATTGATGAAGCACGCAATCACCTAAAGATGGAATTTGAGATGAAGGATTTGGGTAAAACCAAATTTTGCTTAGGCATTCAACTTGAGCACCTTCCCCCAGGAATCATGGTACACCAATCTACCTATATCCAGAAAATATTGGAGAAATTCAATATGGACAAATTCTATCCATCTAAAACTCCCATGGTGGTTCGATCTCTAGATGTGGAGAAAGATCCGTTCAGACCGAGGGATGATGGAGAAGAGGTGTTGGGACCTGAAGTTCCATACCTCAATGCCGTTGGAGTGCTTATGTATCTTGCAAATTGCACAAGACCTGATATTGCATTTGCAGTGAATCTACTTGCTAGACATAGCGCAGCTCCCACCAAACGTCATTGGTCTGGAGTGAATAATATCTTTCGATATCTCCAAGGCACAAAGGATCTTGGTCTAATTTTCCAGTTCCAGAAAAATCAGGACTCAGATATGATTGGATATGCAGATGCCGGCTATTTATCTGATCCCCATAATGCAAGATCTTAGACCGGCTTCGTGTTCCTACATGGTGGTACTGCTATATCATGGAAGTCTTTGAAACAGACTCTGGTAGCAACATCTACCAATCATTCTGAAATAATTTCATTATTTGAAGCAACATGTGAATGTGTATGGCTTCGCAGAATGATAAACCACATACAACAGTCATGTGGAATTGGTTCGATAGAATCACCTATCATTATCTATGAAGATAATGCGGCCTGTGTTGCGCAGATGCAAACAGGATACATCAAGAGTAATATCATCAAGCATATTTCTTCTAAATGGTTTCCCCCCATAATCTTCAGAAAAGCGGGAAAATAAGCATTCTGCAAGTCAAATCATGCGACAACCTTGTTGATTTATTTACCAAGTCTCTACCAAATTCTACATTCCAGAAATGTGTTCATGGAATTGGTATGCAGACTTAGGAACTTGCAGGTGTCGGGGGAGTCTCTTCTTGAGATATCCTTATTTTAATGACATCACATTATGCTATCTTTCTTTGTGAGTATATGTTTCAGGATCTCATCAAAGATTTTATGAAGAACTTTTGAAGAAGAATCTTTTAAGACGATAGAGCTTCCCGAACAATCGTGAAGATGATTCTACATGGTCAAGCGTAGATTAGGGGGAGTGTTAAAAATAATTCTGTAATTAGGGGAAAATCTCCCCTTATCCAAAACCGTCATTGCGGTTTGTCCCGCAACCGACGCTTCCCTTCGATCTCCTAGAACCGACGCCCGCTCGAGGGATCGTCGTGTCTCTTCGGGACATATAAAAGGGGCCTGTAACCATCGATCAAGAGTCTCAATCACTTACGATTCAGAACAGAACGAAAATGAAACCCTGAAATAAGTTAAACCTTCCTCCGAGGAGGAAATTAAACTTGATGGCAATAGAGCTCTAGGACCTGATAGAGCTGAGTGAAAACAAAGCTAACTGATGACTTCCAATGTCAAACCGTGCATGTCCCGATCGCAATGGGCATGGAGTTGCTACTAGGCAAATATCCAAGCGCACTACTACCCACCAACAAAATCGATATAGAAATAGGTCTCAACTTGGTCTTGTGATGATAATCCGCCAACATCAGTATCAACATACCAAAAGGAAACTTGCGTGGCTAGTTCACCAGACTATTTGGGCAAATGGTTTTCCCCAGCCTTTGCTTCCCTCAAGAGACAGGAAAGGAAGTGCATTAGCGCACATGGACACCCCGGATTTCCGGGTGGCGCAGTCAGACGATGAGCAATACTTTAGGTTTGAGCAGTGCAAAGGGATATAAACTATGCACACACAAAACTTAAAATTATGCTAACCAAACGATTCCAGTATATATTGATGATCTACAAAATATGCATATATGACACTAACACAGTTTCCGTTACTGATAACGCAAACATATAATGGACTTCTCAACTCCCATTAAAAAAACATAGCAATGTTTTAACGGCCATCATTTTGTTAAGTTGCACATTCCCAATTCAACAAAGTAGAAACCATTTTGCTAAGTCGCACAAAAAAAACCCACAAAGGCAGACTTCCAGCGGAGACCAAAGATGGGAAGGTGAAACTAAACATCACGGTAACAGGATAACCGCCAATACATGGCACCATTACAGACGACTCTTTAGAAAAACATAAAGTTTCGGACGAACATCATGGCCAAGCTCACATCTTAGTTCCAATCAGTGGATGGAAGCTGCACAAACAAGACAAGGCACAATAAGTTGGGTTCAAAGATGTACTCAGTTGACATATACAGGAATTTCAATTGCCTTGAATAGTGTGTACACTTCTGTATAGAATAAAAAAAAGGAATTTATTTTTGCTTCGGTTAATTTGGTTTACTGTCAGTTTTCTCAATATATACCAAATAAACCGAGTTCAAATTGGTATAGAAATCTCATACCATACCATAAACCGTATAATTGGGCTCGGTTTGGTTTTAAAATGCACAGGGTCACTGAATAGAACTTTGATGTAGAGGAACTAAACTGCACCCTGACCAAAAATCTGTAGCTGTTAAAAAATAGTTAGCCATGTGAGGCAACACCAAGACATATGACCATTCAAAGAGGCCTTAAGATCCAGGAGGGCTTTTCGCTTAAAACAAGTTGAACCCATGCAATTTGACTGCCAATCTCTGTTAATCAAACCAACAACAGGCTCGGGCAACACTAAATACAGGCAAAGGTAGTCCTTGCTGGATGGATGTAGATCACTATACTGCGCATTCAATCCACTATCAATTCTTAGTAAAATGTATTCTACCAAATGGAATACGATAAGAGCTAAAGAGAATTCAAGAGGGAAAACTCAAAACGGTGCCCGGGCTCATCTGCTCCCTCTCAGCAAAAAATTCAAAAAAAATACTAGAAAAATTCAAAAAATTCCAATTTTTTTTGTGGTGGTAGATAATTTGACGCGTGAGGTGCGCCCCAAAATTCAACTCATTTGGACATCTGAGCAGCTCTCGGCAAAAAAGACAAATCGGGTCAAAACAGTGTGTGAACAGTATACATTTTTACAGACCCTGATTTTGTCTTTTTTGCCGAGAGCTGCTCAGATGCTCAAATGAGTTGAATTTTGGGGCGCACCTCACGCGTCAAATTATCTACCACCACAAAAAAATTTGGAATTTTTTGAATTTTTCTAGTATTTTTTTTGAATTTTTTTCTAAGCGTGGGTGCAGATGAGCCCGGGTGCAGATTAGCCGCACTCATTCAAGAGCTACTATTTTCATCAATAACTAAACGGTAGAAGTAGAGTTGTAAAAGAAATTTGAAAATGATAGAAAGGTAAGAGACTAAAAATTAGAACATTTTTGCATGGATGGTACAGATTTATACGCACATCACAAATCGGTGCTAACTACCGTAGTGTCACCAGAAACTACAGAATAATAAAATTGTGTTGAGATTTAACTGCTATTCTAAACTACATCTGTCCATCACATACCATGTAAACCCAAAAAATGGTCATACATTCAAATTGATGTATAATTACAGCGGATATGTTAGAACAAGTAGGAATGGGCTGCCATACATTCTACAGTAACTGATAATGGATACCAAACATGGATGAAGGTAACTTACAATCTGAGTGCAACTGCAGCACTTGATGCTAATCTGCTCACCAAGTATACCACGTGTGCTCAATACCTTCAAAAGTTTGCGAACACCATTGTCAACTTTTCCACACTCAATGTTCACAGCCAAAGTGGGCGCACACACGAATGATTGTTTGGATCCGGTTGCTCCTACAAAGTTCTACAAGACACAAAACACTCATTACAATAAAGAAAACATAAAAGATAATACCTCCACTCATACATCAACATATTTGAATTAATAACACAGCAACATCTTTATATATACACAATATACCTTAGTGTTATCAAGCTGAAGAATGAGCTTCTCAAGATAAGCCGTAAACCACTCATTGAGTGTCAGAGTCTTTAATTTGTCAAAATTGGGGCAATGTTCCAAATCCCGTCTGAAGAAACTGGAGAAATTGCAAATGAACAAAAAGGAAACTCTTGAGTCTCTAAGACAAAATACGAGGAACTTAATTTAGATGTTTTAATTTCAAAACTAGGAAAGAACTACACCCATAGGCCCTGAACTATCATACTTATTCAGTCAAGCCACTATGTTATGAATTTATTGATTTGAGGCACACTAGGTGAACATAAAGTTAGCAAGCCGTGGTGATGAAAATAGGCAGCTTGACTATATGCAGCTCGAACATGGAAAATAAATAGTACAACTAGAAGAGAAACCATGGGTGGCAACTCGCAAATAACAGTAATAAAGATAGCCGCAAAGCATACCACTCCAGGATCAGCAATCAATTCCAAATCAACAGCACTGGACAATCCATCGAGAAGCAGGCACTCTTCATCACGACATTCACAGGAAGGATCATTGCAATCCTCCGGGTAACTTTCACAAGAATCGTTGCATGACTGGCCAAGCATAACATATGCTGTTTCCAGTAATAGCATCTTTCCAAGGGAAGGAGTCATGTCATCAAATTCATTTAGTTGCAGCGAGATAAGACGCAGGGCATCAATATGAATGCGGAAATCCTGAGGGAAGCTGCAATCCCCAATGAACCACAAATGCTCTAGTGATTTGGAAGATATGCGCTCATCAATGCGGCAATCTTCCAATGTTAGCTCCTCTAATACTGGGCAGTGCGAGAAATCCAGCGAGGAATTTACGAGGTCAACTTGACACAATCTCATGGTCTTCAACTGCCTGGAGAAGAGACGTCCGTCGAGCAGTAACCGTTCGTCGCCTAAATGGCCATCGCAAACCGAGAGCTTTTCAACGCAGCACTTCAGTACGTACTTGATCAGGAGCTTGGTTTGTGTGAAATCATCATAGTCCTCGTCAATGCAAGGATTGATCTTGCAATGGGTCAGAGGCGACTTCCCACTGAGGTGGATCATGAGCTTCGCCAGCTGACTGAAACGCTCGCAGCTGAAACCTGACCATTCGTCAAAGATGAAGCGCAGGCTGGTCTTGCGCCTCCAGAGGTCACGCCACTGGGTGTTGAGCACGCAGGTCTGAAGGGCGTCATCCCCTGGCAGGAAGGACAGGATGTGCTCGAGCACGTCGTCGTGGAGGGCGCGGAAGGGATCGTCGCCGGTGCCATCAGCCATCTCGTGATTTCCGTCGAACAGGTGGCGGGCGCTGCGGAAGCGTGGAAACAAAGATGATCAGAAACACAGGAAAGGAGGGGGAAATCCTTGGCTGGCCGCAATGCCGACTCGTAGAATCCGCGTGATGATCTATTCACTCCCTCTATATATAAAGAAGAAAAGAAGAAGGCAGCAGCATCACCTGAGCTCGACTGCGGGAAGAGATTGCAGCTTCACCTGAGCACGACCCGCGGACGGGCGGAAGCTCCGGCCACCGGCAGCCGCGGGGAAGAACAGGGAGAGGAAGACGCCTCCTACCATCCCACCCCGACGGTATTTAACGAACCACAACAAGGGGAGAGCAGAGGGCGGCGCCGTCCCTCCACCTCCATTCCCCATGCGCCATTATTGCCGCGCTCATTCCGCAAAGAGAAGTCGCACGGGAGCGGAATACGAGACAACCGCCGAGCACTCGGAAGCAGAGGAGCACGTGATTCAAGTACCAGTGAATTTTCTTGGGTGAATGTGTTACCTTGCAAGCAGATTCTAAACTGCTCTTGTGACAGTTCATCACTGTTTCAGAGGGATGAAGTTCAAGGCCAACCATGCTCTGCATCTTGCAAAAATTTCTTCAGTCAAGAGTCAAGTCGCTCTCTCTGCAATGTTACACAGCACACCTAGTGAATTAATTACTCCTTGTGCCACGTGATTCAAGTGCCAGTGAATTTTCTTGTGTGATTGTGTCTCCTTGCAAGCAGATTCATGAGCTGGCGGTCCAACTCATGAGGCTCAACTTAAACTGCTCCAGTACAGGTTCAGCATTTCAGAGGGATGAAGCTATCATGCTCTGCAGCATGCAAAATTTTACTATTCGGAAACTCTGCAGTGCTGCAGCAATATGCACACCAAACCTAGTGGATTAACTGGCCAGATAATGTCACCAAACCTAGTGAATTAATTGGCCAGGCAATCTCTCCCTGATATGCTATTTCTTGAGACCGTTTATAACGAGTAAAAGAGGAGAGGAGCTGCATTTATACATCATTAGTTATAATGTGAAATTCCTGTCTTTGCACTGCCTCCATCCCCCAACATCTAGATGCATAATTCCCACTATTTTTATTTTTATTTTGCTTGCTACAATGTTTCTTTTTCTAAAAATAAAAAATGCGAGGCCACAATGTTTTAGCATCCGGTTGACATATTTAGGATATGCTGGAATGTTCAAACAATTCTATAGCATCATCTGGTTGACAGATTTTGCCCTTGTATATTTGTAGATATCAAATCTGAGATGCAAATTCAGAAGCCGTATATGCAGAGACTTACAAACCATCATGCTCAACAAATACAGTTAGTTTCAGACTAGCCAAAAGCAAGAGGTACAGGCTAACAGCCAACACATGGCCACCATTTTTGCTTTATAATTTGGGACGGATGTAGTACTATTTTTGCTTTATTTGTTTCGGATTAATTTGAAATGAGTTTGATATTATTTACAACATTGCATATGCACAAATATGTCTGGCAGAAGTAAAGTTGAAATTTTCGTCTCCAATTTTTGGTCTACTGCAAAAGCGGAAAATTTTCTGGAGACCAAAAACCTTCTCTCTCCACACCTAAGAGGCTAAGACTGCTTTTTGGTCTGCTGTGGAGATACTCTAATTGATATGTAATTATAGCAGACATGTTAGAACAAGTAGGAAGGGTTGTCATACATTCTAATTGGCAATGAATACTAGATATGGAGAAAGCTAACTTACAATCTGAGTCCGTATGTGGATCCTCCTTGATGCTAATTTGATCACGAAGTATGCCGCATGTACTTAAGATATTCAAGACTGCAAGAACTCCCTCATCAACCTCTTCACATTCAACGTAAACGGACTTAATGCATGCACAAACAAATGATTGTGTTTTTGTTTCCTGGGCTCCTGTTGCTCCTACAATGTCCTATCAGATAAGAGCACTTAGTAAGACAAATACAACATCCACAATAACACCTTAAATAATACAGCAACATCGTTATATACAGCATATACCTCGGTATTGTCAAGCTTAAGAGTGAGTATCTCAAGGACTGGAGAATGTCGGAGAATGCAAACTAGGCCAACAGCCGTAAACCACTCATTGAGTAACAGAGTCTTCAATTTGCCAAAAATGGGACACCATTTCAAATCCCATCTGTAGAGAAACTGAACAAGTTGCAAAGAACAAAAAAGAACCTGAGACTCTAGAAGATTAAATAATTTATGCTATAAGAAACTAAAATATCATATTTTATCCAGACGGTGTTGTTAGCCATCGATTCGAGATGCATTAGATGAAGATAAAGTACCAAAATGTGACAATGAAAGTAAAGAACTTGCTTATCTGCAGTTCTAACAAGAGATAGATATACTACAAGAGAAACTTTCAGGTGACAAATAACAAGAGTAGTGCAAGCATACCATTTGAGGTGAAGCAATCAAGTCCAACTTGACAGCATTGGACAAACCATTGAGAAGCACCGCCTTGTTGGTAGGCTAGGCATGACAACCACAGCAAGGATCATCACAATTACGCCTGTTCTTGTGACAGAAATCATGGCATCCATCTTTGAGGCTAACATGGGCTGTTTCTAGCAATGGCATGTTTTCGAGGAAAGGTGTCAACCCTTCGAAATCCTCTAGATGCAACGAGATAAGACTCGGGGCACAAATCAGAAGACGGACATTGTCCGGTAACAAACAGTACTCGGTGATGCACAGGCGCTTTAGTGACATGGATGATATCTCACATGCACGAATGTTGCAAAGTTGAATCCTTAGGTCCTCTAGCACCAGGCAGCCTGAGAAGTTCAAAGCAGAGTGGTCGAGGTTGACCCCTTCAAGGTGCAGGGTCTTCAAGTGTTGGGAGATGAGACTAAGGGGCACATCGAACACTGGTAGGTCGTACTGAATGTCAGCTGCTCTTACTATGAGTTCCTCAGCTTCGCACGCCAGAGCGTAATCAATCAACAGCCTGGTGTTTGTGAACGTGTTCTCCGGCCCATCATCAGGGTAGGCATCGATCTCACACCTGACGAGAGGCGAGTTGCCGCGGAGACAGATGAACAGCTTCACCAACTGTTTGAAACGGTTGTATCGCGGAAACGTTGGCCCATCAAAGATGAACAGCAAGCTGGTGAAGCGCCTCCAGAGGTCGCGCCACCGGGTGTCGAGCACACAGGTCTGCAGGGCATCCTCTGCCGGAAGGAAGGACAGCACGCGCGATAGGAGCTCGTCAGGGAGGTCTCCAAAAGGGTCTCTGTCACTCGCCGCAGCCATCTCGAGCATTCCGTCGAACAGGTGGCGGGCACTGCGAGAGCGGAGAGAAATCAGGGAATCATGTACTAGGTTTCTCTAAGGAGGTAAAGAGACTGGAATCACCTCGATTCGTGACAGTCGGAATCGCCCGTCGCCGGCAGCGGCGGGGAAGAGGGAGAGCAGGAGGACTCCTCCGTTACTGGGTGCTGGCAGATCCGAAGTCCTCCGCCCGCCGCATGCCCGCCGACGAAACCCTCGCCAACTTCCCTCTCCAAGCGCGCTGGACGGGTACAGGCTACGAGCGAGCGGCCGACGGGAAGCCCTCTCTTCCTTGGCGTCGGAGTTGGAAGGGGAGCACCGGAGCGGAGGAAGAAGGGGCGGCGGCTGGGACGCGGTCACAGGCACGGGGGATGGGGGTCGACGGCTTGCCTTGTCCCGTCGCCTCCGCGCAGCACAGCGCCGTCGCAGCGCTAATCGGCCGTGACCTTCCTCGCGCGGGGCGGGCGGCGGGTGCAGGGAGGGAGGGGAGAGACGAACAGAGGAACAAGAGGAGGCCCGCCTACGTGTCTCTCCCCTAGCAGCTGAGCTGACATTGGCGGCCCACGCTGAACCGGCCGGTTTAGACACGAGACGGATAGCCGTTTGTTTTTTCATCAAAACTACTCAAGGGACGTCTATTGTTCCACCCGGCCGTATGTGGCGTCGCACCGCTCACTTGCCCAACATGTCTCCTTCCTCGCCCCGTCGACCATCCTCTAACCCCTTCTCCACTTCCTTTTTAGATGTCGAGGATCCCTCCCCCACCTCCTTCCATCCGGTCAATGCTCGGACTTCTCTTCGTCAGTGATTTTGCAGCCAGTCCTATCATCTCTGTCCCCGGCTCGTCCTCGATGGCTACATGACGGCTGACCATGTCATCCCCGTCTCTAGCTTGGTGCTCCTCAGGGTCGTCTCCAAATTAACTGAAACACCAAAGATTTTTCAAGCAACTCGAGATAAGCAAAACACTAAATTAAATCCAAGTTTTGACTCGCTGAATATTTACCCTCTACAAACAGCAGTTTACAAAAGATTTCAAGCTTTCCAGATCAGGAGCAATCCTTTTATCCGCAACAAGAACTATCACTTGTCCTTCTTTCATCCAGCAGCATCGAGCTAGAGGGGGTGTCGTCGTGGAGGTGACAATATCATTTGCCCTTCTTTACATATTGGCATGCAAGGACACATGCCAATAAGAGGTACTATGGCCTACAAAGGCATGTTGAGTTGGAAGCAATGCCCTTGATGGATGCATGATTGGACTCGAGCGGGAGGCGTCAACAGTGAGCGCTAGGTCAGGATTAAGGGTAGGAATATTTAGATAGATTCCCTTAACTTACGATGACAACCACTAAAAAGATAGCGATAGACACACGGAATGAGGCAACTTGTCATGCAAGGACGTGAGAGTAAGATGGACGGGAGGGGAGAGGTTTGCTAGAGGGGGCTCATCAGGCCATATGGGGATGGGTCAAAGGTGTTCCTAACGAGTGATCACGAATATTTGTGGGTGGGTGGAAGTGTCGTGGTTTTGTCACGGCAGATGTCCTCGTGAAAGGACTTAGTCGTGGAGCCATCGCTATGGGTTAGCTTAAAGGGGTTAAAGCGGACAAGGGACGCAAGAGAGTTTTATACTAGTTCGGCCCCTTACGATGAAGGTAAAAGCCTACGTCTAGTTGTGATGGGATTATTGGGGTTTTGATGACCAGGGAGCATATATGCTTGCCTGAGTCTCGAGTTGTTGTTTCTTGTCCCTGAACCACCGCCTGGTCGTCCCCTTATATACACAGGTTGACGCCCGACTGGTTTACAGAGTTCCGAGGCCGGCTCATACAAGTGTCTGGCTCGGTCTCTTCCTTTCCTTAACTTACAACACAAGTTATACAACTATGGCGGTTTATAACTATGGGCCCTAATCCGCCTTTGGGCTCTGGGCCTCTAAGCTTTAATAGTAGAGCGCCATCTTATTTATCTTCACGGGCTTCGGTATGGATGAGCGTGAACCGGCCCCTCCTGGGCGGTTTACACTCAGTAGTTATATCCCCAACATTAGGCCCCAGATTGATTTGAACCTGTTCATGTCAATCTTCAACACTTAGAAATATTCCCTGAACATTTTCTTGCAATCCTCATAAACCGCCAAGATGTCTTCTCCTTGTAAACTTTGGTAAACCGCCATGACGTCATCTTCTGAAATCGTAATAAATCATTATGATGTCATCCCTGCATAAAAGATTAAAAGATTCCCTTCATTTAATCTCCCGAAGATCGAGGCGACAATTGCGCCCCCTCTTGTCGCCTCAGGCTCCTCGAGTCTCGCGACTGTCGCTTATCCTCTTGCCTTTATAAATAAGACCAGGGGTTCTTCCATTTCCCCCCTTGCCTCTTCGCATCTTCTTCCTCCTCGCGACCCCGAAGAGCTCAAGCACCGCCGCCGCCGTCGATCCTTGAACCTGCACCGACTAGGCCGCTGCATCAACCTGTTCGTACCAGAGCCCCTGCGACGCTCTTCCACCACCACGTGGCCATGGTAAGTACTCCTTTCCTCAATTTATCGAATCTGCATTAGGGTTTCAAAGTTCTTCGGTGTTCATCAGCGTTCATCGGTGTTTATCTGCCTTCTCTTAGCATCTTTTTGAATCTAGCTAGTCCTGACAGCTTTATCATTGTAGCCAAAGCCGTAGTTTTAATCTGCCCCGCCGTAGCCTCTTGTTGTTCCTGGATAGATCTCATCTAGACTGTTATTGTTCTACCATCGCCATTTTAGGGATCGGAAAATTTTCTTTACTAGGCCGCGGCAGATCCAAAATTATAATACCATCTTGCAAAACCTGTTTCTCCAGTACTTAGTAAATTTCAGATATGCTTCTTCCACTTGTGGGTGGTTTAACCTTTAGAAAATGATAATCCGCCAGTTACCATTAGCCCTCGCATAAACCGCCATCTTATCATGAGCACCCATATCCGGTTTATAGTGCATATATATTTGAATTAATTTCCTCGGTTTAACACCGGTTTGTGCACATCAATCTTGAACCGTAAACTGGCTTTTGCACTTCCTTTACAGTCTGTTCTTAAGAATGGACAAGCAATTCGCCTCTTGCAACTGGGTTCCTTCCCGGATCACAGAGACTCAACTCAATGGGTATGTTCTAACTGGCACTTTGGCCAAGAAAGAGGTTATTCATTGGCGAGTCCCAGGCCCTGAGTGCCCTCCTGAACCTCAAGATGGAGAAGTGGTGGTATTTATGCAGCATCTAGACCGGGGATTTAGCCCTCCCAGATCAAAGTTTTTCCGGGATGTGCTGGCCAACTTCCAACTCCACCCTCAAGACATTGGACCGAACTCTGTGTCCAATATTTGTAATTTCCAAGTGTTCTGTGAAGTTTACCTTCAAGAAGAACCAACTGTTGAGCTCTTCAGGGACTTTTTCCACTTAAATCGCCGAACTGAATTCTCTGACGGCCCCAACACTGAACTTGGCGGAGTGTCGATTCAGAAAAGAAAATAAGTTGATTTCCTCATGCCAAACATCACAACCACCCCAAAGATTGGAACCAAACATGGTTCTATTGTCGGAACACTGCTCCTGCTGAAGAAAACCCTCTGCCGGATTACCGTGCTCACTGGCTCAGCAATGGCCACCCACTACCTCAACGGCTCACTGCCAAAGAACGACAAATTTATGCACCTCAACTCGCCAAGCTCCGGGCTTTCCTAGCCAATGGTTTAACCGGCGTTGACCTCGTTCGTTGCTGGGTTTCGTGGGGTATCTTGCCTTTAAGCCGCCGTACCAGGTTGATGCATGAGTATACCGGGGATATCAAGGACCCTCAACGGCGCCATGAGATAGAGATAACTGATGATGAAGTCACTGAGGCCGTCAAGAAAATGCTAGATGAACCGATCATTGAATGCAGCAAAACTGGGTTGTGTCCCTTTAACACCTCCAACAAACTGCCAGCGGTAAAAAAATTCATCTTTCTGCTTTTCTGATCCGTCTCCACTTTAACATTGTTCTGATGATTCTTTGTTTATTCTTATAGGCCAAAGATCCTTTCTGGAAGAGGAAAACTCTGGATAAACCATCAAAAACTCAAGAGAAAACGGCGAGGACTTCTCGTGCCAAGGCCGTCAAGAAGTCATCCAAGAAGAAAACCGCCAAGTCCTCTGAACCGCTCGAAGATGTTGATGATTCGGAACAAGAGGTAGAACTTGACTCCCTTGGCTCATTTTTCATACACCTTATTGACAACGACCATTACCAGGATGATGCGAAAGCTAGCCGTGCTGAGAATTTTGAGGTAATCTCCCTTTCCTCCACTTCCGATCTTGTGCCCGTAAGAAAAATCCGCCGCGCAATCCGGAAAGTGAAGCGTTCACATCCTTTCACTCATTTGGATCCACAGCATCCTAAAGCTCGTTGCACAACCCGGCATAGTGGCCAGCAAGTCACTTCCTCCCGTTTACCAGACACTCCACTCCGGAAGCGTCGTGCAGAGGTCTTGTGTAATTCTATCAAATCTTATCCCTTGGCGTGTTACTTCCGATATCCTCTTAATCCGTCTAACTCAAATTATCAGGTGACTTCTAACTCCTCATCTGGCGATTCATCAACCACACAAATGCCTCCCCTGAAAACCGTCCCTGGGTACATATAATAATGTTAACTTTGTCGTCTTGCGCCGGTTCACCATACTAATCCTCTATTGTCAATTTGCAGTGCCAAAGCCCGTTTTAGCAAGAAAGCAAAGACCAATGCCCCTACTGATGAGATTGAACCGGATAGGACCTCAGAAGGTGCTGGCAGAGATGTTGATGTCGCCATGGATGACCCGGTGCCACAAAGCCAGGCCACTGATGTTGATCCGCCTGAAGTCAATCCGGCAAGCCCTCATATCAATCCATCAAGTCCGCAAGCCAATCCTCCACATCCAACTACTGATCCGCCAAGCCCTGCCAAGACCGCAGACAAAACGGCAAGCTCAAATGCAGCAACTGATGACGTTGTGATTACTGAGATTGGCTATACTTCTCCTGGTAATCCTGTCACTTTGGCAAAGCACAGTGCCAAGGTGAAAGCTGATGTGTCGAATTATGCTCATCTCTCCGCTCAGGAACTTCATTCTGGATACTTAAACCGCCTTTACACAAACCGTGATTATGAAGCCGGTTTGGTCAACTTGATGAAGGAACGTTATGAGGTAACTTTCAAACACTTCATAAATTTTCTTTGTACTGTATAACTCCATTGTAGCCCCCAAGGGCCGGTTTATCTCTTGAAGATGAATCGGGACTTTCTATTTCAAACTTGTCTTTGTTGAATTCCTTCATCTTTGAGTTTTCTGATCAAATATGCATTAGCTCCCAAGTGCCAAGATTAATACTTGTATTGAGCCTTGGGACTTTGAATGATATTCAAAATAAAAAGCAATCCACATTAGCCCCCAAGTGCCAAGCGTATAACTTGTTATGTGCTTGGGACTTTGAGAAAAAATCTTAACATCTCTATCATCTGTCTTGTGTAGGCTGACTTAAATGTCAAAGATTCCCAGATTGCTGAGCTTGAAGAAAACATTAAATCCCAGCAAGCAGAAACCTCCAAGGCCAAAGACGAACTGAAGGGCGCTTTGACTGCCACGGAACAAATGAAGGATGGTTTTACAAGTGAACGGGCGGATTGGGAGACAGAGAAAACTGCTCTCTTAAAGCGGGCCGAAGATGTTGAAGCAGCCCTCAAACCGGTTGCAGAGGAGCTAACTGGGTTGAAATATCAACTGAATGCTATGACTTCAGCATTTTTTGGTATGTACCATTTGTCAATACCATCCTTAATCATTTGTGAAATTGGTCGGTTTAACAGAAACTTCTTAAATCGTTGCAGGTAGTCGTATTGCTCATCTAGGTTCTGACATACGGATGAAGTTAAAGGCAGCACATACACTGGTAGAACAATTGTACACTGGCGCGCAACGAGTAATCTGTGCGGCCTCCTTCAACAAATCGGCACCAACATTGATCAAGGATACCTTGACCAAATTATCCATGACTCCAGCCCAGATGGAAGAGATGAAGCGATCTGCTGCAAGGGCTGGCGCTTTAACAGCGCTGACGCGGGCCAAAGCGTGGATTGCCGATCTTGATCCGGCAGACATCGCAAAGGGTTATCCTGGTCAACAGGAGGATGGATCAGACTTTGACAATGAAGCCCTCAAAGTCTTGACCAAAGAGATGCGCCCACTGGCAAGCCAATTGGCTGAGGGGGCTGATTTATCTGTCTATCGGTCCAGCTATGATGCGGACAACAAACATGTTGATGCAGCCGTGAAGGAAGTACAGAACCTGATCCCTCCAATCCGTAAGCACACCTATGCCCCTAACATTGAACCGTCCAACCTTATAAGCAACGAAGTTGTCTTTCAAGCCTTAACCAGGATTGATTGGACCACCCTTGACTTCCAGCCACTGGATGAGTAGGAGGCTGAACTGACGCGTGATGATCCTTCAACTTCGCGTCAGCCTGATGCTGAGTCATAATCCGCCAGCCGGTTTAATTGTCACAGATAGTGTTGTGAGCAACAAACAATTATTCTTTTGGGCATCTAAAGCCCCGTGTAATAGGCTAGTTTAAATACTTTGATCTTCTGCCATCGTGCACTGCTACCTGATTTTGTTAATCCGACATGATTGGTGCTATGCATGTTTGATTTGCCTTGGTATTTCGTAGAAAATCATGCCTTCTGCATGTTAAACACTTAAACATTTCCTGGCGGTTTACCGCCGGACGGGTTATGATACTCAATGTAGAACCAGAATCTTTATAACCAAGGTTATAAAATACTGAAATATGAAATATATCATACCTGCGATATTAAATCACTTTTGTTAGTTGACCAACTTGCTTAGTAAGGGTGATAACCCAAACTTTGAATATTTGAAAACGCCCACCGCATTGTGCTGGTACGTAATAAGTCATGCCGGGTTATGATTAACACTGGATGATCATCCTGGCGACTTATAGTCAATGCCGGACCGGAAAGATGCCGGTTCATCATTGATTGTCGGCTTAATAGCTGATAACTGTAAACCACGCCGGGTTAAGAAACACCGGGTTGATGTGAAGACATATAGTCTGGCCGGGCCAAGAGACACCAGTTTACCTTAAAACTTTATCAACAGAGATAAAACTTGCAAAAACAAAATCAAATAAAAACTTGTAGTCGAGGCTTTTCGAGGGCTGCCAGGCCCAAATGCGAGGCTTTTCATGGGCTGCCATGCCACTGAGTTAAACCATTTAACAAAGCCTTTTAAGATGGGCCTCCAACTAACCAATCGTTGTTTTAACTTTGACAAGTTCAGGGTCTCTATGAGAGTAACTTGTCAAACGTTCGGCGGGTCATGCCAGGATTACCTGGATAGGAGTGGCTTACTTGATGAAGGCAGGTTAACCCGGGGTTTTAGGTGAATACACCAGGCTTCCAAGTCGTGGGTCGATACCCAGTTACAAGGGTCCTTTCAAACTCTTTGTTACTTTACACAAAGAGCCCCCAAGTAACTTTGTGAGCTGTGCTCAATGGGTGCCTATGTTTGAGTTGCGCTTTTAGCAACAATACTCTCTTTGGCCCCTTGGGTGTGAAGCTCCCAAGCTGTATTGTGGCATGATAGCCAGTTAGTGGACAAAACAGAACATCGCTTTGTAAGCAGAAGCCCCCTTGTAACCAAGAAATATAGGAAGAACGGCAAAGGCTCTGCTTGTAGCAAGGATGTCGGTTTATTATATTGATCATAATATATACATTGTCAAAATATGTACATAATAAGAGCCTATGGCTCAGGTGTAGCAAGGCCGTAGAAGAGCGATATTCCACGGACGACGAGTCTCCTCCTCCGATTTGCTTGAGTCTTTGTGCTCGCGAACGTCGATGAGGTAGTATGATCCATTGTGCAGATTCTTGCTGACCACAAGGGCCCTTCCCAAGGTGGGGATAACTTGTGCATATCGGTCTGATCCTGGATGAGCCGGAGCACTAAGTCGCCTTCTTGAAAGGTTCTTGTCCTAACCCGATGGCTGTGATAACGCCGCAGGTCTTGCTGATAAACCGCCGAACGAGCCAATGCCATGTCCCTTTTTCATCTAACAGGTCCAGTGCTTCTTGACGTGCTTGTTTGTTGTCCGCTTCAACATAATTGGCAACCCGGGGCGAGTCATGACGAATATCACTTGGGAGCACCGCTTCTGCCCCGTAAACCATGAAGAAAGGCGTATACCCTGTAGATCTGTTTGGGGTGGTGTTTATGCTCCATAAAACAGATGGTAGCTCTTCCACCCAACAGCCCGGTGTCCGCTTCAAAGGGACCATAAGCCGGGGTTTGATACCCTTCAAGATTTCCTGATTAGCTCTCTCAGCTTGACCATTAGATTGGGGTGAGCCATAAATGCGACATCAAGCCGGATATGCTCTCGTTGACAAAAATCCTCCATCTCGCCTTTGGAGAAGTTCGTACCATTATCCGTGATAATGCTGTGTGGAAAACTGAAACCGAAGATCACCTTTTTGATGAATTGAACTGCCGTGGCTGCGTCACACTTGCTTACTGGCTCCGCTTCAACCCATTTGGTAAACTTGTCAACCGCCACCAACAGGTGGGTCTTCTTATCTTTAGATCGCTTGAAGGGCCCGACCATATCAAGCCCCCAAGTAGCAAACGGCCAGGTGATGGGAATCATCTGTAGCTCCTGAGCTGGAACATGAGCTCGTCATGAGAATTTCTGACAACCATCGCACTGCCTTACCAAGTCCTCAGCATCAGCATGAGCCGTCACCCAATAAAAGCCATGACGAAACGCTTTAGCAACCAAGGATTTTGAACTGGCGTGATGACCACAGTCCCCTTCATGGATCTCTCGTAGAATCTCACGGCCTTCTTCAGGGGAAACACAGCGTTGGAACACACCAGAAACACTGCAATGGTGTAACTCGCCATTGTGAACAACCATGGACTTAGATTGCCGGACTATCTGCCTGGCCAAAACTTCATCTTCTGGCAACTCGCCCCGGTTTAGATACGCCAAGTATGGAACCGTCCAATCCTGAATGATATGTAAAGCAGCCACCAACTGTGCCTCCGGATCAGGAATAGCGAGGTCCTCCTCTGTAGGCAGTTGAACCGATGGGTTGTGCAAGACATCCAGAAAGGTATTGGGTGGTACCGGTTTACGCTGAGATCCCAACCGGCTTAAAGCATCAGCTGCCTCGTTTTTGCGCCGATCAATGTGCTCCACTTGATAACCCTTGAAGTGGCCAGCAACAATATCTACCTCGCGTCGGTAAGCCGCCATGAGTGGATCCTTGGAATCCCAAGTACCTGAAACTTGCTGGGCTACCAGATCCGAGTCTCCAAAGCATCGTACTCGGCTTAAGTTCATCTCCTTAGCCACTCGAATACCATGGAGTAAAGCTTCATACTCGGCTGCATTGTTAGTACAAGGGAACATTAAGCGAAGAACATAATGAATTTTATCACCTCGAGGGGAAGTAAGGACAACTCCAGCCCCCGAGCCCTCCAATTGCCTGGATCCGTCAGAGTGAATAGTCCAGTATGTATTGTCCGGTTTGTCCTCCAGTATTTGCAACTATGTCCAATCATTGATGAAATCCACAAGGGCCTGGGATTTGATTGCTGTTCGAGGCATATACTTCAAACCGTGTGGTCCAAGCTCAATGGCCCACTTAGCAATCTGGCCAGTTGCCTCCCTGTTCTGGATTATATCCCCCAAAGGAGCAGAACTGACCACTATGATGGGATGACCTTGAAAGTACTGTTTAAGCTTCCGACTTGCCATAAAAACCCCATACACCAGCTTCTGCCAATGCGGATATCTTTGCTTTGACTCAATGAGCACTTCGCTGATATAATAAACCGGCCTTTGAACCAAGTATTCCTTCCCAGCCTCCTTGCGCTCCACCACAATGGCTACACTGACAGCTCGGGCATTAGCAGCCACATATAACAACAGTGGCTCCTTGTCAACTGGAGCGGCAAGAACCGGCGGTTCAACCAACTGCTTCTTCAAGTCTTCAAACGCCGCATCAGCAGCATCGCTCCAGACAAAACTGTCTGTCTTCTTCAACATCTGATACAAAGGGATCACCTTCTCTCCGAACCTGCTGATAAACCGGCTCAAAGCCGCAATACGACCCGCTAAACGCTGAACATCATTGATACATGTCGGTTTAGCCAGGGATGTGATAGCTTTGATTTTTTTCCGGATTAGCCTCAATGCCCCGGTTGGACACCAAAAAACCCAAGAGCTTGCCAGCCGGTACACCAAAGACACATTTAGCCGGATTGAGCATCATTTTATAAACTCTCAGATTATCAAAGGTTTCCTGCAAATCAGATATGAGTGTCTCTGCCTTCCTGGACTTGACCACAATATCGTCCACATAGGCATGAACGTTACGCCCAATCTGAGTATGAAGACAATTCTGCACGCAACGTTGATAAGTTTCCTGGGCACTCTTGAGCCCAAAGGGCATAGATACATAATAGAAGGCTCCAAAGGGAGTGATGAAGGTTGTCTTCTCCTGGTCCTTAACTGCCATTTTGATCTGATGATAACTAGAATAAGCATCTAAGAAACTCAAACGCTCACAACCCGCCGTTGCATCAATGATTTGATCAATACGAGGGAGGGCAAAGGGCTCAGCTGGGCAAGCCTTGTTCAAATTTGTGTAATCCACACACATACGCCAAGTGCCGTTTTCTTAAGTACTAGCACCGGATTAGCCAACCACTCTGGGTGAAACACTTCTACAATGAACCCTGCTGTTAGTAGCCGGTACTTCTTCCCCAATGGCCTTACGCCGCTCCTCATTAAAGCGGCGAAGAAACTGTCTGACCAGTTTGAACTTTGGATCAATGTTAAGAGTTTGCTCAGCGAGTTCCCTCGGTACACTTGGCATGTCAGAAGGTTTCCATGCAAAGATGTTCCGGTTCTCACGGACGAACTCGATGAGCGCGCTTTCCTATTTCGGATCCAAATTGACACTGATGCTAAACTGCTTGGATGAATCACCAGGAACAAAATCAACCAACTTAGTCCCATCAGCCGATTTAAACTTCAAAGCCAGATCATGCTCCGTAGTGGGCTTCTTTAGAGAGGTCATGTCTGCCGGATCAACATTGTCCTTATAAAACTTCAACCCTTCCGTTGCACAAACCGATTCAGCATATGCCGCATCACCTTCCTCACACTCTAGAGCAATCTTGCGGCTACCATGAACCATGATGGTCCCTTTATGACCCGGCATCTTGAGCTGCAGATAAACATAACATGGCCTTGCCATGAATTTAGCATAAACTGGTCGTCCAAACAAAGCATGGTACGGACTCCTGATCTTGACCACCTCAAAGGTTAGCGTTTTGGATCTTGAATCATGATCATCTCCAAATACCACCTCCAGATCAATCTTACCAACTGGGTAAGCCGATTTACCAGGCACCACACCATGAAAAATGGTGTTTGACGGTCTAAGGTTCTTATCTATCAACCCCATACACCGAAAGGTTTCATAGTACAAGATATTGATACTGCTCCCTCCATCCATGAGCAACTTGGTGAATTTATAACCTCCAACCTGTGGTGCAACCACCAAAGCTAGGTGGCCCGGGTTGTCAACCCGGGGCGGATGATCCTCCGTGCTCTAGACAATAGGCTGCTCAGACTAGCGTAGGTAACGAGGCACTGCCGGTTCAACGGAGTTTACCGCCCTTTTATAGAGCTTCTGATCAGGCTTGCACAAGCTAGTAGTGAAAACATGATACTGTCCACCGTTTAACTGCTTCGGGTTACTCTGATAACCTGACTGCTGCTGATTCCCCTGATTACCTTGCTGATTGCTACCACCTTGGTTGCTCTGATTGCCCTGATTACTCTGAAATCCTGAGCTTGAGCCGCCACCACCATAACCCGGCCCGTGAAATCCTGGACCGGAACCTCCAGGTGGACCCTGATCATACCAGAAAATATCAGAGTTTTAGAATTCCCTCATGATGTGGCAATCCTTCCAGAGTTGTGTGGCTGGAGCCTCCTTTGTCTCGTGCTTTGGGCAGGGCTGGTTTAACAAGCGTTCCAGATTCATTCCTCCACCACGCTGGGGTAGTTTACCCTTACGGCGTTGCACATTACCCTGCATACTGGTGTTAGCCACAAAATCGGAATTGTCCGCTTTACGCTTACCAATGTTTCCGTGACCCGCCGGGTTGTGGTGCTGCCCCTTGGCGTTGCCGCTCTTCTTTCCCTTCCCTGTCTTATCATCATCCGACTCGGGATCCTTGGTACTATCAGAGTCAGCATACTTTACTAAAGCGGCCATGAGGGTTCCCATGTCAGTACAATGGCGTTTCATCCGTCCCAACTTCAACCTCAGAGGCTTAAACTGGTAATTGCTTTCTAAAGTTAGAACTGCGGTGTCAGTGTTGATGCGGTCCGATGAATGCAAAATTTCCGAGACCCGGTGCACCCACTGGGTTGTTGATTCTCCTTCCTCCTGTACACAGGCGGCTAAGTCCACAATCGACATGGGCTGCTTGCATGTATCCTTAAAATTCTGGATAAATCAGGCTCTCAACTCGGCCCATGATCTGATAGAGTTAACTGGTAGACTCTTTAACCAAGTACGAGCCGTCCCTTCTAGCATCATGGTGAAGTACTTCGCACAAGCTACATCATCCACATCTAGCATCTCCATAGCCATCTCATAGCTTTCAATCCATGTCTCTGGAGGCAAATCAGCGGTGTAATTTGGCACCTTGCGCGGGCCCTTGAAATCTTTGGGCAGGCGTACGTTGCTAATGCTGGGACGAGACACGGCACCCCCAAAGAGCTAGAGGTAACTCCTGGATCTCTCAACTTGGTTGGACGAACCAGAGTAAGCTGATGGGCTTCATACTGCGCTGCTAACTCGGCCTCCCTGCATGCACGAGCCCGGTCCACCACCTCCTGAGCATCACTAGCACCCCCTGCCGGGTTGTGGCCGCGGGGCGGCTCGCGGTTTCCTGCATTGCTTGACACGGCTGGTTCATCCATACGCCTACTATAACTCCATCTTGGACGGGGGGTGGCATGAATCCGATCACGACTGTATGAATAAGCCTCCTGTTGTACCAATGCTATCCGAAGAAGCTCTTTAACCCGATGTGTCTCGACCGCCGCCGGAGAATCTCCTTCAATTGGGATAGCCTCCAGCCGTGAAGCGGCAGCAACAAGATTGTCCATTGGAGTAGAGTAATGACACGTCGGCATTGGGACAGGCTACGTCACATTGTTGTTCTATCGAGGCGGATCCATCAAACGAGGCTGAACCGGAGCCCCCACTCCAGGTGCCTCCGCCCGGTTTGCTACCGGCGGGTTACTGGTCCCTGCACCTGGGGTGTTAAAGAGGTTCCTAGCATCATAAACCGGAGGCAGGCGAGACCGGTGCCTTCTCTTTAGGACTTCGTGCGATGCATTCTGATCCAGCATAAGCCGGTAAGCCTGTGCATCTAAAGCGGCCCGCTCCGCGGCCATCCTAGTATCCTCAGCTGCCAAATCGGCCTTGGCCTGAGTAATCTGATCCCTTACTTTCGCGATTTCCGCATTATGCGCATCCTGATCCGCCGGGTTAGCCTCCGCCATCAGTGTTGCCAACACATCAAATAGATCAGATAAAACTTGAGCCGGCGGCCGCACAGGGCCTCCTACCCCGGCTGCCGCCGCTGCTGCTGATCCGGAGATCATTGCTGCTGCGGTCGAAGAGTGGAGCGCCGACTGTGTACCGGCCATGAAGATTCCAACTCGGTTTGGCAGATCAGAGGGGGCCGGAATACTGTCGCCATCGGAACAGCCTCCAATCCGGCCATCTTGTAGTTGATATAATGACTCGGTCTCTCCGATCGATGACTCGTCGCCAGAATAAACGACGGTCTCACCACCAGATTCCGATCTGTCCTCGTATTCCCCTCCATGGATGACTCCCACGAAGGCATGCTTCATGGCAGGCTTGACCCGGGCAGATCGCGCACGCTGAGCCGTTTCGACGAGGTCGGTGCAGATGTCCGGCTCAGGGCCCGGCTTGCCGATCTTGCCAATGAAAACGTGTATGCTGATACGTCTCCATCGTATCTACAATTTTTGATTGTTCCATGCCAATATTATTCACTTCCGTATACTTTTTGGCAACTTTTTATATTATTTTTGGGACCAACATATTGATCCAGTGCCCAGTGCCAGTTCTTGTTTGTTGCATGTTTTGTGTTTCGCAGAATATCCATATCAAACGGAGTCCAAATGGGATAAAAACGGATGAAGCTTATTTTTGGAAAATATGGACAATTCCAGAAGAAAAATCCACGCGAGACGGTGCCCGAGGTGGTCACGAGGCAGGGGTGCGCCACCCCCCTGGGCGCGCCCCTACCCTTGTGAGCCCACCGTAAGGCAGTTGATGCTCTTCTTTTGCCTCAAGAAAGATAATATTCGGAAAAAATCTGGGCGAAGGTTTCAGGCCAATCGGAGTTACGGATCTCCATATATATGCGAAACGGTGAAACAGAGCCAGAACGGAATGCAGAAACAGAGAGATAGATCCACTCTCGGAGGGGCTCTCGCCCCTCCCAAGCCATGGGAGCCAAGGAACAGAGGGGAAACCCTCCTCCCATCTAGGGAGGAGGTTAAGGAAGAAGAAGAAGAAGAAGGGGGGCTCTCTCCCCCTTGCTTCCGGTGGCGCCGGAACGTCGCCGGGGGCCATCATCATCACCGCGATCTTCACCAACACCGTCGTCATCTTCACCAACATCTCCATCACCTTCCCCCCTCTATCTACAGCGGTCCACTCTCCCGCAACCCGCTGTACCCTCTACTTGAACATGGTTCTTTATGCTTCATATAAAAATTATCCAATGATGTGTTGCCATCCTATGATGTCTGAGTAGATTTTCGTTGTCCTATCGGTGATTGATGAATTGCTATGATTGATTTGAGTTGCATGTTTTATTATTGGTGCTGTCCTATGGTGCCCTCCATGTCACGCAAGCGTGAGGGATTCCCGCTTTAGGGTGTTGCAATACGTTCATGATTCGCTTATAGTGGGTTGGTGAGTGACTGAAACACAAACCCGAGTAAGAGGGATTGTTGCGTATGGGATAAAGGGGACTTGATGCTTTAATGCTATGGTTGGGTTTTACCTTAATGAATCTTTAGTAGTTGCGGATGCTTGCTAGAGTTCCAATCATAAGTG
Source organism: Triticum aestivum (assembly GCF_018294505.1). Classification (NCBI taxonomy): domain Eukaryota; kingdom Viridiplantae; phylum Streptophyta; class Magnoliopsida; order Poales; family Poaceae; genus Triticum; species Triticum aestivum. The sequence goes on from NC_057810.1 coordinate 689,909,915, forward strand.
CATATGATCCAAGTAGAGAAAGTATGTTAGCTTATGCCTCTCCCTCAAATAGAATTGAAATAACGATTATCGGTCTAGTAACATAGTCAGTTGCCTAGGGACAATTTCGCCACACCTACCATCACTTTTCCACACTCGCTATATTTACTTTAGTTGTGTCTTTACCATAGCAGCACCTAGTTTTATTTTCGTGCTCTTTACTTTCTTGCAAGCTTACCAAAAACACCTACAAAGTACTTCTAGTTTCATACTTGTTCTAGGTAAAGCGAACGTCAAGCATGCGTAGAGTTGTATCGGTGGTCGATAGAACTTGAGGGAATATTTGTTCTACCTTTAGCTCCTCATTGGGTTCGACACTCTTACTTATCGAAAACTGTTGCGATCCCCTATACTTGTGGGATATCAAGACCTTTTTCTGGCGCCGTTGCCGGGGAGCAATAGCGTGGGGTGAATATTCTCGTGTGTGCTTGTTTGCTTTATCACTAAGTAATTCTTATTTGCTGTTCTTAGTTGTTTTCTATCTTTAGTTATGGGTAGGAAACGCAAAATACCAAAAAAATTAGTTGTACCTACTGCTCCAATGGTTGAAGAACCACTCAAAATCTATCATACTGCTGAAGCTTATTACTTGGATCATCTTCGATCCCTTTGTGCTCGTGCTGAAACCCCAACTAGCTTAGTTGATGGCAAATCTTTAGATGAGCATGCTTGTTATGTGCGACATCGTATATATGAAAAAGGGAAACTATTGTGGGGTCAAATTCAACGTTTGCAATGCTATGCTTGGAATTTATGCAATTATTATGATTTTACTTGTTGTTCTGAAGACCCTAAGAAACACCTACCCTATCGATGCTTGTTTAGTGATAATGGAATCGTATCTTCATATGTTAAGGGTGTTTATAATTACTATGATGTTCAACAAATTGAAGAATTTGTTGCTTTTAAGGGTGCTTACGAAATTGCTTCTTTGATTGAAAAGTATGGTGCTACTCTTTACGAATCTGAAAATTTTGCCATACTTAAATATTGCTATGATAATTATGCTTCTAATCCTTATGTTAAACCTTATATTGAGAACTACTCCGCTGTCCAAGAAGAGACTAATATTTTGCAGGAAGCTATGGAAGAAGAAATTGATGAAACTGTGAGCTCATTGGATGAAAAAATGATGAGGAGAGCGAAGAACAAAAGGAGGAAGAGCGGATTAGCTACCCGTGCCCACCTTCTAATGAGAGTAACCCTCCAACTCATACATTTTTTAATTCCCCTTCGTGCTTACCGAAGGATGATTGCTATGATGATTGCTATGATGACTATTATGATCCCTATGATTCTTTTGAAATATTCCTTTTTGATGATGCTTGCTATGCTTGTGGCCAAGATGCCAATATGAATGATGCTTATGGAGATGAACTTGCTATAGTTCCTTATGTTAAACATGAAATTGTTGCTATTGCACCCATGCATGATAGTCCTATCATCTTTTTAAATTCTCCCGATTATACTATATCGGAGAAGTTTGCACTTATTAAGGATTATATTGATGGGTTGCCTTTTACCGTTGCACATGATGATTTTGATAGATATAATATGCATGTGCTTGCTGCTCAGAGGAACTATATCTCCACCTCTCTATGTTTCCAATACAATAAAATTGCAAGAAACTGTTTATACTATGCATTGGCCTTTACTATGTGTGCATGAATTGTTCTTTTATGACATGCCGATGCATAGGAAGAGAGTTAGACTTCGTCATTACATGATATATGTTACTTTGTGCTCACTACTAAATTACAAATCATTGCTAATTAAAATTGGCTTTGATATACCTTGGGATCCGGGTGGATTCACTACTTGAGCACTATATGCCTAGCTTAATGGCTTTAAAGAAAGCGCTGCCAGGGAGACAACCCGGAAGTTTTAGAGAGTCATTTATTTCTGTTGAGTGCTTTCGTATAGTTTAAAAACAACAAAAATAAAGAGGGGAACCCAAAACTTTTTCAAAAAGAAAAGTGAAAGTAAGAGAGACAAGCATTGTTGAAGTGGGAGAGCTCCTTGAACTTTGTTCATGCTCACGGCAACTTTGTGAATCTTGATTACAGAAACTTTTCAACAAAAATAATTATACCCTTGTACAATTCCATTGTATTGTAGAAATAATGTGCCAAGGTTTGCCTTTAGGATGTTTACAATGCTTGTTGGTTTGTGGGGTGCAGGACAAAAACTTTGGCTGTAGTGTGTGAATTTTAGTTTTTTAGTGGAACGTCAAATGGTTCTGATTCTTTTTGCACTGTCTTTCTGTACAACTTGTTTATTTGTCCTAATTTTGGCAGAATTTTTCATGTACATAATTATGGTGAATGTTCAGATTTCTACAGACTGTTCTGTTTTAGACAGATTCTGTTTTTGATGCATAGTTTGCTTGTTTTGATGAAACTATCAATTTAGATCAGTGGATTAAGCCATGAAAAAGTTATATTACAGCAGACAAAATGCAAAAACAAAATATGAATTGGTTTTCAGCAATACTTAGAGTAGTGATTTGCTTTATTATACTAACGGATCTTACCGAGTTTTCTGTTGAAGTTTTGTGTGGATGAAGTATTTGATTGAGAAGGTTTCGATGTGAGAAGAAGGAAGAGAGGCAAGAGCTCAAGCTTGGGGATGCCCGAGGCACCCCAAGTAAATATTCAAGGAGACTCAAGCATCTAAGCTTGGGGATGCTGGGGAGGCATCCTTTCTTTCTTCAACAAGTATCGGTATGTTTTCGGATTCGTTTCGTTCATGCATTATGTGCAAGTCTTGGAGCGTCTTTTGCAATTAGGTCTTTATTTTTCTTTTATGCACCATGATGGTATGAGATAGTCCTTGGTTGATTTATAGAATTCTCTATGCACTTCACTTATATCTTTTGAGTATGGCTTTATAGAATGCTTCATGTGCTTCACTTATATCATTTGAAGTTTGGATTGCCTGTTTCTCTTTACATAGACAACCGCCATTTGTAGAATGCTCTATTGCTTCACTTATAGTATTTGTTAGAGCTTGGGCATATCTTTTGTAGAAAGAATTAAAACTCTCTTGCTTCACTTATATCTATTTAGAGAGATGACAGGAATTGGTCATTCACATGGTTAGTCATAAAATCCTACATAAACTTATAGATCGCTAAATATGATATGTTTGATTCCTTGCAATAGTTTTGCGATATAAAGATGGTGATATTAGAGTTATGCTAGTGGGTGGTTGTGGATTGTAGAGACACTTGTGTTGAGGTTTGCAAGTCCCGTAGCATGCACGTATGGTAACCGTTGTGTGACAAATTTGAAGCATGGGGTGTTTCTTTGATTGTCTTACTTATGAGTGGCGGTCGGGGACGAGCGATGGTATTTTCCTACCAATCTATCCCCCTAGGGGCATGCGTAGTAGTACTTTGCTTCGAGGGCTAATAAACTTGTGCAATAAGTATATGATTTCTTTATGACTAATGTGAGTCCATGGATTATACGCACTTTTACCTTTCCATCATTGCTAGCCTCTTCGGTACTGTGCATTGCCCTTTCTCACCTCGAGAGTTGGTGCAAACTTCGCCGGTGCATCCAAACCCCGTGATACGATACGCTCTGTCACACATAAGCCTCATTATATCTTCCTCAAAACAGCCACCATACCTACCTATTATGGCATTTCCATAGCCATTCCGAGATATATTGCCGTGCAACTTCCATCATCATCATATACATGACTTGAGCATTCATTGTCATATTGCTTTGCATGATCGTAAGATAGCTAGCATGATGTTTTGATGTCATTGCTATGCTAGATCATTGCACATCCCGGTACACCGCCGGAGGCATTCATATAGAGTCATATCTTTGTTCTAGATATCGAGTTGTAATATTGAGTTGTAAGTAAATAAAAGTGTGATGATCATCATTATTAGAGCATTGCCCCAGTGAGGAAAGGATGATGGAGACTATGATTCCCCCACAAGTCGGGATGAGACTCTGGACGAAAAAAAAGAAAAAAAGAGAAAGGCCAAAAAAAAAGAGAAGGCCCAAAAAAAGAGAAAATAAAAAAAATGAGAGAAAAAGAGAGAAGGGGCAATGTTACTATCCTTTTACCACACTTTTGCTTCAAAGTAGCACCATGTTCTTCATAGAGAGAGTATCCTATGCTTTAACTTTTATATACTAGTGGGAATTTTCATTATAGAACTTGGCTTGTATATTCCAACGATGGGCTTCCTCAAATGCCCTAGGTCTTCATGAGCAAGCAAGTTGGATGCACACCCACTTAGTTTCTTTTGTTGAGCTTTCATACACTTATAGCTCTTAGTGCATCCGTTGCATGGCAATCCCTACTCCTCGCATTGACATCAATTGATGGGCATCTCCATAGCCCGTTGATTAGCCGCGTCGATGAGAGACTTTCTCCTTTTTTGTCTTCTCCACATAACCTCCATCATTATATTTTATTCCACCTATAGTGCTATATCCATGGCTTGCGCTCATGTATTGCGTGAGGGTTGAAAAAGCTGAAGCACGTTAAAAAGTATGAACCAATTGCTCGGCTTGTCATCGGGGTTGTGCATGATGAGGGCATTTTGTGTGACGAAAATGAAGCATGGCCAAACTGTATGATTTTGTAGGGATAAGCTTGCTTTTGCCTTGTTGTTTTGAAAAGACATGATTGCTTTATTGGTACGCTCAAAGTATTATTGTTTTTATGTCAAAGGATAGACTATTGCTTTGAATCACTCGTGTCTTAATATTCATGCCATGATTAGACATATGATCAAGATTATGCTAGGTAGCATTCCACATAAAAAAATACTCTTTTTTATCATTTACCTACTCGAGGACGAGCAGGAATTAAGCTTGGGGATGCTGATACGTCTCCGTCGTATCTATAATTTTTGATTGTTCCATGTCAATATTATTCACTTTCGTATACTTTTTGGCAACTTTTTATATTATTTTTGGGACTAGCATATTGATCCAGTGCCCAGTGCCAGTTCCTGTCTGTTGCATGTTTTGTGTTTCGCATAATATACATATCAAACGGAGTCCAAACGGGATAAAAACGGACGGAGTTTATTTTTGGAAAATATGGAAAATTCCAGAAGAAAAATCCACGCGAGATGGTGCCCGAGGTGGTCACGAGGCAGGGGCGCGCCACCCCCTGGGTGCGCTCCCTACACTCGTGAGCCCACCGTAAGGCGGTTGATGCTCTTCTTTTGCCGCAAGAAAGATAATATTCGGAAAAAAATCTGGGCGAAGGTTTCAGGCCAATCGGAGTTACGGGTCTCCATATATACGCGAAACGGTGAAACAGAGCCAGAACAGAACATAGAAACAGAGAGATAGATCCAATCTCGGAGGGGCTCTCGCCCGTCCCAAGCCATGGGAGCCAAGGAACAGAGGGGAAACCCTCCTCCCATCTAGGGAGGAGGTCAAGGAAGAAGAAGAAGAAGAAGGGGGGCTCTCTCCCCCTTGCTTCCGGTGGCACCGGAACACCGCCGGGGGCCATCATCATCACCGCGATCTTCACCAACATCGCCGTCATCTTCACCAACATCTCCATCACCTTCCCCACTCTATCTACATCGGTCCACTCTCCCGCAACCCGCTATACCCTTTACTTGAACATGGTGCTTTATGCTTCATATTATTATCCAATGATGTGTTGCCATCCTATGATGTCTGAGTAGATTTTCGTTGTCCTATCGGTGATTGATGAATTGCTATGATTGATTTGAGTTGCATGTTTTATTATTGGTGCTGTACTATGGTGCCCTCCGTGTCGCGCAAGCGTGAGGGATTCCCGCTGTAGGGTGTTGCAATACGTTCATGATTCTCTTATAGTGGGTTGGTGAGTGACTAAAACAGAAACCCGAGTAAGAGGGATTGTTGCGTATGGGATAAAGGGGACTTGATGCTTTAATGCTATGGTTGGGTTTTACCTTAATGAATCTTTAGTAGTTGCGGATGCTTGCTAGAGTTCCAATCATAAGTGCATATGATCCAAGTAGAGAAAGTATGTTAGCTTATGCCTCTCCCTCAAATAGAATTGCAATAACGATTATCGGTCTAGTAACATAGTCAGTTGCCTAGGGACAATTTCGCCACACCTACCATCACTTTTCCACACTCGCTATATTTATTTTAGTTGTGTCTTTACCTTAGCAGCCCCTAGTTTTATTTTCGTGCTCTTTACTTTCTTGCAAGCTTACCCAAAAACACCTACAAAGTACTTTTAGTTTCATACTTGTTCTAGGTAAAGCGAACGTCAAGCATGCGTAGAGTTGTATTGGTGGTCGATAGAACTTGAGGGAATATTTGTTCTACCTTTAGCTCCTCGTTGGGTTCGACACTCTTACTTATCGAAAACTGTTGCGATCCCCTATACTTGTGGGATATCATATGCCACCAAAGGGGACCCGGTACCCGTACTCGATTGAGCCGGCCTCGGGGCCCCACCCTACATCGTCGATGTAGAGCTTGCCACGACGACTTTTGGTCATCCAGCCCACAACGTAACCCTTGAGTCCTTCGAAGCTGCCCTCCAAGAACTTGAAACCATCGTGCGATAGCCCCATCGTGGGCGCCAACTGTCGTGGTTTTGTCACGGCAGATGTCCTCATGAAAGGACTTAGTCGTGGAGCCATTGCTACGGGTTAGCTTAAAGGGGTTAAAGCGGACAAGGGACGCAAGAGAGTTTTATACTAGTTCGGCCCCTTACGATGAAGGTAAAAGCCTACGTCTAGTTGTGATGGGATTATTGGGGTTTCGATGACCAGGGAGCAGATATCCTTGCCTGAGTCTCGAGTTGTTGTTTCTTGTCCCTAAACCACCGCCGGGTCGTCCCATTATATACACAGGTTGACGCCCGGCCGGTTTACAGAGTTCCGAGGCCAGCTCATACAAGTGTCCGGCTCGGTCTCTTCCTTTCCTTAACTTACAACACAAGTTATACAACTATGGTGGTTTATAACTATGGGCCCTAATCCGCCTTTGGGCTCTGGGCCTCTAAGCTTTAATAGTAGAGCGCCATCTTCTTTATCTTCATGGGCTTCGGTATGGATGAGCGTGAACCGGCCCCTCCTCGGCGGTTTACACTCAGTAGTTATATCCCCAACAGGAAGGTTGTAGAGTAAGTGTCAAGCAATCTTGGTCTTTTGCTTTTGATCGGATGGAAAAAACAAAATAATGGTCTTTTGATTTTGATCACATGTGAAAAACAAAATAAGTGTTGGCAAAAATTAATTAATCAATTAATACATAAATAATCCCAAGAAAGTACTATACTCCTGTACTTCCATTGGAACCTTGGGCCACAACTAGGGGTGGTGGAGAGGATTTGCACGTTCACTTCTCCGTCAGTAAGGATGACTTTGAGGATCAGAAAAATTGCCGCAAGCGATTAATGCTAGTTCAGATATCATTTATCCTATGCTGATATTTGGAAGGAAAACATGACCTTGAAAAAATGATGATGATTAGGTTTAACTAGACATTTCTTCGAGGAGGAAATTAAGCATGCTTTCGGTGGATGCCAATAGGGCTCTAGGACCTGATAATATCCCAGTTGTTTTTTGTTAGACATGTACACTAAACTAAGTCAAAACATGGCTACATCATGACTTTCCAATGTCAAACTGTGCATGCCCAGATTTCAATGGCTACCAAGCAAATATCTAAGTGCAGTATACTACCCATCAACAAAATCTATGTACCAATTAGTTATCAACTTGTGTCTTCGGGTGATAACGTGCCAATGTCAGTATGCATACTAGGCGATTTAGACAAAAGGTTTTTGCCGGTCTTTGTTTCCCCCAAGAAGGTTTTTTCTCTTAAGAAACATGAAAGCACAGTGTATTAGCCATGGACACTCAGGATTTCTGGGTGATGTGCAATCAGACGACAAGAACTAGGTTTGAGCAGGGCAAAGGGACATGAAAGGATGCACGCACATAAACTAAAATTCTGCTAACCAGAAAATTCCGGTATAATATCAATGATCTACTAAATATGACAAGAACATGAAACGTCAATGCGCTTCCAAACTTCCATAAAAAACAATGTTCTGACGACCATAATTTTGCTAAGTTGCACATTAACAATTCAACAAAGTTTAGACTATTTTGCTAAGTTGCACAAGAGAAACCACAACGATAGGTTTCCAGCTGGGACAATACATGGGAAGGAAAAACTAAAACATCATGGTAACAGGCTAACCGCCAACACATGGCACCATTATTGATGACTCTTTAGAGAAACATAAATCAGCAGACAGACATCATGGCTGAGCTCACATCTTAGTCCCAATCAGTGGATGGAACCTGCCCAAACAAGACAAGGCACAATAAGTTTGCTTCAAAGATTTACCCAGATGATGTAGATGAAAATTTCAAATATCCTGAATAGTACTTTGATGTAGAGGAAATAAACTACATCCTGTGCTAAATTGGGTAGTTGAATAGTTTAGCCTTGTGAGGCAACTCTACGACAAATATGACCATTCAAAGAGGCCTCAAGACCCAAGAGCTCTTTAGGCTTGAAACAAGTTGGAACCCATGCAATTTGACTACGGATCTCTGATAATCATACCGACAACAGGCTTGGACAATAGTAAAAACAATGAGGCAAAGGCGGTCCTTGCTAGATGGATGTAGAGTACTATAGTGCGCATTCTACCCACTATCAATTCTTATAAAATGTATTCTACCAAATGGAATACGAGAGAAGAGCTATGCTAGATTTTAAGAGATGCTATTTTCACTAGTAACTAAGAAAACAAAAGGAAAATTGTAAATTCTTGAACCGAAAATAATAAAAGGTAAGAGAATAAAAAACTTGCATGTATGGTACAGATTTATAGGCACATCAGAAATGTGTGCTAACTACTCTAGTGTCACCACAAATTACTAAATAATAAATTGTGTTAAATCTGACATTTGTTTTACACTCCATGGGCATGCAAACCCACAATATGGATGGATTTCAAAGGTTTGTCGTACATTCTAATTGATGTGTAATTACAGCAGACCGGTTAGAACAAGTAGGTAGGGATAGCAAATATGGATGGAGGTAACTTACAATCTAAGTGCGATCACGACACTTGATGCTAATCTGCTCAAGAAGTATGCCACATGTCCTCAGGACGTCCAAAATCTTGCAAACACCGTTATCAACTTTTCTACATTTAATGTTGACAACCAAATGAGGCGGACACACAAATGATTGCCTGGATCCTTCTCCCCCTACAAAGTTCTACAAGATACACAAATTCATTGCGACAAAATGTCATACAAGATAAAACCTTTACTAATACATCAACATATTTGAATCAAATACCTCAGGGAAATCGATCTTGAGAGTGAGCTTCTCAAGATTTGGAGAGTGTTGGAGAATGCAAACTAGGTCAGTAGCCGTAAACCAATCATTGAGTTTCAGAGTCTTTAATTTGTCAAATTCAGGGCACCATTCCAAATCCCGTTTCAAGATAGGCTGGACAAATTGCAAATGAATAGAAAAAAAATTCAGACTCTAATACAATATATTAGAAAATACAGCTGGGTACTTCAATTACAAAATTAGGGAAAAGGAAAACTACATCATAGGCCCTGAACTGTCACATTTTATTTTATCAAGAAATCATGTTATTAATATATTGATTTAAGGGCCACCGAGTGAAGATAGAGTTAGCAAGATGTGGAGATGAAAATAAACAACTTGACTATATGCAACACCAACAATGGATATAGATACTATATGTACAAGAGAAACCACGGGTGGTAACTGGCAAATAACAGTAGGAGTAAGATAGTGGTAAGTATACCAATTCAGGCGCAGCAATCAATTTCAAATCAACAGCATTGGATAATCCATTGAGAAGGAGACACTTCTTGTGAGAACATCCACCACATTTACGGTCACTATGACAGACATTGTAACACCCATTGCCAAGCAAAATAGATGCTTTTTCCAGTAATGGCATCTCTTCAAGGAAAGGACTCAAGCATTGAAAACTACCTAATTCCAGTGAGATAAGGCACGGGGCAGCAATCGGAATGTGGATATCCTCGGAGAAGGTACAATTCCCAACTAACCGCAGATGCTTTAGTGAATTAGAACATATCTTCTTTGCGTCGACGTAGCATCTTTCTATTGTTAGCTCTTCTAATATTGGGCAGCCCGAGAAATCTACTGAGGAATCTACGAGGTCAAGGAATCTAAATTCTATGGTCCTCAAGTGGCGGGAGATAAGAGGTGAATCATCGACTAGTAATGGTTCATATAAAATATCACTAGCACAAATCGAGAGCTTCTCAACCCGGCACTTTAGAGCGTACTCGACCAACGGCTTGGCTTCTGTGAAATTGATATAGTCCTCATCACTGTAGGGATTGATCTGGCAGTTGGTCAGAGATGCGTCCCCCCTAAGATGGATTATCAGCTTCGCCAATTTATTGAAACGCTCGCGACTAAAACTTGACCAGTTCTCAAAGATGAAGCGCAAGTTGGTTTTGCGCCTCCAGAGGTCACGCCACTGGGTACCGAGCACGCAAGTCTGTAGGGCTTCATCCTCCGCATAAGGGAAAGGATGTACTCAAGCACATCATCGGAGAGGATGCGGAAAGGATCCATGCCTGTGTCAACAGCCTTCTTGTGCATTTCGTCGAACAGGTGGCGGGTTCTGCGGGTGCAGGAACAAAATCAACAGAAACATGAGGAAAGTGGAAACCACAAAGTCGATTGGGGTATTGGAGACAAAGAAAAAGATTGCTGCATCACCTGAGGATGACTCCTGGATAGGTCAAAGCTCTGGCCGCCGGCGGCCGTGGGGAAGAACAGGGAGGGGAAGACGCTTCCTCCCATCCCATCCCTATGGTATTTAAACCACGAGGGTTCGGGTCCCTCGACCTCGATTCCCCACGCGTCATTATTGCCCCGCTCATTTATTTATTTATTTATTGAGGACAGTAAAATGGCACCGCTTTCCTGCCCTCTCACGCACTATGCAGTTCTGGCCGTCCATTCTCTTGATCCGGTCGTTTCTAGTTATCAGATCTGGTCTATGTAGCCAGCCACCTAAAACACAACTGTTAATTAATGGTCGAGATGTCCTAATGGGCTGCTGCTCTAGAGGCTGAAAGTGATCCTTCTTGTTAATTGGGCCTGCACTCTCGCGTGAAGCCCTCTCCAGCCTTGGAGAAAATAGAACTAGCGAAGCGGGCCTCCTCCTCTTGGCTCGACCTCCGTTTGTCTGTTCGTCTATTCCTGCAACCACCGCCTGATCGAGAAAGGCCAGGGATGAGGCTAGTGACGGCTCTACACTGCGTGCAGGTGATGGGTCAAGGCACACCGTCGACTCCGTCTCTTGTGCGGGCGACCGCCCCCCAGCTGCCGCTCCTTCTTCCTTTGCTCCGGCCTCCGGCGTTCCCCTCCCCCCACGTTGCGAAGGAAGTGAGGGTTCACGGTCGCCCACTCGCTCCTTACCTATAGCCATCGCACACGGAGCTGATGAGGGGTTCATCGGTGGGCACGATGTGGGAGGAGGACTTGGGATCTGCCAGCATCTAGTAAGGGAGGACGGGAGAAATCCCCTTGCTCTCCCGGTTTGGCTGTTCCCTATGGTTGCCTGCAACCGGTGCTTTCAGCAGTCCACAAGTTGATGTGAGCTTAGATGATACTCTAATATTGATCTAGAGGATCTCCCCGATTTGGCAATGTCGCATTCAACCTCTTGGTTTGCCAATTTCACTTCGCTCCCGCAGTGCCCTCCACCTGTTCTACAGAATGCACGACATGCTGTGGCGAGTGACAGAGACCACTTTCGGCCAAGCTCGCCACAACTTGCCAGCTCCTGATGATTACAGTAACAACATGTATCACAATTGTAGTAAGATGTGCTTTCGCAGACGATGACACATGTATGAATTATGAAATGTGTTTTGGCCAGGACAAAATAGCGATGCCAAATTTGTCTCGGATATAATATACATATCAGTTTGTAGCCAACCATTTTAGTTTTATAAAATAAGAACGAGAAAGGTGTGATAACTCCCAGGTCCCTACACCCTCTATGAACAGTAAATTCAAAAGGAATAGAAAAAAAATTAAAAAAAACTGAAAGTTTGCGACATCATACATGGTCAAAATTTGTAGGTTCTTGCAAGTTTTCGTCAAAATATCATGTAGAGCTCCTCGAATATCACGAGTTTCAGATTTCAGTGCCAAAAGTACTCAAAACTTCAAGCATTGAAATATTTTTCTTGTGTAGAGCTCCTCGAATGTTTTTTGACATGAAAACTTGCAAGCACCTATAAAGTTCGATCATATTTGATGAAAACTTGCAAAGCCCACGTGCCATCCTCTAACCCCTTCCCACATTCCTTTTCATATGCCAAGAAACCCCCTCCCCCTCCCACTCCCATCCCGTCAATCCTCGGACTTCTCTTCGCCAGTGCTTTTGCTGCCGACCATGTCGTCCCTGTCCCCAACTCGCCCTCGATGGCCACATCACGGCCCATTGTGCCATCTCCTTCTCTGGCTTGGTGCTCCTCAGTGTCTTCTTCAAATTGACCGAAACACCAAAGGCTTTTCAAGCAACTCAAGATAAGCCAAAACATAAATCAAAATCTAAGTTTTGACTCGGTTATTATCACCCTCTTCAAATAGCAGTTTACTTACTCCCTAAGAAAATACAAATAGTACAAAAGTTTTCATATTTTCCAATTCTGTAGCAATCCTTTTGTCCGCAGCAAGAAGTACCATTTGTCCTTCTTTCCGTATCCGACGACGTCGAGTTAGATGAGGTGTCGACACCAATGGAGGTGAGGATATCATTTTCCCTTCTTTCCGTATTGGCATGCAAGGCTACATGCGAATAAGAGGTACCATGGCCTACAAAGACATGTTGTGCTGGACACGACACCAATGATAGATGCAAGCATCAACGGTGAGCGCTAGGTCGGGGTTAAGGGTAAGAGTATTTATAGAGATGACATTAACTTAAATGACATCCACTAAAAAAGACACCGACGGCACCAATGAAGGTGATGATATCATTAGCGGCGTCCCTCCACCTCGATTCCCCATGCGCCATTATTGCCGCGCTCATTCCACAGAGAAGAGACGCACGGGAGCGGAATACGAGATGACCGCCGAGCCGCCGGAGGGGAGCACCTGCGCAACCCGTGGGCGTTCTGGTTCTGTGGAGCCGACATTTTCTCTGGAGTAATTTCAGTTTTTTTTGCTTATTTATCTTTTTTTGTGGAATATCCTCATCTATCTTTTCTTTCACATGGATCAAGTACAATTGTACCATATGTAGTATATTTGTTCCCTAGCGTAAATGTATTTGCTCCCTTTATGGTTTTTTATTATCGAAATTTAGTTGTTTTGGGGCCACATGGGTCGCTCCTGCGACTCACGAGGTGAACGCGCCGCCGCGCCAACCACCCCCTTCCACGCGCTCCTTCCCCTCACCGCCGCTGCTGGCGGCCTTCGACCGGCCCGCAGCGGCGGCGGGGCGCCCCTCCACCTCCTTCTCCCCTGCCCTGATCCCTGGCGCGCGTGCTCCCTCGCATCGACGGCCCTCGCCAGATCTAGAAGCCCCTTCCTTCCCGCTGTTCATGGCCTTGCCTGGGTGGTCGTGGCCTGCTTGGTGGCAGCACGGCCCTCGGCGGTCATGGGGGGAGGCGGGCTGCTTCCTCCGGGTCCTAGTGGCTTGGTTTCCCTGGGTGGCCGACGGCCGTGGAGGGCGTTCCCGGCCGCCGCTAGAGGCTTGACGCCAGATCCAGCGTGCTCCTAAGCCGATCTGGTGATATGCTTGGGCTAGGCCCGTCCATCGTCGGCGGTCCTTGGGCCACTTCTTCTGGGCGCTCGATGTCGGTGTCAAACCGGCGGATCTCGGGTAGGGGGTCTTGAACTGTGCGTCTAAGGCTAATGGTAACAAGAGGCGGGGGACACGGTGTTTACCCAGGTTTGGGCCCTCTCTATGGAGGTAATACCCTACTTCCTGCTTGATTGATCTTGATGATATGAGTATTACAAGAGTTGATCTACCACGAAATCGTAGAGGCTAAACCCTAGAAGCTAGCCTATGATTATTATTATTCTTGTCCTACGGACTAAACCCTCCGGTTTATATAGACACCGGAGGGGGCTGATACGTCCATTTTGCATCATGCTTTTATATCAATATTTATTGCATTATGGCCTGTTATCACACATTATATCTCAATACTTATGGCTATTCTCTCCTATTTTACAAGGTTTACCATGAAGAGGGGGAATGCCGGCAGCTGGAATTCTGGCTGGAAAAGGAGCAAACATTGGAAACCTATTCTGCACAGCTCCAAAAATCCTGAAACTCCACGAAACATGTTTTTGGAATTAATAAGAATTATTGAGCGAAAGAAATACATCAGGGGGCCCACATCCTGGCCAGGAGGGTGGCCCCCCTACTAGGCACGCCCCCTGTCTCCTGGCCCCCCTGGTGGGCCCCCAGTGTCCATCTTCTGCTATATGAGAGCTTTTACCCTGGAAAAATCGTGGGCAAGCTTACGGGACGAAACTCCGCCGACACGAGGCGGAACCTTGGCGGAACCAATCTAGGGCTCCGGCGGAGCTGTTCTGCCCGGGACACTTCCCTCCGGGAGGGGGAAATCATCACCAACGTCATCACCAACTATCCTCTCATCGGGAGGGGGTCAATCTCCATCAACATCTTCACCAGCACTATCTCCTCTCAAACCCCTAGTTCATCTCTGGTATCCAATCTTGTATCAAAACCACAAATTGGTACCTGTGGGTTGCTAGTAGTGTTGATTACTCCTTGTAGTTGATACTAATTGGTTTACTTGGTGGAAGATCATATGTTCAGATCCTTTATGCATATTATTACTCCTCTGATTATGAACATGAATATGCTTTGTGAGTAGTTACGTTTGTTCCTGAGGACATGGGTGAAGTCTTGCTATTAGTAGTCATGTGAATTTGGTATTCGTTCGATATTTTGATGAGATGTATGTTATCTTTTCCTATAGTGGTGTTATGTGAACGTCGACTACATGACACTTCACCATTATTTGGGCCTAGAGGAAGGCATTGGGAAGTAATAAGTAGATGATGGATTGCTAGAGTGACAGAAGCTTAAACCCTAGTTTATGCGTTGCTTCGTTAGGGGCTGATATGGATCCATATATTTAATGTTGTGGTTAGGTTTACCTTAATACTTCTTTTGTAGTTGCGGATGCTTGCAATAGGGGTTAATCATAAGTGGGATGGTCGTCCAAGTAAGGGCAGTACCCAAGCACCGGTCCACCCACATATCAAACTATCAAAGTACCAAACGCGAATCATATTAGCGTGATGAAAACTAGCTTAACAATAATTCCCATGTGTCCTCGGGAGCTCCTTTATCATTATAAGAAATTGTCCAGGCTTATCCTTTGCTACATAAAGGATTGGGCCACCTCACTGCACTTTATTTACTTTATTTACTTGTTGCTCGTTACTATTTATCTTATCACAAAACTATCTATTACCTACAATTTCAGTGCTTGCAGAGAAAACCTTACCGAAAACCGCTTATCATTTCCTTCTGCTCCTCGTTGGGTTCGACACTCTTACTTATCGAAAGGACTACGATAGATCCCCTACACTTGTGGGTCATCAAGACTCTTTTCTGGCGCCTTTGCCGGGGAGTGTAGCGCTTTTGGTGAGTGGAACTTGGTAAGGAAACATTTATATAGTGTGCTGAAATTTTCTGTTACTTGTCACTATGGAAACTAATCCTTTGAGGGGCTTGTTCGGGGTATCTTCACCCCGACCAGAAGAGCAAAGAGTTGCTCCTCAACCTACTGAACTTTTTGAAAATATTTACTTTGAGATTCCTTCGGGTATGATAGAAAAACTGCTAGCTAATTCATTTGCAGGAGTTGGAACATTGCATCCCAATTTACACCTTATCTTTGTGGATGAAGTTTGTGGATTATTTAAGCTTGCAGGTATTCCCGATGATGTTGTCAAAAGGAAGGTCTTACCTTTATCTTTGAAGGGAGATGCATTGACATGGTATAGGCTATGTGATGATACGAGATCTTGGAATTATAAACGATTGAAGTTGGAATTTCACCAGAAGTTCTATCCTATGCATCTTGTTCATCGTGATCGTAATTACATATATAATTTCTGGCCTCGCGAAGGAGAAAGCATCTCTCAAGCTTGGGGGAGGCTTAAATCAATGTTGTATTCATGCCCCAATCATGAGCTCTCCCGGGAAATGATTATTCAAAATTTTTATGCTCGGCTTTCTCTCAATGATCGCAACCTGCTCGATACTTCCTGTTTTGGTTCTTATATGCTGAAGACTATTGATTTCAAATGGGACTTATTGGAAAGAATTAAGCGCAACTCTGAAGATTGGGGTTCCGATGATGGTAAGGAGTCAGGTATGACACCTAAGTTCGATTGTGTTAAATCTTTTATGGATACCGATGTTTTTCGTGGATTTAGCACTAAGTATGGACTTGACTCTAAGATAGTAGCTTCTTTCTGTGAATCTTTTGCTACTCATGTTGATCTCCCTAAAGAGAAGTGGTTTAAATATAATCCTCCCGTTGAAGTGAAAGTAGTTGCACCTATTACAGTTGGAGAAAAGACTATCACCTATAGTGATCCCATTGTTCCTACTAGTTATGTTGAGAAACCCCCATTTCCTGTTAGGATAAAGGATCATGCTAAAACTTCGACTGTTGTTTGTAAGAGTAATACTAGGACTTATACACCTCCTGAGCAAATCAATGTTGAACCTAGTATTGCTATGGTTAAAGATCTCTTGGATGATGATTTAGATGGGCATGTTATTTATTTCTTCGATGAGACTGCTAATATTGCTAGACCAGATACTAAGATACATAGACCTGTCGTAGGCATGCCTCTTATTTCTGTTAAAATAGGAGATCATTGTTATCATGGTTTATGTGATATGGGTGCTAGTGCTAGTGCGATACCCTATGATCTATATAAATAAATTATGCACGACATTGCACCCGTTGAATTAGAAGACATTGATGTTACTATTAAGCTTGCTAATAGGGATACCATTAAACCAGTTGGGATTGTTAGAGATGTTGAAGTTTTGTGTGGGAAGGTTAAATACCCTGCTGATTTTCTTGTTCTTGGTTCCCCACAAGATGATTTTTGTCCCATTATTTTTGGTAGACCTTTCTTAAATACATCTAGTGCTAGGATTGATTGTGAAAAAGATACTGTCACCGTTGGCTTAGATGGTATGTGTCATTAGTTTAATTTTGCTAAGTTTCGTAGACAACCTCGTGATAGGGAACCACCTAGTAAGGATGAGATTATAGGTCTTGCTTCCATTGCTGTGCCTCCTACTGATCCGTTAGAACAATATTTGCTAGACCATGAAAACGATATGTTTATGAAGGAAAGAAGGGAAATAGATGAAGTGTTCCTTAAGCAGGAACCTGTGCTGAAACATAACCTTCCTGTCGAAATTCTTGGGGATCCTGCTCCACCCAAGGTTGATCCCGTGTTTGAACTCAAACCATTACTTGATAATCTTAAGTATGCTTATCTTGATGAAAAGAAAATATATCCTGTTATTATTAGTGCTAACCTTTCAGAGCAAGAAGAAGAAAGATTATTGAAAACTCTGAAGAAGCACTGAGCAGCTATTGGATATACTCTGGATGATCTTAAGGGCATTAGTCCCACGTTATGCGAACACAAAATTACAGTGGAGAAAGATGCCAAACCAGTTAGAGATCCTCAACGATGACTAAATCCTAAGATGAAGAAAGTGGTAAGAAAGGAGATACTAAAGCTCCTTGAGGCAGGTATAATTTATCCAGTTGCTGATAGTGAATGGGTAAGCCCTGTCCATTGTGTTCCTAAAAATGGAGGTATTACCGTTGTTCCTAATGATAAAGATGAATTGATCCCGCAAAGAATTATTACTGGTTATAGGATGGTAATTGATTTCCGTAAGTTAAATAAAGCTACTAAGAAAGATCATTACCTTTTACCTTTTATTGATCAAATGCTAGAAATACTATCCAAGCACACACATTTCTGCTTTCTAGATGGTTATTCTGGTTTCTCTCAAATACCTGTGTCAGTGAAGGATCTATCTAAAACTACTTTTACTTTCCCTTTTGGTACTTTTGCTTATAGACGTATGCCTTTTGGTTTATGTAATGCACCTGCTACCTTTCAAAGATGCATGATGGCTATATTCTCTGATTTTTGTGAAAAGATTTGTGAGGTATTCATGGATAATTTCTCCGTTTATGGATCCTCTTTTGATGATTGTTTGAGCAACCTTGATCGAGTTTTGCAGAGATGCGAAGACACTAGTCTCGTCCTGAATTGGGAAAAGTGTCACTTATGGTTAATGAAGGCATTGTCTTGGGGCACAAGATCTCCGAGAGAGGTATTGAAGTTGATAAAGCCAAAGTTGATGCTATTGAAAAGATGCCATGTCCCAAGGACATAAAAGGTATAAGAAGTTTCCTTGCTCATGCCGGTTTTTATAGGAGGTTCATTAAGGACTTTTTCTAAAATCTCTAGGCCTCTGACTAATTTATTGCAAAAATATATTCCTTTTGTCTTTGATGATGATTGTGTAGAAGCATTTGAAATACTTAAGAAAGCTTTGATCACTGCACCTATTGTTCAACCACCTGATTGGAATTTACCTTTTGAAATTATGTGCGATGCTAGTGATTATGCTGTAGGTGCTGTTCTAGGGCAAAGAGTCAATAAGAAATTGAATGTTATCCAGTATGCTAGTAAGACTCTTGATACTGTCCAGAGAAATTATGCTACTACTGAAAAAGAATTCTTAGCAGTTGTGTTCGCATGTGATAAGTGTAGACCTTATATTGTTGATTCCAAAGTTACTATTCACACTGATCATGCTGCTATTAAATATCTTATGAAAAATAAAGATGCTAAGCCTAGACTCATTAGATGGGTTCTCTTGCTCCAAGAATTTGACTTGCATATTATTGATAGAAAGGGAGCTGAGAACCCCGTTGCTGACAACTTGTCTAGGCTAGAGAATGTTCTTGATGACACACTGCCTATTGATGATAGCTTTCCTGATGAACAATTAGCGGTCGTTAATGCTTCTCGTACTGCTCCTTGGTATGCTGATTATGCTAATTATATTGCTGCTAAATTTATACCCCCTAGTTTCACATACCAGCAAAAGAAAAGGTTCTTCTATGATTTGAGACATTACTTTTGGGATGACCCACACCTTTATAAAGAAGGAGTAGATGGTGTTATTAGACGTTGTGTGCCTGAGCATGAACAGGAACAGATCCTACGCAAGTGTCACTCTGAATCTTATGGAGGACACCACGCTGGAGATAGAACTGCACACAAGGTACTACAATCTGGTTTTTATTGGCCTACTCTCTTCAAAGATGCTCATAAGTTTGTCTTATCTTGTGATGAATGTCAAAGAATAGGTAACATTAGTAGACGTCAAGAAATGCCTATGAATTATTCTCTTGTTATTGAACCGTTTGATGTTTGGGGCTTTGATTATATGGGACCTTTTCCTGCCTCTAATGGTTATACACATATTTTAGTTGCTGTTGATTACGTTACTAAGTGGGTAGAAGCTATTCCAACTAGTAGTGCTGATTATAACACTTCTATTAAAATGCTTAAAGAAGTTATTTTTCCGAGGTTTGGAGTTCCTAGATATCTTATGACTGATGGTGGTTCACATTTTATTCATGGTGCTTTCTGTAAGATGCTTGCTAAGTATGATGTTAATCATAGAATCACATCTCCTTATCATCCGCAGTCTAGTGGCCAAGTAGAATTGAGCAATAGAGAGCTCAAATTAATTTTGCAAAAGACTGTCAATAGATCTAGAAATAATTGGTCCAAAAAACTTGATGATGCATTATGGGCCTATAGAACTGCGTATAAAAATCCTATGGGTATGTCTCCTTATAAGATGGTTTATGGAAAAGCTTGTCATTTACCTCTTGAACTTGAACATAAAGCATATTGGGCTATCAAAGAGCTCAATTATGACTTCAAACTTGCCGGTGAGAAGAGGTTGTTTGACATTAGTTCACTCGATGAATGGAGAACCCAAGCATATGAGAATGCTAAGCTATTCAAAGAAAAAGTCAAACGTTGGCATGATAAAAGGATACAGAAGCGTGAGTTTAACATAGGAGATTATGTGTTATTATTCAACTCTCGTTTAAGATTTTTTGCAGAAAAACTTCTCTCTAAATGGGAAGGTCCCTACGTTATCGAGGAGGTCTATCATTCTGGTGCCATAAAAATCAACAACATCAAAGGCACAAGTCCAAGGGTGGTAAACTGTCAAAGAATTAAACATTATATTTTTCAGGTAATCCTATTAATGTTGAAACTAATATTATTGAAACCGTAACCCCGAAGGAATACATAAGGGACAGTTTCCAGAATGTTCCAGACTCCAAAAAGGAATAGGTATGTGGTACGGTAAGTAAACCGACTCCAAAACAACTCCAATGGAAATTTTTATCAGTTTTGGAATATTTAAGAATTTCAGGAAGAAAGAAGTAGTCCGAAGGGGACACGAGGCCCCCACGAGAGTGGAGGGCGCACCCACCCTTACTAGGCGCGCCCCCCTGTCTCGTGGGCACCTCGTGTGCCTCCTGGACTCCGTTTTCTTGCACGTTACGTATTTTGGTCGGTAAAAATTCATTATATATACTCCCGAAGGTTTTGACCACCGTATCATGCAAATATCCTCTGTTTTCGTTTTGAGCTATTACTGCTGCAGATTAGAGCAAGATGTCTTCTCAAGAGTCAGTCGGGGAGAGTAGGGTGTCCCACCCAACACCAGGTCCAGGAGCAAATAGCGATGCTTATCACTTTGGACCATCAACGGAGGATGAGATGGAGGCTGATTTGAAAAGGATAGATGCCATGGAGGAAGATCAAGAAGTTACCTCTCGTCTCCAAGCAGAATCCATGATGGGGGAACTACCTAGCTTGGCTATTCCAACTTCGGTCATCCCTTCCAACTTTAGATTCCTTTCTTATGAAAATCTGAAAAGGAGCTTTACTTGTTCTCCAGAAGCTATGCAACATCCTTGGATAAAGTGAGCTTTGGCCGTTGCTGGCAAGCTCCGTAAAGAAATTATGGACCTCAAACAACAAGTCAATAAGCTCGAGGAGGAGAACCGTATCCTAAGGGGCATCATCGCCAATAAGATTATAATGCCAACCGTGAAGAAGGAGACATAATTACATGGGTATGGGCACCCCCCTTGGCAACTGCCAAGCTTGGGGGAGGTTCCACGGTATCGTATCACCATCACACTCCTATCTTTACCTTTTTATTTAGTTTGATCCTTTTAGTAGTATCTTGATCTAGTAGATTGAAGTTTTGATATCAAGTAGTTTTGAGTTTTGCTTTGTGATCTCTTTTTGTAATCGAGTCCGTGAGCTATCTATAATAAAGATTAGTGTTGAGTCAAGGGCTTTGCTATGTTGCTATGATCTTGAGGAAGTAGAAAGAATAGAAGAGTTCATGTTGATCTTTTGGTTAGTGATGACTTCACACATAGAAAGTATGAGGCATAAAAGTTGTTGAGAGTTGATAAACGTAGTTTTGGTCATCGTTGCAATTAATAGGAAGTGATAAGGAAAGAGGGGTTCACATACAAATATATTACCTTGGAAATCTTTTATGATTGGGAGCACTCATTAAGTATGACATGCTAAAAGGGTTGACGTTGGACAAGGAAGACAACGTAATGGTTTATGTTTTCGCACATCTCAGTTAAAGTATATTGTCATTGACCTTCCATACATGTTGAGCTTGCCTTTCCCCCTCATGCTAGCCAAATTCCTTGCACCAAGTAGAGATACTACTTGTGCTTCCAAATATCCTTAAACCCAGTTTTGCCATGAGAGTCCACCATACCTACCTATGGATTGAGTAAGATCCTTCAAGTAAGTTGTCATGTTGCAGGCAATAAAAATTGCTATCTAAATATGTATGACTTATTAGTGCAGAGAAAATAAGCTTTGTATGATCTTGTTGTGGAAGTAATAAAAGTGACGGACAGCATAATAAAGGTCCACATACAAGGGGCAATATAAAGTGATGTTCTTTTGCATTAAGATTTTGTGCATCCAACCCTAAACGCACATGACAACCTCTGCTTACCTCTGCGAAGGGCCTATCTTTTACTTTATGTTTTACTTTATGCTTGAGTCAAGGTGATCGCCACCTTTCCCTTTTTCATTTTATCTTTTGGCAAGCTCCTCATGTTTGAAAGATCATGATATATATATATATATATATATATATATATATATATATATCCAATTGGATGTAATTTAGCATGGGCTATTATTGTTTACATCACCTAAAGGTGAATACGTTGGGAGGCAACACAATAAGCCCCTATCTTTCTCAGTGTCCGGATGAAACTCCATAACCACAAGTATTGCGTGAGTGTTAGCAATTGTAGAAGACTACAAGATAGTTGAGTATGTGAACTTGCTGAAAAGCTCTATTGTTGACTCTTTCTGATGTTATGATAAATTGCAATTGCTTCAATGACTGAGATTATAGTTTGTTAGTTCCCAATGAAGTTTTTGAACCATACTTGACATTGTGAATTGATTGTTACTTGAGCATAAGAAATCATATGATAAAATCTATATATGTTGTTGTTATAAGAATGATCATGATGCCCTCATGTCTATTTTATTTTTATCGACACCTCTATCTCTAAACATGTGGACATATTTTTCGATATCGGCTTCTGCTTGAGGACAAGCGAGGTCTAAGCTTGGGGGAGTTGATACGTCCATTTTGCATCATGCTTTTATATCAATATTTATTGCATTATGGGCTGTTATCACACATTATATCTCAATACTTATGGCTATTCTCTCTTATTTTACAAGGTTTACCATGAAGAGGGGGAATGCCGGCAGCTGGAATTCTGGCTGGAAAAGGAGCAAACATTGAAACCTATTCTGCACTGCTCCAAAAATCCTGAAACTCCACAAAACATGTTTTTGGAATTAATAAGAATTATTGAGCGAAAGAAATACATCAGGGGGCCCACACCCTGGCCAGGAGGGTGGGGGGCGCGCCGCCCTACTAGGCTCACCCCTTGTCTCCTGGGCCCCCGATGTCCATCTTCTGCTATATGAGAGCTTTTACCCTAAAAAAAATCATGGGCAAGATTACGGGATGAAACTCCGCCGACACGAGGCAGAACCTTGGTGGAACAAATCTAGGGCTCCGGCGGAGCTATTCTGCCGGGGATAGTTCCCTCCGGGAGGGGAAAATCATCACCAACATCATCACCAACGATCCTCTCATTGGGAGGGGGTCAATCTTCATCAACATCTTCACTAGCACCATCTCCTCTCAAAACCCTAGTTCATCTCTTGTATACAATCTTGTATCAAAACCACAAATTGGTACCTGTGGGTTGCTAGTAGTGTTGATTACTCCTTGTAGTTGATACTAATTGGTTTACTTGGTGGAAGATCATATGTTCAGATCCTTTATGCATATTATTACTCCTCTGATTATGAACATGAATATGCTTTGTGAGTAGTTACGTTTGTTCCTGAGGACATGGGTGAAGTCTTGCTATTAGTAGTCATGTGAATTTGGTATTCGTTTGATATTTTGATGAGATGTATGTTGTATTTTCCTCTAGTGGTGTTATGTGAACGTCGATTAAATGACACTTCACCATTATTTGGGCCTAGAGGAAGGCATTGTGAAGTAATAAGTAGATGATGGGTTGCTAGAGTGACAGAAGCTTAAACCCTAGTTTATGCGTTGCTTCGTTAGGGTCTGATTTGGATCCATATGTTTAATGCTGTGGTTAGGTTTACCTTAATACTTCTTTTGTAGTTGCGGATGCTTGCAATAGGGGTTAATCATAAGTGGGATGGTCATCCAAGTAAGAGCAGTACCCAAGCACCGGTCCACCGACATATCAAACTATCAAAGTACCAAACGCGAATCATATGAGCGTGATGAAAACTAGCTTGACAATAATTCCCATGTGTCCTCAGGAGCTCCTTTATCATTATAAGAAATTGTCCAGACTTATCCTTTGCTACATAAAGGATTGGGCCACCTTGCTGCAATTTATTTACTTTATTTACTTGTTGCTCGTTACTATTTATCTTATCACAAAACTATATGTTACCTACAATTTCAGTGCTTGCAGAGAAAACCGCTTATCATTTCCTTCTGCTCCTCGTTGGGTTCGACACTCTTACTTATCGAAAGGACTACGATAGATCCCCTACACTTGTGGGTCATCAGGGGCTAGGGTTACACAGAGTTGGTTACAGAGAAGGGAATCTACATATCCGAATTGCCAAGCTTGTCTTCCACGTAAAGGCAAGTCCCACCCGGACACGGGACAAAGTCTTCTATCTTGTATCTTCATAGTCCAACAGTCCGACATAAGCATATAGTCCGGCTGTCCAAGGACCCCTTAATCGAGGACTCCCTCAGTAGCCCCTGAACCAGGCTCAATGACAATGAGACCGGCGTGCAGATTATCTTCGGCATTGCAAGGTGGGTTCCTTCTCCGAATACTCCAAAGTAGATCTTGAACACAAGAATCGTGTCCGGCTCTGCAAAACAAATTCCACATACCACCGTAGAGAGTATAATATTCCACGAGTCTAATCTGCTGACTGTTGGGTTTCGTAGTAATTTCAAAAATTTTCCTACGCACACGCAAGATCATGTGATGCATAGCAACGAGGGGAGAGTGTTGTCTACGTACCCAACGCAGACCGACTGCGGAAGCGATGACACGACGTAGAGGAAGTAGTCGTACGTCTTCACGATCCAACCGATCAAGCACCGAAACTACGGCACCTCTGAGTTCGAGCACACGTTCAGCTCGATGACGATCCCCGGACTCCGATCCAGCAAAGTGTCGGGGAAGAGTTCCGTCAGCACGACGGCGTGGTGACGATCTTGATGAACTACAGCAGCAGGGCTTCGCCTAAACTCCGCTACAGTATTATCGAGGTATATGGTGGAAGGGGGCACCGCACACGGCTAAGGAATAGATCACGTGGATCAACTTGTTGTGTCTTTGGTGCTAGCCCTGCCCCTCTATTTATATGTTGAGCCCCGGGGTCGAAACTTGGAGCAAAAGCCTCCTCAAAGTCGGTTTTTCCCGAAAGGCAAGAGTCCCACTCGGACTCCAGGACCAAACGCCACAATCCTTGGCGTCTGGCCCAGACGCCATGGGCCTCGGCGTCTGGCCCAGGGCCAGACGCCAGGGTCTCCGGCGTTTGGCCCCCTGGACTCCGCAAAACTCCTTTTGCACCGATCTAAAGCCTCATGGGCTTGACCCCTTGGCCTAACCATATCATCCAATATATGAATCTTTACGTCTCGACCATTTCGAGACTCCTCGTCATGTCCCCAATCTCATCCGGGACTCCGAACTCCTTCGGTACATCAAAACATGTAAACTCATAATATAACTGTCATCGTAACCTTAAGCGTGCGGACCCTACGGGTTCGAGAACAATGTAGACATGACCGAGACACGTCTCCGGTCAATACCAATAGCGGGACCTGGATGCCCATATTGGCTCCTACATGTTCTACGAAGATCTTTATCGGTCAGACCGCATAACAACATACGTTGTTCCCTTTGTCATCGGTATGTTACTTGCCCGAGATTCGATCGTCGGTATCCAATACCTAGTTCAATCTCGTTACTGGCAAGTCTCTTTACTCGTTCCGTAATACATCATATCACAACTAACATATTAGTTGCAGTGCTTGCAAGGCTTATGTGATGTGCATTACCGAGAGGGCCCAGAGATACCTCTCCGACAATCGGAGTGACAAATCCTAATCTCGAAATACGCCAACCCAACATCTACTTTTGGAGACACCTGTAATGCTCCTTTATAATCACCCAGTTACGTTGTGACGTTTGGTAGCACCCAAGGTGTTCCTCCGGCAAACGGGAGTTGCATAATCTCATAGTTATAGGAACATGTATAAGTCATGAAGAAAGCAATAGCAACATACTAAACGATCAGGTGCTAAGCTAATGGAATGGGTCATGTCAATCAGATCATTCAACTAATGATGTGACCTCGTTACTCAAATAACAACTCTTTTGTCTATGGTTAGGAAACATAACCATCTTTGATTAACGAGCTAGTCAAGTAGAGGCATACTAGTGACACTCTGTTTGTCTATGTATTCACACATGTATTATGTTTCCGGTTAATACAATTCTAGCATGAATAATAAACATTTATCATGATATAAGGAAATAAATAATAACTTTATTATTGCCTCTAGGGCATATTTCCTTCAGTCTCCCACTTGCACTAGAGTCAATAATCTAGTTCACATCGCCATGTGATTTAACAGCAATAGTTCACATCACCATGTGATTAACACCCATAGTTCACATCGCTATGTGACCAACACCCAAAGGGTTTACTAGATTCAGTAATCTAGTTCACATCGCTATGTGATTAACACCCAAGGAGTACTAAGGTGTGATCATGTTTTGCTTGTGAGAGAATCTTAGTCAACGGGTCTGCCACATTCAGATCCTCATGTATTTTGCAAATTTCTATGTCAACAATGCTCTGCATGGAGCTACTCTAGCTAATTGCTCCCACTTTCAATATGTATCTAGATCGAGACTTAGAGTCATCTAGATTAATGTCAAACTTGCATCGGCGTAACCCTTTACGACGAACCTTTTTTCACTTCCATAATAGAGAAACATATCCTTATTCCACTAAGGACAATTTTGACCGCTGTCCAGTGATCTACTCCTAGATCACTATTGTACTCCCTTGCCAAACTCAGTGCAGGGTATACAATAGATCTGGTACACAGCATGGCATACTTTATAGAACCTATGACTGAGGCATAGGAAATGACTTTCATTCTCTTTCTATTTTTGCCGTGGTCGGGCTTTGAGTCTTACTCAACTTCACACCTTGTAACACAGGCAAGAACTCTTTCTTTGACTGTTCCATTTTGAACTACTTCAAAATCTTGTCAAGGTATGTACTCATTGAAAAGACTTATCAAGCGTCTTGATCTATCTCTATAAATCTTGAAACTCAATATGTAAGCAGCTTCACCGAAGTCTTTCTTTGAAAAACTCCTTTCAAACACTCCTTTTATGCTTTACAGAATAATTCTACATTATTTCTGATCAACAATATGTCATTCACATATACTTATCAAAAATGTTGTAGAGCTCCCACTCACTTTCTTGTAAATACAGGCTTCTCCGAAAGTCTGTATAAAACCAAATGCTTTGATCACACTATCAAAACGTTTATTCCAACTCCGAGAGGCTTGCACCAGTCCATAAATGGATCGCTGGAGCTTGCACACTTTGTTAGCTCCCTTTGGATCGACAAAACCTTCCGGTTGCATCATATACAACTCTTCTTCCAGAAATCCATTCAGGAATGCAGTTTTGACATCCATCTGCCAAATTTCATAATCATAAAATGCGGCAATTGCTAACATGATTCGGACGGACTTAAGCATCGCTACGGGTGAGAAGGTCTCATCGTAGTCAATCCCTTGAACTTGCCGAAAACCTTTTGCGACAAGTCGAGCTTTGTAGACAGTAACATTACCATCAGCGTCAGTCTTCTTCTTAAAGATCCATTTATTCTCAATTGCTTGCCGATCATCGGGCAAGTCAACCAAAGTCCATACTTTGTTCTCATACATGGATCCCATCTCAGATTTCATGGCTTCAAGCCACTTTGCGGAATCTGGGCTCATCATCGCTTCTTCATAGTTCGTAGGTTTCATCATGATCTAGTAGCATGACTTTCAGAACAGGATTACCGTACCACTCTGGCGCGGATCTTACTCTGGTTGATCTACGAGGTTCAGTAGTATCTTGTTCTGAAGTTTCATGATCATCATCATTAGCTTCCTCACTAACTGGTGTAGGTGTCACAAAAACAGTTTTCTGTGATGTACTACTTTCCAATAAGGGAGCAGGTACAGTTACCTCGTCAAGTTCTACTTTCCTCCCACTCACTTCTTTCAAGAGAAACCCCTTCTCCAGAAAGTTTCCGAATTTAGCAAAAAAAGTCTTGCCTTCGGATCTGTGGTAGAAGGTGTATCCAATAGTTTCCTCTGGATATCCTATGAAGACGCACTTCTCCGATTTGAGTTTGAGCTTATTAGGATGAAATTTTTTCATATAAGCATTGCAACCCCAAACTTTAAGAAACGACAGCTTAGGTTTCTTGCCAAACCATAGTTCATATGGTGTCGCCTCAACGGATTTAGATGGTGCCCTATTTAATGTGAATGTAGCTGTCTTTAATGCATAACCCCAAAACGATAGTGGTAGATCCGTAAGAGACATCATAGATTGCACTATATATCTAATAAAGTACGGTTATGACGTTCGGACACACCATTATGCTGTGGTGTTCCATGTGGCATGAGTTTGTGAAACTATTCCACATTGTTTTAATTGAAGACCAAACTCGTAACTCAAATATTTGTCTCCGCGATCAGATCGTAGAAACTTTATTTTCTTGTCACGATGATTTTCCACTTCACTCTGAAATTCTTTGAACTGTTCAAATGTTTCAAACTTATGTTTCATCAAGTAGATATCCCCATATCTGCTCAAATCATCTGTGAAGGTCAGAAAATAATGATACCTGCTGCAAGCTTTAATATTCACCGGACCACATACATCAGTATGTATGATCTCCAACAAATCTGTTGCTTGCTTCATTGTTCCGGAGAACGGCGTTTTAGTCATCTTGCCCAAAAGGCATGGTTCGCAAGCATCAAGTGATTCATAATCAAGTGATTCCAAAATCCCATCAGCATGGAGTTTCTTCATGCGCTTTACACCAATATGACCTAAACGGCAGTGCTACAAATAAGTTGCACTATCATTATTAACTTTGCATCTTTTGGTTTCAATATTATGATTATGTGTATCACTACGATCGAGATCCAACGAACTATTTTCATTGGGTGTGTAACCATATAAGGTTTTATTCATGTAAACAGAACAACAATTTATTCTCTTACTTAAATGAATAACCGTATTACAATAAACATGATCAAATTATATTCATGCTCAACGCAAACACCAAATAACACTTATTCAGGTTCAACACTAATACCGAAAGTATAGGGAGTGTGCAATGATGATCATATCAATCTTGGAACCACTTCCAACACACATCGTCACTTCACCCTTAACTAGTCTCTGTTTATTCTGCAACTCCCGTTTCGAGTTACTAATCTTAGCAACTGAACTAGTATCAAATACTGAGGGGTTGCCATAAACACTAGTAAAGTACACATCAATAACATGTATATAAAATATACTTATGTTCACTTTGCCATCCTTCTTATCTGCCAATCACTTGGGGTAGTTCCGCTTCCAGTGACCAGTCCCTTTGCAGTAGAAACACTTAGTCTCAGGCTTAGGACCAGACTTGGGCTTCTTCACTTGAGCAGCAACTTGCTTGCCATTCTATTTGAAGTTCCCCTTCTTCCCTCTGCCCTTTTCTTGAAACTAGTGGTCTTGTCTACCATCAACACTTGATGTTTTTCTCGATTTCTACCTTCGTCAATTTCCGCATTACGAAGAGCTTGGGAATTGTTTCCGTTATCCCTTGCATATCATAGTTCATCACGAAGTTCTACTAACTTGGTGATGGTGACTAGAGAATTCTGTCAATCACTATCTTATCTGGAAGATTAACTCCCACTTGATTCAAGCGATTGTTGTACTAAGACAATCTGGGCACATGCTCACTATTTGAGCGATTCTCCTCCATCTTTTAGCTATAGAACTTGTTGGAGACTACATATCTCTCAACTCGGGTATTTGCTTGAAATATTAACTTCAACTCCTGGAACATCTCATATGCTCCATGACGTTCAAGACGTCGTTGAAGTCCCGATTCTAAGCCATTAAGCATGGTGCACTAAACTATCAAGTAGTCATCATATTGAGTTAGCCAAACGTTCATAACGTCTGCATCTGCTCCTGCAATAGGTCCGTCACCTAGCGGTGCATCAAGGACATAATTCTTCTGTGCAGTAATGAGGATAAACCTCAGATCACGGATCCAATCCGCATCATTGCTACTAACATTTTTCAACATGATTTTCTCTAGGAACATATCAAAATAAACACAGGGAAGCAACAACGCGAGCTATTGATCTACAACATAATTTGCAAAATACTACCAGGACTAAGTTCATGATAAATTAAAGTTCAATTAATCATATTATTTAAGAACTCCCACTTAGATAGACATCCCTCTAATCCTCTAAGTGATTACGTGATCCAAATCAACTAAACCATGACCGATCATCACGTGAGATGGAGTAGTTTTCAATGGTGAACATCGTTATGTTGATCATATCTACTATATGATTCACGCTCGACCTTTCGGTCTCCGTGTTCCGAGGCCATATCTGTATATGCTAGGCTCGTCAAGTTTAACCTGAGTATTCTGCGTGTGCAAAACTGGCTTGCACCCGTTGTAGATGGACGTAGAGCTTATCACACCCGATCATCACGTGGTGTCTGGGCACGAAGAACTTTGGCAACGGTGCATACTCAGGGAGAACACTTCTTGATAATTTAGTGAGAGATCATCTTATAATGCTACCGTCAATCAAAGCAAGATAAGATGCATAAAAAGATAAACATCACATGCAATCAATATAAGTGATATGATATGGCCATCATCATCTTGTGCTTGTGATCTCCATCTCCAAAGCACCGTCATGATCACCATCGTCACCGGCGCGACACCTTGATCTCCATCGTAGCATCGTTGTCATCTCGCCAATCTTATGCTTCCATGACTATCACTACCGTTTAGTAATAAAGTAAAGCATTACATCGCGATTGCATTGCATACAATAAAGCGACAACCATATGGCTCCTGCCAGTTGCCGATAACTCGGTTACAAAACATGATCATCTCATACAATAAAATTCAGCATCATGCTTTGACCATATCACATCACAACATGCCCTGCAAAAACAAGTTAGACGTCCTCTACTTTGTTGTTGCATGTTTTACGTGGCTGCTACGGGCTTAAGTAAGAACCAATCTCACCTACGCATCAAAACCACAACGATAGTTTGTCAAATAGACTCCGTTTTAACCTTCTCAAGGACCGGGCGTAGCCATACTCGGTTCAACTAAAGTTGGAGAGACAGTCGCCCGCAAGCCATCTATGTGCAAAGCACGTTGAGGGAACCGGTCTCGCGTAAGCGTACGCGTAAGGTTGGTCCGGGTCGTCTCGTCCAACAATACCGCCGAACCAAAGTATGACATGCTGGTAGGCAGTATGACTTGTATCGTCCACAACTCACTTGTGTTCTACTCGTGCATATAACATCAACATAAGTAACCTAGGCTCGGATGCCACTGTTGGGTTTCGTAGTAATTTCAAAATTTTCCTACGCACACGCAAGATCATGTGATGCATAGCAACGAGGGGAGAGTGTTGTCTACGTACCCAACGCAGACCGACTGCGGAAGCGATGACACGACGTAGAGGAAGTAGTCGTACGTCTTCACGATCCAACCGATCAAGCACCGAAACTACGGCACCTCCGAGTTCGAGCACACGTTCAGCTCGATGACGATCCCCGGACTCCGATCCAGCAAAGTGTCGGGGAAGAGTTCCGTCAGCACGACGGCATGGTGACGATCTTGATGAACTACAGCAGCAGGGCTTCGCCTAAACTCCGCTACAGTATTATCGAGGTATATGGTGGAAGGGGGCACCGCACACGGCTAAGGAATAGATCACGTGGATCAACTTGTTGTGTCTTTGGTGCTAGCCCTGCCCCTCTATTTATATGTTGAGCCCCGGGGTCAAAACTTGGAGCAAAAGCCTCCTCAAAGTCGGTTTTTCCCGAAAGGCAAGAGTCCCACTCGGACTCCAGGACCAAACGCCACAATCCTTGGCGTCTGGCCCAGACGCCATGGGCCTCGGCGTCTGGCCCAGGGCCAGACGCCAGGGTCTCCGGCGTTTGGCCCCCTGGACTCCGCAAAACTCCTTTTGCACCGATCTAAAGCCTCATGGGCTTGACCCCTTGGCCTAACCATATCATCCAATATATGAATCTTTACGTCTCGACCATTTCGAGACTCCTCGTCATGTCCCCAATCTCATCCGGGACTCCGAACTACTTCGGTACATCAAAACATGTAAACTCATAATATAACTGTCATCGTAACCTTAAGCGTGCGGACCCTACGGGTTCGAGAACAATGTAGACATGACCGAGACACGTCTCCGGTCAATACCAATAGCGGGACCTGGATGCCCATATTGGCTCCTACATGTTCTACGAAGATCTTTATCGGTCAGACCGCATAACAACATACGTTGTTCCCTTTGTCATCGGTATGTTACTTGCCCGAGATTCGATCGTCGGTATCCAATACCTAGTTCAATCTCGTTACTGGCAAGTCTCTTTACTCGTTCCGTAATACATCATATCACAACTAACATATTAGTTGCAGTGCTTGCAAGGCTTATGTGATGTGCATTACCGAGAGGGCCCAGAGATACCTCTCCGACAATCGGAGTGACAAATCCTAATCTCGAAATACGCCAACCCAACATCTACTTTTGGAGACACTTGTAATGCTCCTTTATAATCACCCAGTTACGTTGTGACGTTTGGTAGCACCCAAGGTGTTCCTCCGGCAAACGGGAGTTGCATAATCTCATAGTTATAGGAACATGTATAAGTCATGAAGAAAGCAATAGCAACATACTAAACGATCAGGTGCTAAGCTAATGGAATGGGTCATGTCAATCAGATCATTCAACTAATGATGTGACCTCGTTACTCAAATAACAACTCTTTTGTCTATGGTTAGGAAACATAACCATCTTTGATTAACGAGCTAGTCAAGTAGAGGCATACTAGTGACACTCTGTTTGTCTATGTATTCACACATGTATTATGTTTCCGGTTAATACAATTCTAGCATGAATAATAAACATTTATCATGATATAAGGAAATAAATAATAACTTTATTATTGCCTCTAGGGCATATTTCCTTCACTGACAACTTCTCCATAGCGTGACATCACGCCGCAGTCCGGCCATTATTCAAACCATTTTTCCAACCGCCTCTGCGCGCTTCACGAGGCGGTTTCATTGGCACGTCTTGTCGAAGCAGAGATCGTGTCCCCTTATCACGGGATTCTCATCAATACAGGCGTGGGTAACCCAACCGCTCCATTAGTATGAATCCTTGGATTAGGCAAGTTCCAAACGGCCGCACGGAGGACGTTTGACATTCATCCCCTTTATAAAGAGGTCAAGACCTGTCCTTTTCTTTCCATGCTTGATCCTTCTCTTCCCCCACCTCAGGTTCCAATACCCAAGGCTTAGTTCAAGCGCTTCGGACCTCCAACCATGTCCGGATCCAGGCTTCAAGGCCGGTGGATGGCCTCTTCTATCACAAAGGAGGACATCACGAAGCTTAGGGAGGCCAGGTACTTGACCGCCGAAATCCTTCACAAGCTTCCTGCTCAAGGGCAGGTTATCCCTACTCCCAAACCCAACGAGAGTGTCGTATTCATCTTCCACTTCTTCCGAGGGCTAGGCTTTGGTCTTCATCCCTTTGTTAGAGGGCTCATGTACTATTACGGGCTAGATTTTCATGATCTAGCTCCAGATTCCTTCCTTCACATCTCAACATTCATCGTTGTGTGTGAGGCCTTCCTCCACATTACCCACGCTTCGGATTATGGCTCAAGACCTTTAATGTGAAGCCGAAGATAATCGACGGGCGACACGCGGAGTGCGGAGGCGCTATAATAAGCAAAGGTGCCGATGTTTTATGGTCAAAGGGTTCCTTCACTAGTAGAAAAAGGGCCATTTGTCCTTGTTCGTAAGGGCCTTCTGTCCTGGTTGAAGAATCGGGACTAAAAGGTCGGTACTAATGCCCTTGGTCTTTAGTCCCGGTTCTTACACGGACCGGTACAGATGGGCCTCCACGTGGCCGATGCGGCCAGCCCAGGCATGGGGGCCTTTGGTCTCGGTTGGTGACATAAACCGGGACCAAAAGGCATCCACGCGTCAGGAGCTGGGTGGAGCTGAGGTTTTTGTTTTGAAAGCGGCTGGTTTAGGGGTTTTGGGGGTTAATTTAGGTTGTTATTAGCTAGCTAATAGAGAGAAGTGTCCTCTCTTATATCTTTGTGCTTGGTTTACCAACGCTACTGCTATGTTCATTTCACCCGCTGATATATAATAACTCTTCATGCTCGCATCATGCATCATCATATATAATAACAAGTCCTACTAATCATGCATCATCATACAACTTCTACTCGTTATTAATAACAAGTCATACAATCATCATCCTCATAGTCATCGAGCCAACCCTACTTAATTGTTCTTAGCACACGATCATCAGTATCAGGTAGGACCTAAATACCCTTAAGGTAAAATAGCATAAAACAATATAGACCCTGACTCTCCATTATGGAGAATGGAGATCATCCTGTCTCCAATTCTTGCGCTTCGCTTCCTTTTGCTTCCAAGAACCTCCTTATGACTGTCCATACATTTTTTCCATTCTTTGATTGTCATGTCTCCACTTCTTTTAGAAATCTGGTATGGACAGTTGAAATTCGTAAGATGACCTGGTTATATGTTCAAAACATCAAGGCGACCATGCTGATACATCAGATGAGGCACACAATCATTCGGGATTATCTGTTGAAAAACATAGCAATAACTTCGTAGTTAGCAATGATGTACTAGTTTTAGAAGTATGCAAAAGATGCACGGAT
Source organism: Triticum aestivum (assembly GCF_018294505.1). Classification (NCBI taxonomy): domain Eukaryota; kingdom Viridiplantae; phylum Streptophyta; class Magnoliopsida; order Poales; family Poaceae; genus Triticum; species Triticum aestivum. The sequence goes on from NC_057810.1 coordinate 689,944,839, forward strand.
GTCGTAATAGTAAATAATCTTACTAGGGTATCTCCATGGTAGTTACCGTAGTTCAACACGTGCACTAGTGGCATGTATTGACCATAATGTTGAGGAGTTCGATTGCAGATATTGTAATTCTCAAGATCAGTACAAAATGCGATCAGATGATTTTTCTCCTGATAAGTTAATTCAGAGCTATCGGTGTAGAGTGGGATTTGTCTACCATCTTCCGCACATTCTTTGAAGAATGAAAATAAGCTGTCAATGGAAATAAGCTGCCAACTATTTTGAAATAAACAATATAAATTACTTAATAACTATGTTTGAGAAGCTCACATAGGGGAAGAATTGGAAGCGTATCAACAAGGACCCAAATATCCATATTGTCTTGCTCGATTTTAGGATCACCAAGATCCATGGTGACAAGCATACCCTCATCAACACTAGTAGAAAAGGGGGCAATGGTTCAGGTCGGGTCAGCCCATTAGTCCTGGTTCAATCCAGAACCGGGACCCATGGGGGCATTGGACCCGGTTCGTGAGCCCCGGGGGCCGGCCGGGCCACGTGGGCCGTTGGTCCCGGTTCGTCTGGACCTTTTGGTCCTGGTTGGTGGGACGAACCGGGACCAATGGGCCTCGCTCCTGGCCCACCACCATTGGTCCCGGTTGGTGGCTTGAACCGGGACCAAAGGCTGCCCTTTAGTCCCGGTTCATGCCACGAACCGGGACCAATGAATTGCCTATATATGCCCCTCACCCGCGAGCAGAGCACTTCATTGCTCTGTTTTTCTGCCCAGCTGTTGGAGAGCTTCGTGGTGCTCTAGCTCACCTCCTATGCACACGAGGTGTTCGATGGAATGCCCGAGCCACACTACTTAACTTTCTCCTCTCCAAGCTCGACCTCCAAACTCCATTTTCCTCAATATTTGTCTAGGTTTAGCGGTCTGTCACGTCCCGTCTCCGTCTTCACCGCCGTCGATCGCCCGCGCCGATCTCATCGCCGACACCATCGTGGTGAGCCTCTTGTTCTTATCTTCTTTCTGAAAGGAAAAATATTCTTACTTCTATTAATTTGGTCACTTAATTATCTATTCATGATGTTCTGTAATGATTTTTAACACACTTAACACTGTTCGGGAATTCAGTAACTGGTAACTGCTCGGTCGACTACTGATTAGCGATTAATCGGTTAATCGGCCATTTAATTGAGTTAATCGGTAGATCATTAATCGGCTGCACATGAGAATATATTGGCCAGATGTAACTAGTTTTTCACGTATTGTACACCACATAATCCAATGCTCACAGGTACGTATTATACTATACATTTATACTAAAATATAATGTCGTAGCTCGTAGGCATATAAAAAGCATGGACAAGAGGTAGAATTGTTACCTGGACGGTTTGGTCACGATGCATCCAAACCGAAAGGCAACAAACCTACAGAATTGATGATAGAAGATAGATATGCATTTGTATATGCTCTAAACTTGTCAAGATAAATGAGCAAACGACAGCCATACATGTGACAACAAGCAGCCACACATGAGACATGATAAGATAAATTAAAATGACAGCCACACCACACAACTTGGCAATATGCAGCCACACATAACAAGATAAATAGCATCCACACATGTGAAAACATGGAATAATTCACTACAAGGTTCAACACATATAGCATAATAGGTATTCGGTAATAAGGTTCATAGACCACAAATACTCAAATAGTTCTCACAGCTCATATAGTCGCATCACAAGCATAACTGCATAAGTGCGTAATAAAGTAGCAAAATAAGGTCTTATTCTTATGGATCATAAATGGTTCAAGGCTGCTGGGCGTCCTCATCCTCATCATCATCTTTGGTTGCCATCACACACTCATCATCAGAATTGAAATCAATGTCTTCATCCATATCCACCCCCCATGATCAGATTCATCATCATCGGAAACAAATTCTTCAACTTCATGTAGTTCTCTCACTCTTGCACTCCTACGAGGCTCCATAGCTTCGGCTGCACCCTCTGCATCATCATCAATATTGTATGGCAGCCCTATCACAGGATCAATCTCCTCATCAACGTATGCACCTTCACATATCCAATCTTGTGCCTGTGATGCATCTTCACCAAGAAGAGGATCACTACAAGAGGATAACTTGTTTCTTCTATCCATCATTCTTCCATTGAATTGGACATAAACCAAGTTGTCCCTTGGGACCACATCTAGTCTACTTCTCCTGTTTGCATCTACCTACAAAGTGCAAATGGGAGCATAGTTAGAATTTTTGCAAGAAGCAAGAATGTTCAGATTTGATTGACTGAGAGTGACTAAGTGTTACCATTTCATAAGTGCTCCAGTTTCTTTCACATCCGGATGAACTTGTGGTCAAGTTGAGTATCCGTATGGCCATTTCTTGCAATGCAGGAGTTTGTAGTCCATAAGTTCCCCACCATTCAGCTGTAGTTTCGAAATAAAGAAACAATGTTCATTAAGCCAATAACTTGAAAAATGCTGTAATAAGAAGTTTTGCATTGAGAACAAGCTTACCAGCATCGAAATACGCATTACTAATTGCTTTCAGGGCTGTCACCTTCCCAAACATGCCATCTTTCTTCTTAAACTTGGTGAAGTCCATGTTAAGCACTACATTTTGCTTGTTGTCATCATCATAATAAAATGTCTCCATTACTTCCATAAACGCAGCCACAACCTCTACATCCATGAAGATGCTTGAATCAACATAACTATATTTGGGATTCAACATATATGCCGCCATGTGTAATGGAGAATCCAGCCTCCCTCTCATCTTGCCATCCATGGCATTAGTGATTACCAAATAGTCCTTTTCTGAATTTTCAACAGCAAGCATGATATCCTTCTTTGCACTTACTATTTCTCCATACATAGTGGCCATTGATGGACCATCACCATCAGCCAACCGAAGCACCTTCACCAATGGTTCAAAAACCTTGCATGGCAACATACACTACTAGGGAAAAGCCTATACACAGAATCATACCAACAGCGCTCCCTAAAATACCACGCTACTGCTATTTAGCAGCAGCGCGTGTTAGAGAAACGCGCTGCTGACAGGAAAATAGCAGTAGCGCGGCCACCACAAACCGCGCTGCTGCTATAATTGCCATGACCTCGCCCCCCCGCTAGTTATAGGAGTAGTGCACTTTATTGAACAACACTACTGCTATAAAAGTTAGCAGCAGCGCACTTATGGGAAAACCGCTACTGCTAAGATCAGCCCACAAGTTTAGTCCCACCTCGCTCCGTGAACAGGGTGTTTACCACCTTAAATATGTTATTTCTGAAACTACCACAACCACTGAACTCTATGTGTAAAATTTGTGGCCGCAATATGAGTCATCTCCGGTTCCTACCGGATAGGACTCATATTGACAATTCAGATTGTACACAAAAAGATCATTGATGGCCAATGTATTTTTGCATTGACGTATTTTTTGTATAGTTACACTTAGCAGTAGCGGTTTATGTGCAACGCGCTACTGCTATTCTGATTATCTGTAGCGCGTTTCGGCAAACGCGCTACAACTATCCCTACCTTCTCCCCACGCACACGACCGGCACCCTCACTCACATTCTCACTCTCGCCCCCCGTGCCGATAACCGTCGTCGTGCGTCGTCGCCGCCGCCGCCTTCGTCCGTCCGCCGCCGAGGTACTCCCCTCCTTCCGTCCCTCCTCCCTCCTCCTCGCACATCCTCCCTCCGCCTGCGGCCACCCCTCCCTCCTCCGCCGCCGCCCTCCTCCCTCCGCCTGCGGCCGCCCTCTCCCTCCTCCACCGGCAGCCCTCCTCCCACCGCCCTCGACCTTGCCGCCCCTAGCTACCTCTCCGTCGCCCCCACCCCCTGCCACTAGTTAGTACTAGATTTAGTAGTTGTAGATGTTAATTTAGGGCTCATAGCTAGTACTAGATTTTTAGTAGTAGTAGATGTTAATTTAGGGTTCATAACTAGTTTAGTAAGTAAATTAATAAACTAGTTGAAGTAGTTGAATTAATAGAACTAATGTATTTTTAGTAAGATAATTAATATAACTAGTTGAACTACTTTATTTTTAGAAAGAACTAGTTTTTTTCTATTTATAGTAAGTTTATATTTAGTAAGAACTAGTTGAATTAATAAAACAAGTTGAACATGTCATATTTGTTGTTATTTTTAGTTTAAGCAATTATTCGGGATGTATTAGTGATAACTTATATGGTTTCAGGTGACCACTGTCGTCCCCGTCACCGACCCGCTCCGACATCCCCGCCGTCGTCCCCGTCACCGACCCCCTCCAACATCCCCGCCGTCGTCCCATTCACCGACCCCCTCCAACATCGAGGTGAGACCAGCCAAATATCCTTGTATATCTTGTGTTGTTGCTCAAATAGGATATGTGGTTGCCCAAGTGGCCCTTCATGTTCAGTTTACATCTCCGAGTGGCCTATGTTTTGCCGGAGTGTTGATTAATTTCCGTTCTGGTAAATTTCAGGCGCTCGGTATGTCCTTTTTTAGCAAAGGTCATGCCGGATTTTTTCGTGAATTCTGGCATGACTTGTGCTAGAATATGTACAAGTTTAATCTCTGAATTATGAATGTAGGAAATGTCGTACTCGGACGATGACAGTCTCCCGGGGGAGTGTAGCTGGTGCCACGACGATCGAGGTATGCGCGACAGGTTCGTTCGGCTGGACGAAGATCGGCGCTTCAGCATTAAGCTCGAGGAGACCTTCGATTGTGAAATGGTACGCAACAACGACAATTGTTTTTTCGTAATTAAGCATGACTTCAACTATTTCAACGTCTAATTTTCATATTTTACAATTCGACTAGCTTATCCCATGCCATGGAAGATGCTATGTCCTGGAGAGGATGGGTTTTGAAGACCATGAAAATTTTGAAACAAAGAAAATACACCTAAGGACCCATCATGATATGGATTTTGAAGTAAATCTGTGCAATGCTCAGAGCGTAACCCATTTTGGTTGCCAAAACTGGGAAGCACTTTGCAAAATGTATGGTTTTTATGAGGGTATGATTGTCACCATGGATCTTGGTGATCCTGACATCGAGCAAGACAATATGGACATTTGGGTCCTTGTTGATACGCTTCCGATTCTACCGCTATGTGAGTTTCTCAAACATAGTTATTAACTAATTTATAGTGTTTATTTCAAAATAGTTGATAGCTTATTTCCATTGACAGCTTATTTTGATTCTTCAAAGACTGTGCAGAAGATGGTAGATAAAACCCACTACACCGATGGCACCGAGTTAACGTATAAGGAGAAAAATCATCTGATCGCATTTTGTACTGTTCTTGAGAATTACAATAACTATTATCGAACTCCTCCAAATTATGGTGAATACGTGCCACTAGTGCATGTGTTGAACCACGGTAACTTCTCTGGAGATACCCTGGTAAGATTTTTTACTATTACGACATCCGTGCATCTTTTGCATACTTCTAAAACTAGTACATCATTGCTAACTATGAAGTTATTATTATGTTTTTCAACAGAAACTCCCGATGGATTGTGTGCCTCATCTGATGTCTCTGCATGGTCGCCTCTCAGTTCTGAACATACTGCCAGGTAAATCTATGGAGCTCACCTATGCATATTGGATTTCTAAAACCTGTGAACACATGTTCATCAAAGAATGGAAGAAATGTATGGACATTCGCAAGGAGGTTCTTGGAAGTAACATTCAGCGAAAGGCAAGAACTGGAGACAGGCTAATCTCCATTCTCCACAATGGAGAGTCAGGGGCTATCTTGTTTTTTGCTATTTTACCTTAGAAAATGTAGTAGGTATTAATCGAATGTAATAGGTCCTATGAGGTACAATATGTTTATTATGTGGTAATGTGTTAGAGTTGATAATGATGATCTTGAGGAGGTGTTATGTGATGTCAATGATGAAAACGATGATCTTGAGGAGGTGTTATATGACAATGATGTATTATGATGATAAGTTGTTAATGATATGATGATGATGATGATATTATTATATCATTGGGTGAAAGAACCACGGATTAGTTTCAAGTGGATGGACATCCACTTGAAACTAATCCGTGGTTCTTTCCCCCCGTGATGTAATAACTCATTATGATGTAAAAACAATCTCTAAATTCCTGTTGTATGAAAACTTGTGTAAAGGTGTATGAATACAACATGAAATAAAAAAGAAACAAAATACTCAATAATAGTAGTAGCGCGGGAAAGGAGAAGCGCTACTACTAATTACCAGTAGCGCGGTTCTGAAGAAGCGCTACTACTAAGTCAATTTATCAGTAGCATGGGTCCAGGCGCGCTATTGCTAAGCATTAGCTGTAGCGCCTTATCAGTAGCGCTCCTGCCCGCGCTACTGATAGGCCTAAAACCCGCGCTGCTGCTAGGCTTTTCCCTAGTAGTGATAGAACATATAGAAATATGAGAAAACAGCCCCACAATCCAACATATACAAGTATGAGAAAACAGCCCCGCAATCCAACATATACAAGTATGAGAAAACAGCCCCACAATCCAACATATACAAGTATGAGAAAACAACCCCTCAATCCAACATATACAAGTATGAGAAAACAGCCCCACAATCCAACATATACAAGTATGAGAAAACAGCCCCACAATCCAACATATACAAGTATGAGAAAACAGCCCCACAATCCAACATATACAAGTATGAGAAAACAGCCCCACAATCCAACATATACACATACCTTGATGCAAAGAGAGACACCTTTCCAAAAACCCCTACTCATTATTGTGGCATGAGCTGACTTTCCTTTCCTTGTTCTTGTGTGCTTACATGCTTCCCATTCTTCACTACAAACCATTGCCCTTAGTTCCTTCTTCTTAGCAATAATACTTTGCAAGGTAAGAAATGCAGAAGCAAATCTCGTCACTCCCGGTCTAACAATGTCTCTCTTTTTTGTAAAAGACCTCATCAAGGACAATGTTTTATGATGTGCATAGAGAAAAATTGTCATCTCCTTGGCTTTAGTGATTGTAGGACTAAATTGCTTCAACTTGCCAATTGCTTGTACCATCAAATTGAGGGTGTGAGTTGCACATGATGTCCAAAATATCTTTGGAATTTTACCTTTAAGCATCACCTTTGCTCCCATGTTGTTGGAAGCATTATCCGTAACCACTTGCACGAAATTGTCAACACCTACAAGATTTATGATGTGCAAAATCAGCAAGCATTAACATGTAAAATCAGCAAGCATGAAATAAAAGTTGAGAGTTTATATGAAATCAGCACGTACCAATTTTCTCAATCCACTCAACTACATAATCGAAGATGTATTGACTTTTATGTGCATCAGGCGACACCTCCTTTGATCCAATAAAGGCAGTCCCTAACTTGCAATGCACACACAAGTTCATTATACTTCTCTTTTTCTTGTCGGTCCATGCATCGGTCATGATAGAGCACCCGGTTGCGACCCTCTCAAGTTCATGTGGCTTCATCAAATCCTTTGTTCTTTCAACCTCTTGCAACAACATCTTCTCTCGCAGCATATATTGGGAGGGTGGCTTCCACCTAGGACCAAACCTACCAAGCGCTTCACAAAATGCCTTGAAGTCATCATCATTGACAGCATTAAAAGGGATATTTTTCTTGTAGATCCATCTAGCCAAATATTGGCCTACTTTGTAAGATCTCTCTTTGTCAATTGCGTCATTGATGTTCTGCTGGAACTTCTTCAATGGGACGGAAGGATCAATTGGCATCACATATTTATCCATAGGCCCTGCCTTGCGAGCTTCACCATCTCCAATTGCAGCAAGCTCTTCATCGTTCTTGTCATTATCCTCAACTTCAATGACAACCTTAGCCGCCACTTCTGCATCATGTTTTGCTTTTAGCTTCTTCTTCTTTGCTGGTGCCTCACAAGCTTCCTTACACCTCTTTTGTTTATCCGCGTTGGCCACCGTGCAGGGTGCGACTTGCCACCTAATCTGAGCAATATGTTGCTTCATCCTATTGATCCCTCCAAACGTCTCTTTTCCACACAACTTGCACTTCACTCGTGATAAATCTAGAGGATCAATCAAGGTTGCGAACTCCCAACCCATGTCATCTGAATTTCTCTTGAGAGTTTGAGAACTTGCAGCGGTAGAACCTACCGTAGACCCCTGCAAATTTTGTTGCCAAACTAGATTGAGATCATAGCAGAGATTTAAAACCTTGAGATGAATCTTAGCAGAAGTGCAGAACTGTACCTTGTTGGTTGGTGAAGCCATGGGGACCTGGTTTGAGGGGTCGCCGGTGCTGCTGCCTAGCCTAGGTCACCGGCACTGCTGCCTGGCCTAGGTTGCTGTTGCTGCCTGTCCTATGTCGCCGTCTCGCCGCTGCTGCAGCCTGCAGGTAGGGGCTGGACCGCTGGAGGAGAGATGGGGAGAAGAGGATGGGAGGGGATGGGGGTCAGAGAAGGAGGCTAGGGCCGGCGACAGGAGCAAGGCGATCGCCACGGTGGCTAGGGCCGGCGAGGAGGAGCCATGGCCGTGACTCGTGAGGAGTCAGGAGAGGAACAGGCGCAGCGATTTGGGAGTGAGGGATGCATCGCCGGAGGTTACGGGGCCAAATAATGGGCTGGTCGCCTGGATTGCCGCTTTGTTTACCCCTTTTTTTTGTGAATGCCGCTTCGGTTACCCCCTTTTTTTATGGATGCCGCTTCACATCACCGATTAATCGGTTTGCCAACCAGTTAATCATCTGACAACCGATTAATGCCAAATAATCGGCCTGACCATTTAATGAACCGAGTATGTGCTATTCGCCTCAGTTAGGCACTGAGTAGCGATTAAATGGGCATTTAAATGGTAACTCGACCGAGTTCTTGAACAGTGATTGATGATGATCTCCGCCGGGTCATTATCGATGCAAGGGCGCTGTGCGAAAGTCAAAAGGAGAAGCTGAAGTTCGATCGCATGTTAGAGGATCACAAAAAAGGGTTGTACCCCAATTGCGAAGATGGCAACACAAAGCTGGGTACCGTACTGGAATTGCTGCAGTGGAAGGCAGAGAATGTTGTGCCTGACAAAGGATTTGAGAAGCTATTGAAAATATTGAAGAAGAAGCTTCCAAAGGATAAAGAATTGCCTGACAATACGTACGCAGCAAAGAAGGTCGTATGCCCTCTAGGATTGGAGGTGCAGAAGATACATGCATGCCCTAATGACTGTATCCTCTACCGTGGTGCATACGAGGATTTGAACGCATGCCCGGTATGCCGTGCATTGCAGTATAAGATCAGACGAGATGACCCTGTTGATGTTGACGGTGAGCCCCGCAGGAAGAGAGTTCCTGCGAAGGTGATGTGGTATGCTCCTATAATACCACGGTTGAAACGACTGTTCAGAAACAAAGAGCATGCCAAGTTGATACGATGGCACAGTGAGGACCATAAGAAAGACGGGAAGTTGAGAGCACCCGCTGATGGGTCGCAGTGGAGGAAAATCGAGAGAGACTACTGGGCTAAGTTTGCATGTGACCCAAGGAACGTATGGTTTGGTTTAAGCATGGATGGCATTAACCCTTTCGGGGAGCAGAGCAGCAATCACAGCACCTGGCCCGTGACCTTATGTATGTATAACCTTCCTCCTTGGATGTGCATGAAGCAGAAGTTCATTATGATGCTAGTTCTCATCCAAGGCCCTAAGCAACCCGGCAACAACATCGATGTGTACCTAAGGCCATTAGTTGAAGAACTTTTACAGCTGTGGAATGGAAATGGTGTATGTGCGTGGGATGAGCATAGACCGGAGGAATTTAACTTGCACGCATTGCTGTTTGTAACCATCAACGATTGGCCCGCTCTTAGTAACCTTGCAGGACAGACAAACAAGGGATACCACGCATGCACGCACTATTTAGCTGACACCGAAAGTATATACCTGGACAAATGTAGGAAGAATGTGTACCTGGGCCATCGTCGATTTCTTCCGACCAACCATCAATGTCTAAAGAAAGGCAAGCATTTCAAAGGCAAGGCTGTTTGACGCAGTTTTGTACTAAAGAAGAGAGGTTAAATAAGTAATAAAAAAAGATACAGACCAACTCTTTTTCCTCTCTCTCTTACGTGACTAATCCCTTAATTTTCATTATTGTTATTTTTTTTGAACAAAAAGGAATTTTCGGGAGTGCAGGTTACATAGGGAAGAGTATATGTACACACAGGGTGGACTAGTGCATGCACGAACTAGTTAATCTCTTGATTGATCTTGTACGTGGTGCATGGCAATTTTGCCTACGTAAATACATGCATGCATGAGGGCAGTAATATGTACATCGGAAATATATGCCTCGGTTATACGTGGAGGCCGCGACGACAGACATACAAATAAGCATACGAACACCTACACATATGATGGATTGATCGATATATTTTTGAGGTCCAGATGTGCACTCGAAGGTGTCGCGGCTGGTGCAAGACAAGTCGAAGCTGTTACATCAAGCATTGGTGGAGTCCAACGAGCCGGAAGGACTGCAGCATATACACCAAGGAGGCTGTGGTTAGCTAGCCTCACCGTTGTTGGAAGCTGATACAATGCAGCTCCATGGCCAGAATGAAGCAAAGACCCGGCAAATAAAAGTAAAAATGGGAGATATATCACAAAAGCTATCATTTTATTGATCGATGATACAAAAGTTCACTGAGACTAATCAAACTTTTTCTGGATGAGCTAAGACAAATTATATTTAACTAAGATAGAACATATTTTGAAGTGCAGCTTTTGCAGAGCAGTCCATGATCTCTAGCCCGCTCCCTCACTCAGGAGCTTTATATGCTAGGATCGTCGCGATCTTCGGAAGCGTTCCGCCGGCGGCCAGGAAGGCAGCCGCCTCCGCACGGCGTCTTGTGTATGACTCGACCACCTGTGACGAACTCCGGACTGCATCCTCATGAGCTTCAAGATGGCGGGAGCTAGAAGTCATCATGTCAGCTAGGACGCATGTGCGCTTTTCAGCCAGTGCCACCATCTCGGTTTCCTTCTCGCAGAAGGCCTTGTACTCCTCGGCAAGCTGCTGATGTTTGCCGACAAGCATCCGATGTTCTTCGGCCAACTTCTTTTGTCTGTTGCAGATGGAGGCGAGGTTGGCAAGGCACCCCTCTAGGTGCGGCCTTTCCTTCTCGAGGCGGCAAAGTCCTTGAGTGATCCCCGCATGAGTTGCATCGAGTTTCTCCAACAGAGATGACACTTGCACCGGCGCGGGTGCCGATGTGTGGGAAGTGGCAAGACCACCTTTTCCGCCCAGACGAGCTACCACTGCTTCAAGGTGTCGAATCAGAATCTCAAGGTCTGGCGGGACCTCATTCGCATATGGGATCTTCCACATACTTATCACATACTCGATTTTAGTTATGGTTAGCTCCTCATTGATTGGCTGCTCCCTTAGCGCCTCTTATATATCCTTGAGTCCTATTGAGATGTACTTTGCTGCTATTCCGGGCGGGAGAACAAGGCTTGGCGTTGAGATGTTACTCGTTGGAGGGACTTTGAGCTTCTCGAGCAGAGTGTTTTCTCCAGCAAGGATATTCTGGTGTTGCTCAATTAATACACGGAGTTCCTTTGCCTCAGGGGAATAAAAGTCTTCTAGATTATTTGATTTGCTGGAGACATCTAGAAAGGCATCAAAAAGAGAACGAGTCAAGAAAGCATCCAAAGAAAATTCATGCAAGGGTGGCGGTGTTGGGGAACGTTGCAGAAAATAAAAAATTTCCTACGGTTTCACCAAGATCCATCTATGAGTTCATCTAAGCAACGAGTCATGGGAGAGAGATTGCATCTACATACCACTTGTAGATCGCGTGCGGAAGCGTTCAAGAGAACGGTGATGATGGAGTCGTACTCGCCGTGATTCAAATCACCGATGACCAAGTGTCGAACGGACAGCACCTCCGCGTTCAACACATGTACGGAGCGGATGACGTCTCCTCCTTCTTGATCCAGCAAGGGGGAAGGAGAGGTTGATGATGATCCAGCAGCACAACGGCGTGGTGGTGGATGCAGCAGAACTCCGGCAGGGCTTCGCCAAGCGGCTGCAGGAGGAGGACGAGGTGTAGCAGGGGGAGGGAGGCGCCAAGACACAGGGTCCGGCTGCCCTCCCCCTTGCCCTCCTTTATATAGGCCCCCAGGGGGGGCGCCGGCCCTGGGAGATGCAATCTCCCAAGGGGGGCGGCGGCCTGGGGGGGTGGAGTGCCCCCAAGGCAAGTGGTGCGCCCCCCCCCCCCCCGACCTAGTGTTTCCAACCCTAGGCGCAGGGGGGCCCAAGGGGGGCACACCAGCCCACTAGGGGCTGGTTCCCCTCCCACTTCAGCCCATGGGGCCCTCCGGGATAGGTGGCCCCACCCAGTGGACCCCCGGGACCCTTCCGATGGTCCCGGTACAATACCGGGTGACCCCGAAACTTTCCCGATGGCCGAAACAGCACTTCGTATATATAATTCTTTACCTCCGGACCATTTCGGAACTCCTCGTGACGTCCGGGATCTCATCCGGGACCCCGAACAACATTAGGTTTGCTGCATACTCATATTCATACAACCCTAGCGTCACCAAACCTTAAGTGTATAGACCCTACGGGTTCGGGAGACATGCAGGCATGACCGAGACGGCTCTCCGGTCAATAACCAACAGCGGGATCTGGATACCCATGTTGGCTCCCACATACTCCTCGATGATCTCATCAGATGAACCACGATGTCGAGGATTCAAGCAACCCCGTATACTATTCCCTTTGTCAGACGGTATGTTACTTGCTCGAGACTCGATCGTCGGTATCCCAATACCTCGTTCAGTCTCGTTACCGGCAAGTCACTTTACTCGTACCGTAATGCATGATCCCGTGACCAGACACTTGGTCACTTTGAGCTCATTATGATGATGCACTACCGAGTGAGCCCAGTGATACCTCTCCATAATACAGAGTGACAAATCCCAGTCTCGATCCGTGTCAACCCAATAGACACTTTCGGAGATACCTGTAGTGCACCTTTATAGTCACCCAGTTACGTTGTGACGTTTGGTACACCCATAGCACTCCTACGGTATCCGAGAGTTACACGATCTCATGGTCTAAGGAAAAGATACTTGACATTGGAAAAGCTCTAGCAAAACGAACTACACGATCTTTTGCTATGCTTAGGATTGGGTCTTGTCCATCTCATCATTCTCCTAATGATGTGATCCCGTTATCAACGACATCTAATGTCCATAGTCAGGAAACCATGACTATCTGTTGATCAACGAGCTAGTCAACTAGAGGCTTACTAGGGACATATTATGGTCTATGTATTCACACGTGTATTATGATTTCCGGATAATACAATTATAGAATGAATAAAGACAATTATCATGAACAAGGAAATATAATAATAATCCTTTTATTATTGCCTCTAGGGCATATTTCCAACAGTCTCCCACTTGCACTAGAGTCAATAATCTAGTTACATTGTGATGAATCGAACACCCATAGAGGTCTGGTGTTGATCATGTTTTGCTCGCGAAAGAGGTTTAGTCAACGGATCTGCGACATTCAGATCCATATGTACTTTGCAAATATCTATGTCTCCATCTTGAACATTTTCACGGATGGAGTTGAAGCGACGCTTGATGTGCCTGGTCTTCTTGTGAAACCTGGGCTCCTTGGCAAGGGCAATAGCTCCAGTGTTGTCACAGAAGAGTTTGATTGGCCCCGGCGCATTGGGTATGACTCCTAGGTCGGTGATGAACTCCTTCACCCAAATTGCTTCATGCGCTACCTCCGAGGCTGCCATGTACTCCGCTTCACATGTAGATCCCGCCACGACGCTCTGCTTGCAACTGCACCAGCCTACTGCTCCACCATTCAACATATACACGTATCCGGTTTGTGACTTAGAGTCATCCAGATCTGTGTCGAAGCTAGCGTCGACATAACCGTTTACGACGAGCTCTTCGTCACCTCCATAAACGAGAAACATGTCCTTTGTCCTTTTCAGGTACTTCAGGATATTCTTGACCGTTGTCCAGTGTTCCTTGCCGGGATTACTTTGGTACCTCCCTACCAAACTTACGGCCAGGTTTACATCAGGTCTGGTACACAGCATGGCATACATAATAGATCCTATGGCTGAAGCATAGGGGATGACACTCATCTCTTCTTCATCTTTTGCCGTGGTCGGGCATTGAGCCGAGCTCAATTTCACACCTTGCAGTACAGGAAAGAACCCTTTCTTGGACTGATCCATTTTGAACTTCTTCAAAATCTTATCAAGGTATGTGCTTTGTGAAAGACCTATGAGGCATCTCGATCTATTCCTATAGATCTTGATGCCTAATATGTAAGCAGCTTCTCCAAGGTCCTTCATTGAAAAACACTTATTCAAGTAGGCCTTAATGCTGTCCAAAAGTTCTATATCATTTCCCATCAAGAGTATGTCATCTACATATAATATGAGAAATGCTACAGAGCTCCCACTCACTTTCTTGTAAACGCAGGCTTCTCCATAAGTCTGCATAAACCCAAACGCTTTGATCATCTCATCAAAGCGAATGTTCCAACTCCGAGATGCTTGCACCAGCCCATAAATGGATCGCTGGAGCTTGCATACTTTGTTAGCGTTCTTAGGATCGACAAAACCCTCCGGCTGCATCATATACAGTTCTTCCTTAAGATGCCCGTTAAGGAATGCCGTTTTGACGTCCATCTGCCATATCTCATAATCATAGTATGCGGCAATTGCTAACATGATTCGAACGGACTTCAGCTTCGCTACGGGAGAGAAAGTCTCATCGTAGTCAACCCCTTGAACTTGCGGATAACCCTTAGCGACAAGTCGAGCTTTATAGATGGTAATATTACCATCCGCGTCCGTCTTCTTCTTAAAGATCCATTTGTTTTCTATCGCTCGCCGATCATCGGGCAAGTCTGTCAAAGTCCATACTTTGTTTTCATACATGGATTCTATCTCGGATTGCATGGCTTCAAGCCATTTGTTGGAATCTGGGCCCACCATCGCTTCTTCATAGTTTGAAGGTTCACCGTTGTCTAACAAAATGATTTCCAGGACAGGGTTGCCATACCACTCTGGTGTGGAACGTGTCCTTGTGGACCTACGAGGTTCAGTAGCAACTTGATCCGAAGTACCTTGATCATAATCATTAATTTCCTCTCCAGTTGGTGTAGGCACCACAGGAACATTTTCCTGAGCTGCACTACTTTCTGGTTCAAGAGGTAGTACTTCATCGAGTTCTACTTTCCTCCCACTTACTTCTTTCGAGAGAAACTCTTTTTCTAGAAAGGATCCGTTCTTGGCAACAAAGGTCTTGCCCTCGAATCTTAAGTAGAAGGTATACCCAATGGTTTCCTTAGGGTATCCTATGAAGACACATTTTTCTGACTTGGGTTCGAGCTTTTCAGGTTGTAGTTTCTTGACATAAGCATCGCATCCCCAAACTTTTAGAAACGACAGCTTAGGTTTTTTCCCAAACCATAATTCATACGGTGTCGTCTCAACGGATTTAGACGGTGCCCTATTTAAAGTGAATGTAGCTATCTCTAGAGTGTATCCCCAAAATGATAGCGGTAAATCGGTAAGAGACATCATAGATCGCACCATATCCAATAGAGTGCGATTACGACGTTCGAACACACCGTTGCGCTGAGGTGTTCCAGGCGGCGTGAGTTGTGAAACGATTCCACATTTCCTTAAGTGTGTACCAAATTCGTGACTTAAATATTCTCCTCCATGATCTCATTGTAGGAACTTTATCTTTCGGTCACGTTGATTCTCTACCTCATTCTGAAATTCCTTGAACTTTTCAAAGGTTTCCGACTTGTGTTTCATTAAGTAGACATACCCATATCTACTCAAGTCATCAGTGAGAGTGAGAATATAACGATATCCTTCGCGAGCCTCAACGCTCATTGGGCCGCACACATCGGTATGTATGATTTCCAACAAGTTGGTTGCTCGCTCCATTGTTCCGGAGAACGGAGTCTTGGTCATTTTGCCCATGAGGCATGGTTCGCATGTGTCAAATGATTCGTAATCTAGAGACTCTAAAAGTCCATCAGCATGGAGCTTCTTCATGCGCTTGACACCAATGTGACCAAGGCGGCAGTGCCACAAGTATGTGGGACTATCGTTATCAACCTTACATCTTTTGGTATTCACGCTATGAATATGTGTAACATTACGTTCGAGATTCATTAAGAATAAACCATTGACCATCGGGGCATGACCATAAAACATATCTCTCATATAAATAGAACAACCATTATTCTCGGATTTAAATGAGTAGCCATCTCGTATTAAATGAGATCCAGATACAATGTTCATGCTCAAACTTGGCACTAAATAACAATTATTGAGGTTCATAACTAATCCCGTGGGTAAATGTAGAGGTAGCGTGCCGACGGCGATCACATCGACCTTGGAACCATTCCCGACGCGCATCGTCACCTCATCCTTCGCCAGTCTCCGCTTATTCCGCAGCTCCTGCTGTGAGTTACAAATATGAGCAACGGCACCGGTATCAAATACCCAGGAGTTACTACGAGTACTGTAAGGTACACATCAATTACATGTATATCAAATATACCTTTGGTGTTGCCGGCCTTCTTGTCAGCTAAGTATTTGGGGCAGTTCCGCTTCCGGTGACCCTTCCCCTTGCAATAAAAGCACTGAGTCTCAGGCTTGGGTCCATTCTTTGACTTCTTCCCGGCAACTGGCTTACCGGGCGCGGCATCATCTTTGCCGTCCTTCTTGAAGTTCTTCTTACCCTTTCCCTTCTTAAACTTAGTGGTCTTATTGACCATCAACACTTGATGTTCCTTTTTGATTTCAACCTCTGCTGACTTCAGCATTGAAAATACTTCAGGAATGGTCTTCACCATCCCCTGCATATTGTAGTTCAACACAAAGCTCTTGTAGCTCGGTGGGAGCGACTGAAGGATTCTGTCAATAACCGCCTCGTCCGGGAGGTTGATCTCCAGCTGGGACAGGCGGTTGTGCAACCCAGACATTTTGAGTATGTGCTCACTGACAGAACTGTTTTCCTCCATCTTACAACTATAGAACTTGTCGGAGACTTCATATCTCTCGACCCAGGCATGAGCTTAAAAAACCATTTTCAGCTCCTCGAACATCTCATATGCTCCGTGTTTCTCAAAACGCTTTTGGAGCCCCGGTTCTAAGCTGTAAAGCATGCCGCATTGAACGAGGGAGTAATCATCAGCACGTGACTGCCAAGCGTTCATAACGTCTTGGTTCTCTGGGATGGGTGCTTCACCTAGCGGTTCATCTAGGACATATGCTTTCTTGGATGCTATGAGGATGATCCTCAGGTTCCGGACCCAGTCCGAATAGTTGCTGCCATCATCTTTCAGCTTGGTTTTCTCTAGGAACGCGTTGAAGTTCATGTTGACATGAGCGTTGGCCATTTGATCTACAAGACATATTTTGCAAACGTTTTAGACTAAGTTCATGATAATTAAGTTCATCTCATATATTTATTTAATGAACTCCCACTTAGATAAGATGATGGCACGAGAAAAATCTTACGGGCACTCTGTGTGAAGGGAAGAGAAGGAGTGTGGATTTCTCTCATGCGCCAGAGAAAAGAGAATGCGGGCGTGCCCGTGTACCGTAGTACACAAAGAAAACAAAGAGATGGGAACAGTATTTTATTAATCTCAAGGATAAGAAATACAATTCCCGATATGCGCTCCGTGGCCTACTAGCGCGGCCTGCCTGACTAGCGTTGTGCGGTCTCTTGGTTCCCGGGGCCTCGGAAGGCTCCCGGTTAATTACTCCCGCGGGTTGCTCCGCGAGATACCTCCGATTAAGCCGTGTGGTCGTCTTCGTCGTCTTCGCTTCACGTTCTCCATGCATATGATTATGGTGTGTGTAGGTGCGGGCAGCAGCAAAGCCTGTGTCCTCGTCGGTACACGTGCCACTCAAAACATGGCTTTGTGCTAGCCACGTCCTCCCTCGCCGTCGCGCCTCGTCAGTCTTGACAGCGTTGATGTAGTCGGTATTGGGGTAGCATGGATCCTGCTTGGCTCGGACTTCTTGATGATGTAGAAGCTTCGTCGGGGTACGCAAGGGGTTGCCTCGCGGGAGTATTCTTTTGTGGAGACTGTCGTCGGTGTAAACCAATGCACGCTCGCATGGGCACGACCGGTGTAGTTGGTGTCTCATCTCGACTAGACGCCGTGGTTATGACAGTTTGCGGAGACAAAGACTCCGCCTTACAAGGCCGTGAGAGGTAAACGCCTTAGAGGGGCGTGGTGGATGCCTCATCTTGACTAGACGCCGTATTCGGTGGTCTGCAAAAACAAGGATCACGCGGCGGAGCCGAAGAAAGGTAACATCATGCATAGGCACGGTTGATGCCTCGTCTCAGCTAGACGCCGTACTCAGTGGTCTGCTAAGACAAGGATCACGCCGCCTGTACGACGATGAGACCTGTATGCAACAAAGGGTGCATCTCGTCTTGGCTGGACGCCGTATTCGGTGGTCCACCAAGACAAAGGCGAACATCGCGGGGCCGAAGAAGGATGATATGGAGGGCCGTGATTGATGCCCTGCCTAGCTAGATGCCGTATTCGGCGGTCTGCTAAGACAAGGAGCACGCCGCCTGTATGACAATGAGACCTGTGCAACGAAGGGTGTGCCTCGTCTCGGCTGGACGCCGTAATCGGTGGTCCACCAAGACAAGGGTGAAACATTGTGGTGTGTTGAAGAAGGATGGCTTCATGGAGGAGCGTGGTTGATGCCTCGTCTCAGCTAGACGCCGTATTCGGTGGTCTGCTAAGACAGGGAGCACACTGCCTGTACGCCGAGGCCTATAAGCCATGAAGAGTGCACCTCGTCTTGGTCAGACGCCGTATTCGGTGGTCCGCCAAAGACAAGGGCGCTGCCTCACAAGACCAAGGAAGGTGACTTTGTAAAAGGGCGTGGTTGGGCTCCGTCTTTGGCGAGCTCCGTCCGCACCCGATTGCGATGTGCAAAGATGAAGGACTCGGTGTGGACAAACTCCAGCGGTGTTGGTGTAATCTCCTTGTTCGATGAAGTCCTCTCCGGTGCCGGCGGCGGAATTGAATGAGCGCTGTCTTCGGCAACGAGCACGTGCCCTCTGTGTAGTGCATGCATGCTGGATGTAAGGAGGAGACAAAAAAATTAAACATTAGTCTCACCTTCCGGAAACATGACCATTGCGTTCATCGCCATCGAGGTTCTTTGCGCGGATGAGGGTTCGCCGAGTCGTCGATCTCCTATCAACGTGCGTTGGCTGCGTGCGTTTTGCCTCTTGATGGATGTGGCGTTGCGTGGACTTGCTTGATGAATGGGTGCGTGATGAGTTTGCTGGGTGCATGCGTGAGTGGCGTGAGATTTCTTTCGTGGGTTTGCTGCGTCTCGTTCTTTGTTTTCTGGTTCTTGTGGTGTTGGCGGCGACCGTGGTGGCTGGGCTTCTCTGGCTGGATTTATTGGTCTATTTATATAGGTGGATGCTTGGGTACGAGCTGGGAGCCTCACACACGGCTTGCTTGCTCGGTAAGATGAATACACTTTCCATTTTATGCTTGTCCTTCCATCTTGAGTTCCTCTTTCCAATGTACTGCCTCCTTGGCCTGCAAGCAATCACAAGAAAAGGAACAAAATTCACGTACCTAGCTGCTGCATCTTTTCCTTTCCGAACGCGTCCTTTTATTTCCTTCTATCTCATGTAGGCGTCCATGTAATGACCTTTATATTTCATGTACGCATCTGGACCAAAAGGAAAATAATATCGATCCATCCATCCATCATAGATATGCCTGGTAGCTGTATTGCGGATATTCGGACATGTACGTGCAAGCTCGCCGGCCGGTATACAAGTATAAATACATACACACTAATCGTACTCTTTCCTTTTCATGCATGTACATGCAAATAGCAAGGACTTGAATCTCAAGTACGTGACCATGTGCATGACTCTTATCTTTTTCTTTTTCTTTTTACATGTATTCGGGTACGTACATTTGCGAGCTTGCCGGCCGGCCGACAATACCCGAATACAAATATGTATAATACGTGCAAGAAGCCTTCTTACGTGCACGCTCTTGATTCATCTCCGATAATTCTACGGAGACGCTTCATACAAGGAAGCTGAATACGTGTGTTGACCATCACAAGGTAAGTTTGCTCCAATGCTCTATGCAAGGCAAGGCCCTTGTCAAATCCACCTTTTTTTTGTTCTACCGTGTCCGAACAGAGTTTGATTAGTCTCAGTGAAATTTTTGTATCATCGATCAATAAAAATGATGGCTTTTGTGATATATCTCTTTTTTCACTTCTACTCGCCGGGTCCGTCGTCGCGGCCGTCCTGTATAACCGAGGTATATATCTCCGTTGTACATATTTCCGCCTTTACGCATGCATGTACGTGCGTAGGCAGCCGGGCACATTTGTGTACGTGCTACATTATCAAACTTGTCTCTGTATAGTCTGCACTATGATTTCATGCATGCATGTGCATATACAAGTACGTGCGCGCATGTGTCATGCAATGGTGTTTTGCCTTTGCATCAAAACTTCTCTTTGTACGTATAACCTACGTGAAAATTCATCAATAAAAATAAATTGTTATGCAATAATGCACAAAAACACCTCGAACAAATGCCCCCTCGTCGAGTTGAGCTTGAGTGCGAAGCAAATCGAGCTTGACTCGACGAATATCTCTCCTGGATTGATTCGGTGGACCAACATGCATGACACATGAATAAACGAAGAAGGATCGACTCTATCTGTGACGGCGTGCAAGCGGTTCCAAAGATGATAGTGTAGTAACAAAGTAAATTGGCGTAGGCATGTCCATCTATACTTGCATTCTTTTACGGAGCTCGTTGGATCGTATAATGGGCACGATGCCAGTCAACGAGAGCAACCCTATTCTGTCTTCATTCCATGGCGAAACATCATGCCTTATTCTGAAAAAAAATTGTTTACCAATCTCGTTGCGACTGTCTAGCTGCTACGGTGCCAGCCAACTAGATTGGAGGGTTTCACAGATTCACGCTGGCCGCACTGGCGCATTGCACTGCTCCCGTGATCTCCATGCGTTGATGTAGGCGAGGCATCGGTAGACCGTCGATAGCTCCCCTTCGTTGAGGGAACCGTCACACCATCCATGGTGTGACAATTCTGGTGGTGCGCCGGGACACCATCGGCCTTGCGGATAACTGAGGGGTTGACCTTGCCCCCATGCTTCATTGTTGTTGGAGACGGGATCGCGGAGACGAATCGGCCCCACCTTCGTGAGCGCCAGTGTTGACTTCTGGCGCCCATCGTGCGTCTCGGTGTAGACCATTGGTTATCGGGCTGTCGTCGGTGTTGTCAGGGACGCATGGGTATTGCTGCACCCAAACACTCAGGACGTAGTTTGATGTAGTGGTTGTTGTCGGAAAGCCGTCGACGATGACAGGGAGTGCCTCTCCACGGCTACAAAAGATGTTGGAGGAGCACAACTAGGAACACCAAACGAAAACAGGCGAAAAAGAGAGGAACTTTTTTTTGGTTTTAAAATGTTGGCTTTCCCGTTATACACCGGCTATAGGCGTGATATCCGAGAAGGCTACTGAAGGACTTGTCATTGGGAACCATCGAAAGACCTTGACGATTGCAACTCAACAGCTTAAATAAGCTTCGGTGTACGTGTATGAAGACGCCGTGTTTCGGGATGCTTCCGAGAGGCAACGGAAATTCATACTCTAGCTCATCATCATACTGAGGATCCCCATAGCTCAACATGCCCCCTGCACACGCCCCATGAACCCAGAGACTTGGGTGTGATAAGTTCAGGGTAAATGGTTTTGGGTCAACGGCTTGGCGATTTTTCTTCATGCATATTGAGGGGTGGTGAACAGCTACCTCCCGCCTTCCTTCGAGTGGGTTCCTTACTGCTTGGGACCGCTTGATTGCTTCTTGGATTGTTGGGAGTTTCTTTCTTGAATTTGCTTCTTGTACTTTCGGAATTTCATCTTGATTGCTCACGCGGATGATTGATTGGCCGCGGACTTCACGTACTTGTTTTGACATTCGGCTTGAACTTCTTGGGGATTCTTCTTCCAGGATTTCTTGCGGACCCACCTTAGGAACTTGGAAGGGAACTGTTCACCTCTGTGGACTAGGAAAAACCCTCTAGCACATTATCTGAGGCTTTTGGTGGCGCACCCCAGGGTTGCCATGTGACTACGCACCAAACCAACTTGTGTTGGGTCAGGCAGCCTTCCATGATCTTTTCCTATGGTCTTCCCTGGAGTGCGAGCCTCTGTGAACACGAGGCATGCCAGGAAACATGAAGAGCGCGGGGTTTCAATACTCAGAAGTGCCACAGTAATCATCTCCGCTGCCTCCGAAAGCATACACCTAGTACGTGTCGTGCATTATGGGTGTAGGAGCCGCTCCACCTGCAAATCGACACATTGTGCCGCCCTCCAACAAGTCCTAGGGTAGCCGAAACTTCAATCATCAGCTTAGTGCGATAGGGAAAGCCATTTTTTGTTGGACTTAGTCCGTAAAAATTGGGGAAAACTAGATATATCCACGAAATGCTAAGGAGAATGCATCATGGATCCGAGAGCCCACAGAAAAAGTTTCCCCAATGAAAAAAACAAAAGGCAACAAAAGAGGCAAAATTTTAAGAAAAATATTTTTTGAGGAACCTTCCGTTGATTGGAGGCATAGGTCGCACTCCCTGAGAATCGACGAGCTGGTATGCTCCCCCGTCGTAGACTTGCTCGATGACGTATGGCCCTTCCCACTTTGGCTTGAACTTGCCCTTCGTCCTGTGCGTCACGACGATGGGTCGCCTGAGCACGAGAACCAACTCGCCTTTTCGGAAGACGCGCTGCTTGACGAGCTTGTCGTAAGCTCTCACCATATTCTGGCGGTAAAGCTCAAGGTTCTGTAGGGCATTAAGTCACCCCTCTTCAAGGGCGTCGAGCTCCTGAAACCGCAGTTGTACCTGTTCATCGTGGGTTAATTCATCTTGGATAGCCACCCTCAAAGAGGGTAGCTGGACCTCCAGTGGTAGGACCGCCTCACTCCCGTAAACGAGAGAAAACGGAGTCGCCTGCGTCGGGGTACGAACTGTGACACGGTACGCCCATAAGGACTCGAAGAGACGATCATGCCAGTCTCTCCGGTTCCTTGTCACCGTGAGTATCTTGCCAAGCGTCTTGTAGAAAGCCTCGATCGCGCCATTAGCTTGAGGGTAGTAGCCGGTGGAGTAGTTCCACTTGATCTTGTACTTCTCCGTGAACCTGTACATCTTGTTGGACTTGAAGGCCTTGCCGTTGTCGGAGGTGATCCGATGAGGTATCCCAAAGCGATATATGATGTTTCACTCTAGGAAGTTGATGATGTTGTCACTCTTCACCTCCCGTAACGGGACAACTTCCGCCCACTTCGAGAAGTAGTCCGTCGCGGCGAGGATGAAGCGATGCCCCCTGGAAGATGGAGGGTCGATAGGGCCGATGACGTCGATTCCCCAGGCATCGAATGGCCAAGAGGGAATGGTAGCGTGAAGAGGGACCAGCGGCCTGTGCTTGAAATCACCATGAACTTGACAATTGTGGCACGATCTAGCCACCCGAAGGCAGTCTGACATAATGCCGGGCCAGTAGTATCCTGCTAGACGTATACTATGATACATCTTGGCCCCTCCTTGGTGCCCGCCGCAGACTCCATGATGCATCTCCTGTAGGATCTTGTCGGCTTCGCTTCGGTTTACGCATCGAAGTAGGACCTCCTGTCCATGTGAACGCCTGTATAGGACACCTGCTTCAAGAAGATAGAAAGGGAGTCGTCGTTGTAGTTGGCGCCTCGAGACGGGGTCATCGGGGAGGCTCCCATGCTTGAAGTAGTCGAGGAAGGGTTGCAGCCACTCGCCCTCCTCTACGGCATTCGTCATGACGGTATTGACTTTGTACTCTGCCGGGATGAGCTCCAAGATAGCCGGGAGTAGCCACCTTTCTTCCATGTTCACCTGCATTGTTTTATTATCTGGAAGCACAAATGCCGCTGCTAGTTTCGCCAAGGCATCAGCAGGCGCATTCCTACTTCGCGGGACATGATGCACTTCAACGTGTTGAAATTTTTCCATTAGATTCTGGGCCGCGGCATAGTACAGCACCAGTTCAGGCTTGCGAACTTCATAGATGTCGTTGACTTGACGGATGATGAGTTGAGAGTCTCCATAAGCTCGCAAGGAACGAACCTCCATGGAGAGCGCCAAGAGGAGGCCGAAGATGAGCGCCTCGTACTCCGCTTCGTTGTTGGAGCATTCTTCCTTGAGGAGGGAGAATGAGTGATACATCACCCCTCCTTGCGGCGTTTTGAACACCAAACCTGCACCGGCTCTTCGTCTTGGGGTACCATCGGGGTCGGCATCCATGCGGGAGGCACCATCAAAGTAGAGCTCCCATGACGCGTCGAGGTTGACGTTGAAAACCTCCTCATCAGGAAGGTCCGTGACAAGAGGTGAGTCGTCTGGAATTGGGTGCACCGCGGGAAATTCCGCCAAGGCTTGACCCTTGATTGCTTTTTGAGGCACAAAGGTGATGTCAAACTCCATCATGATAAGTGCCCATTTTCCAAGTCGCCCCATGAGCGCGGGCTGACTTAAAACGTACCTCACGGGGTCCGCCCTCGCGACGAGCTGGACTTCATGCTTCAACGTGTAGTGCCTGAGCTTCTTCAAAGCAAAGATTAGGGCCAAGCACAACTTCTCTATAGAAGAGTAGTTTCGCTCAGCCCCCACCATGGTGTGGCTCAAGTAATAACAAGCCACCTCCTTCCCCTCGTCATTGTTTTGGGCGAACAGATCGCCTATCGAAGTAGGTTGCGCTGCAATGTATAGGATGAGTGGGCACCCCTTTACGGGAGCTGCCAAGACGGGTGGATTAAGGAGGTACCTTTTGATTTCATTGAATCCACATTGGCATCCTTCATCCCACACGAACGGGGCTCCTTTCTTCATGAGGCTTGAGAAGGGCTAGATGCGTCCGGAGAGGTTGGAGATGAAGCGCCGGATATATGCTAGCTTCCCTTGCAATGACCTCAACTCTTTGAGATCTTGAGGTGGCGGCATGTCGAGGATGGCTTTGATCTTCTTAGGCTCGATCTCTATGCCTCGGTGAGGATGACAAAACCGAGGAACAGGCCTGACTGAATAGCAAAGGCACACTTCATCGGGTTCATCTTGAGTTGATGTTGACGTAGCCGCCCGAAGACAACTCGAAGATCCTCCTGATGATGCTTGCGATCCTTGGTTTTGACTACCATGTCATCGACGTAGCATTCCACCGAATGGTGGATTAAATCACCAAGAACACATGTCATGGCACGCTGGTAAGTTGCACCAGCATTCTTCAGTCCAAATGGCATGACGGTGTAGTAGAAATTTCCCTTCGGGGTCCTGAAAGCTGTGTCAATGGCGTCATTAGGATCCATCTTGATCTGGTTGTAGCCTGACGAACCATCCATGAAGGAAAGTGCGCCATGGACTGTGGTGGAGTCGGTGATGATCTCTGGGATTGGTAGAGGAAAGTCATCCTATGGGCAAGCCCGATTCAGGTCGCGGAAGTCCTGGCAGATTCGTATTTGCCCATTCTTCTTCTCCACCGGGACAATATTGGCGAGCCACCGTGGATACTTCGTCTCCTTAATGAAGCCTGCAGCGATTAACTTGTTGACCTCCGTGATGACATCGTCTTCAATTTCTGGATGTAACCGCCGTGATTGCTGCTTGATGGGACGGAACCGTGGGTCAATCGCCAACTTGTTCGTGGCAACACGAGGGTCCAAACCTGGCATCTCCTTGTAACTCCAGGCGAAGCAATCTCGGTACTCCATCAAGAAGCTTCGGTAGTCCTCCCGCTCCTCTTCCATCAGTGTGGCGCTAACAAAAGTGGGGCATGGGTCGTCCTCCGTTCCAAGGTTGACTTGGACGAGATCATCGATGGTGGGCTGCCCTCCGTCTTCTAACTCCTGTGGTGCTGATATGAAGCTAAGTTCCTCGGCATCACTTGGCTCACCGTTAGCAGAGTGTTGTTGGTGAGGAATGGCGGACAAAGTGTCGGACTCATCGCTTGATGAGACGGACATGGCGTGGCAGTTGACTCGTGTTCCAACACCGAGCTCCTCCTCTTCATCGACAGGGATGTCGTAGGTACAACATTCCATCGCATGGTGTATCGGATCGCCAAGGACGCATGTCATGGCATGCTGGTATGTTGCACCTGCATTCTTCAACCCAAAAGGCATGCCAGGGTTGTAGAAGTCTTCTTCTGGCATCGGTCGCCTTTTATCTTCTGGTTCTCGTGGTGCCGGCATGGAGCTGAGCTTCACCTCATCGCCGGGGGCATCAGGGTTGTCGTAGCCAAGCCCAAACTTTGGTTGAGCCTTGCCTTTTTGTTTGATGAGGTCTTCCGCTTGTCTCCACCATTCCTCGCATATGGCGGGTGGCGGAGACATCCTGTTGTTCCGCCCAAGAGTGATCCCGGCCTTTTCGAACAAACGAACCATTTTGGGCTCCGCCTTCATTGTCGCTAGTACCTCCTCTGGGTCACTACAAGTTTGGGGAAATTCAAATACAAAATCGCATTGTTTTACCTGCGGGACTTTGTAGAAAATGGTCTGGACTCCAGATCTAGACAAACAGGGGATTGCCCAAACCTCCAATGGGGAATTCACTGAGACATAGAGTGACGGGGGCTGTACGCCATGAGCTCCCCTTGCGACTTCCTCCACTTCTTTTATTCTTCTTCTATCGGCAATCAGTACGGGCGCAGGTTCTTCCTTTCGAGGGTTGCATGCCCGTAGCGTGATGGGTGGTGGTGCATCATTTCCGCCTGTTAGCATCTTGGAGACTTCCTGGGCACTTGCAGAGCTCCCGAGAGTTAAACAAATGGGCTCCCGGCGCACCAAAGTTGATGAAGAAGTGGTAGCCTCTTGAGAAATTGTTGTAGCCGACCTCAACATCATTGGTGTTAACGTCGGGAATCTTGCCTTCAACAGTAATGGGGTCACCGGACCAGGCATAGAAGATCCTGTTCCAGATGAGGTCGAAGTAGAGCTCCCTACCTGCAATTGGGAAGAGGGGCTATAGTCGTACCGCGCAGATGAAGATGATCGCCTACGGACTTGGCTCTTGTGACTCCGAGAGGAGGAGCCCTTTGCATCGGCGGGTAAGCTCGGCATCATGGGGAGCTTCATCTCAGCTACTGGCCCAAAACTTGGTTTGCTCAAGAGATCCACCGGGGGCGTTGTGCGCCCCAACTACTGGTCGCTATCTACAACGGGGAAGTAGTACTTCGCATCTGCATGGTGAGACTCCTGCACAGTATAAGGAGATATGTTGCCGATGATGCACTTTTGTGTGCCGCTAGCGTCGAGGAACTTCAGGCATTGATGGAGGGTGGATGGCACGACGTGGTACTTGTGGATCCACGATCTTCCTAGAAGGGCGGAGTAGGAAGTATTCGCCTCAATGACGAAGAACTGCACCTTGAAACTAAAAGTTGACATCTGGATCTTCAATGTAATGGCACCTAGCGTAGGCTTCCCTTGGTTGTCGAAGCCGCAGATCATCACGTCAGTAGCCTCCAAGTCGTCCACCATAGAACCTGCCCGTGTCAAACTCCGAAGAGGGAGAATGTTCATGGCAGACGCTGGGTCTATGAGGATCCTGCGAAGATGTGCAACACCAATATTACCTTCCACATACAGTGGCCGGTTGTGGTCACCATCATCTATGAGCTTGTCCTCTTCATCGAACGTGATCTTGTTCACGAACAAGGGGCTGGAGCAAAGACGGTGTTTCGCCATGGACACCTCGTAGAGTTCCGGGGCTTGAAGCGCCTTGATAAGGGCCTCGCGAAGGTCGGGCACCATCATGAGCGCGTCATGCACACTCAAAAGTGCTGGAATCCGCTTGAGGTGGGCGATGATGTTGTAGTCAACATCGCGTGCCTTCATCTTCTCTTGGCTTTGGTGTTCGTATCCCTCCCCCTGCAATGGCGCCTCCTTTGGGGCGGCTGGCTTCTGCACCCTTGTTGACTTGATATTTAGTGGTTCAGGTAGGACCTTGCCCCCACGCAGGTTCATGTTCACCTCTTCCAACGACACTTCCTTTGTTGCCTGTTCGGCGTGGAGGACCGCCTGCTCTTCAGGAGTAAACACATCTTCAGAAGGAGTGTTGCTGTAGTCATGGATGACATTGCAACTCTCTATGCTTGGTGACTGGGGTGAGATGGCTCCTTCTTGAACTTGCTCCACCTCCTTTGCCGGTGCCTGCCCCTAGCTGGGTGGCAAGAACTGCACCAAGGTTGGTAGCACACGCCCTGGTCGAGGAAAAGGCTCGTCTCCTTCTGACATAGGGACAAATCTTGGCGGAGGCCGATGTTGACTTGGATCGAACCGCCTTAGAATTCTTGGGGGAGCGTGTTCTGGCGAAACCGGGAAAGGATGTCGCGGTGGAAGCCTCCTTGCGTATGGCCTTCAGCACACCATCCTCCAAGGCTCTTCTTCGGGAACGGCTGGGGTCACCTGGGGCCGAAAGGGAGATACCTGCGTCTTGGAGAGGACGAGGTTGGATAGCTGGTCTTCAACTTGGGCCAGTGGCACCCATGTTTCTTCGAGCTCCATGGCTTCACTTGGCGGAGACGGTAACTTCATGCTCACCATGTTTACCACATGGTAATCTGGGTTGATAGCTTCTAGGTCGAGGTTGATCCTTCTCTCATTAATGGCTCTTTGGAGCCATTCTTTGAACGCGACACAATCTTCAATGACATGTCCCACATACCTAGGATATGGGCAAAATAAAGGATTATCTGTTATCCTTACCTGACCAGGCCTCCGAGGCTCTGGTAAGTTCAAGGCCCGATGCTCCATAACCTGGTCGAACATGTCCTTGATGAGCTCCCGACGAAAGACGTACTGCTTCTTGAGGAGCTCCTGCATCGACGGGCGTTGCCTCCCTCCGGCTTGTTCACCTCTTGCACCCAATATGGGCACATGGCCTTGCGGTGCAGACGAGAAGACCTTGGTGGTGTTTGTTTCGGCTGGTGCCTTCGCCCTGCTACCGCTGTTGACTTGTTTGGACGTTGAGGCCAAGCGCTTGGCGGGATCAAATGCGCTGGCATTCTTGTAGAGCTCCATTATCTGCGGTGATTTCTCAAACTCAAGCTTCGTGGCTGCTACCGCCGTGCTGAGGGCACTAAAAGTTCTAGGCTCACGCCGAGAGACTTCAAGTGACCAATGTTGCTGCATCCCATGGACGCACATCTCAATGGCATCCTCGAGATGCATCTCCCTGGCGAGACGCACATAACTATTGCGGAAGCGGACGATGTAGTCATCAATGGACTTGTCTCATCGTCGTCGGACTTGCACCAGCTCGACAACGGAGAAGTCCTTCTTCATGGCGACGAAGTGCTTCTTGAAAACCTCTTTCATGGCCACCCATCTCCCAATGGACCCAATCGGTAAACGGCTGTACCAATGGAAGGCGGGCCCGGTTAACGACCCTAAAAATTGGCGAAGGAGAAGCGATGGGCTGTTTGCTGTGTCACCGCATGCCGCCTCGAAGTATGCCAAGTGCTCCCTTGCATCACCGGTTCCATCAAATTGATGGAACTTTGGTGGGTGCCACCCTGCGGGATACGCCATCATGTCATGCCACGCCTCGTAAGGCTTCTCCAGCTCACTCTCGGAGGTGCGAGGGGCTTGATCTATCGCCATTTGCTTCAACTTCTTGTCCACCATATCCCCAACCATGTCATGGTAGTCCTTTAGCATAACCGCGCATGGTACTATGTTGACAGAACCAGCAGGGCTAACCCAAGGCCGAGCTTGTGTGTTGGGGTCGTGTTGAGGCACATCATTTAAGGGCACCCTAGCAGGAGGGCCCACCTGAAGTTCCTCCTCTTGCGGATCGACCACTCGTTGCAGCACGCCTTGTGGAGGGACGCCTTGGTTGTTCATCATGAGCTCAATAAACTGGTCAAGCTTTGACGCCAACTGGTTAATTGTCTGGCGCTGGCTTTTGACCTCTTCTTCTAGAGACACTTCTTGTGGTGCTACTATGTTTTCAGCACTTGGGCCATGGATGCCATCAACGGGTGACTTGGCAGCAGGATCTTGATCCACAAGGGTTTCACCATGATTCACCATGCGAACGGGCGCGGTGTGGAGGTCTTCATCACTGCCCTCATAATCTGACAAAACCAATGAAGCTAGTTCATGGTAACGAGGGGAGTGTGGACGACTCTCCAACGATGGTGAGGAGGACGAGTCGGAGAAACCTTCTTCATCATCAAGGTGGTCTTGGCGTTCTCCATCTCCGGGAAACCCATCCGTCACACCTTGACCAGCGATGGATTTTAATCTTGTATTGTCCCCTGGCCAGTTTGCAACTTGTCGTCGTCCTTCAAGGTCTTAAGGAAGCCTTGATGTAATGTCGGTGTAGTGTCACTTGTATATATCTTCATTCTGTGAAGTGCTCTCTCCACCTAATGGGCCTTTCCTTGTTGTCACAGGAAGACACGTGGCTCTTGATCTTGCAGCTTCTTGTGACGTTGTTGAGCTTGTCTTGGCATCCCCTTCGGCACCCCTGAACCATGCATGAACATGGCCAAGGCGCGGTAGGAAGGTCCTCTGGAAGTCCGCCTTTGGGCTCGGCACGATCTCCTCTTCAGAAGGATAGTCGAACTCCTCGGTGACGGCGGGAGGTCGCCATCCATTACTTGACCCTTCGCTTGGCTGCACTCCAAGAGTACCGCACATGGCAAGGTTCTTCTCAGTTGATTCCTTCGCTTTTTCAGCCTCCTGCTAGGCTTGAGCTTCTCCATCTTGGTCCATCCTTTCAGAGGGAACAAGAGGAAACTCTGTGGGAAGTGTTGTGTCTTGTGGGAGGGCAGCGTGGGCTGCACCCTTGGAAGCTACTTCATTGTTGGAGGAGGACGTAAGCTTGGCTTCTTCGACGCCTTCCATCGGTGTGGCCGTCGGTGCTGGCATCTTCTGATTCTCTAGTAGGGGTGCCGGTGCAGTAGCCTTCACCCGTTCATCATTCTTCTAGGGAAGGGATGAAGAAAGAACCGCCTTGCTCCCTTGCTCAGTGCTTCTCGTGGACGTCTTGCGTGGTTTCGGCGCCAACCGGCTGAGCAAGTAGCTATACCGCTCATGCCGCTCCAAGTCAGGGGAGATGCGAAATTTGATCCTGTCATTTTCTTGAACGACCCCACCATCGGGTCGTAAACGTACCTGAGTGTGTCGAAGGACTAAGTCCTCAAGTTCTTTATAAAGAAGATGGCGGTTTCTTCGACGCCTCTCGCGCTTGCGCTGATTCTCCGTTGGAAAGATACCATCCCTTTGCACCGGTGGCGTGCGTAGGAGTGTTGGTGCAGGGCGCCTCGTGGATGATGAAGTCCTGTCCGTCATCGCCTGCTGTTGTGTCCGATCTCCCCGCCTAGGAGGTGACGAAGGTCGTGGTGGAAGTGTCGGTCGCAAAGGTTCCCGTGGTTGCCACTGTTGAGTGGGCCGAGGGTCCCTCTCATCGTCTTGATGTCCCCGCCTGGGAGGTGACGAAGGTCGTGGTGGAAGTGTCTGTCGCAAAGGTTCCCGTGGTTGCCACTGTTGAGTGGGTCGGGGGTCCCTCTCATCGTCTTGATGTCTTGACCATCGGTTCCAACGTGGAGGCATGTTGGGATATCTTCGTTGTGGGAAGTGTCGAGTTGGTGAAGGTTGTTGCCGAGGCACCAAAGTCTGGTGCTCATGTTGAGGACGATGACTTGGGGCTTGACGCCTCATCCTTCCCGCAGCTTGAGACGCCGATGCACTTGGCGCCGTTGGATCTTGGAGCCTCCTCTAGATATTGTTCATCTGCTCTTGGAGTTGGAAAAATTCTCGCCGTAGGTCGTCGTCCCGTGGAGCGGGTGTCTCATGCCGAAGGGTGGAAAACCTGTTATTGTTGGAGAGAGACCTTCCGTCGGCTGCCAAATTGTGGAGACACGACGCCCATGCACCCCTTCGCGTGTTGCCAATGTTGAGGGAGATAGTAGGGCCTGGTAGAACAGGCTCTTTGCGTGAGCGCCGCTTCCAGAATTCCTTCATGATGGCGCGTCTCACCAGCTCCTTGACCTTGCATGGCTCGTATGCCCAATCATCAAGGAACAAGTCATACGGAGGGGTTAAGGTGCTTCGGTAAGTGAACACCTTATCAGCTAGGTCCATGGCGCCGAGGGACCAATCCTCCTCCGGCACCGTGCTCTAAGCGATGCGGGAAGCTATCTGTTGGTGGAGTAATTGTACCTTGCGGTACTTCCTCCTGTAGTTGCGTAAGGGACGAGGGCTATTCGACAAACGAGCGTTGGCCATTAGCCTACGCAGGTTATGGGACATGGCCTCCAAACCCTCGAGAAGCTCTACCTCGGTGCGCCGCGGAGTTGGCTTCGACGGCTCCGAGTGTGTAGTCGTGGTAGGGGTGTGGAGGGACGCTGCACTAGCCCGCCTGTTGGCGGCTCTGGTGCGGAGGCGTTGAGATGCCTCCACATCTCCTTTCAAATCTGCCCTTGTCGACTCCTTCAACAGGGCGTGCGCCTCAAGCATTAGCTCGCGACGCTCCTTCTTCACCTTGGCAGCCTCCCGCCTTAGTGCCTTCTTCGACTGCAGAGTTTGGAACTGCGCAGGATCTTGAGCTTGATGCATGTAGACCTTCTCGCCAAGCTCGATGACGACCATGGGTGGCATCGATCCAAACTGGATCATTACCGGCTCCAAGTTGCTGCCACGGGAGATTCCACCTGCATGAAAGGGATCTTGATGAGCGGAAATCCTCGCCGACGCCTTGTCATGTAGCATGCTGTGCAGGTTGGGAGACGAGCGAAGATGATTCAGACGACCACAACATTGCGAAGATGGGAGGAGAAACAGGTCCCACCGGGCGTGCCAATTTGTTTGACATGAGAAAAATCTTACGGGCACTCCGTGTGAAGGGAAGAGAAGGAGTGTGGATTTCTCTCATGCGCCAGGGAAAAGAGAATGCGGGCGTGCCAGTGTACCATAGTACACAAAGAAACAAAGAGATGGGAACAGTATTTTATTAATCTCAAGGATAACAAATACAATTCCCGATATGCGCTCCGTGGCCTACTAGCGCGGCCTGCCTGACTAGCGTTGTGCGGTCTCCTGGTTCCCGGGGCCTCGGAAGGCTCCCGGTTAATTACTCCCGTGGGTTGATCCACGAGATACCTCCGATTAATCCGTGTGGTCGTCTTCGTCGTCTTCGCTTCACGTTCTCCATGCATATGATTATGGTGTGTGTAGGTGCGGGCAGCAGCAAAGCCTGTGTCCTCGTCGGTACATGTGCCACTCAAAACATGGCTTTGTGCTAGCCACGTCCGCCCTCGACGTCGCGCCTCGTCAGTCTTGACAGCGTTGATGTAGTCGGTATTGGGGTAGCATGGATCCTGCTTGGCTCGGACTTCTTGACGATGTAGAAGCTTCATCGGGGTACGCAAGGGGTTGCCTCACGGGAGTATTCTTTTGTGGAGACTGTCGTTAGTGTAAACCAATGCATGCTCACATTGGCACGACCGGTGTAGTTGGTGTCTCATCTCGACTAGATGCCGTGGTTAGGACAGTCTGCGGAGACAAAGACTCCGCCTTACAAGGCCGTGAGAGGTAAACGCCTTAGAGGGGCGTGGTGGATGCCTCATCTTGACTAGATGCCGTATTCGGTGGTCTGCCAAAACAAGGATCACGCGGCGGGGCCGAAGAAAGGTAACATCATGCAGAGGCACGGTTGATGCCTCGTCTCAGCTAGACGCCGTACTCGGTGGTCTGCTGAGACAAGGATCATGCCGCTTGTACGACGATGAGACCTGTATGCAACAAAGGGTGCATCTCGTCTTGGCGGGACGCCGTATTCGGTGGTCCACCAAGACAAAGGCGAACATCGCAGGGCCGAAGAAGGATGACATGGAGGGGCGTGATTGATGCCCTGTCCTAGCTAGACGCCGTATTCGGTGGTCTGCTAAGACAAGGAGCACGTCGCCTGTATGACAATGAGACCTGTGCAACGAAGGGTGTGCCTCGTCTCGGCTGGACGCCGTAATCGGTGGTCCACCAAGACAAGGGTGAAACATTGTGGTGTGTTGAAGAAGGATGGCTTCATGGAGGAGCGTGGTTGACGCCTCGTCTCAGCTAGACGCCGTATTCGGTGGTCTGCTAAGACAGGGAGCACACTGCCTGTACGCCGAGGCCTATAAGCCATGAAGAGTGCACCTCGTCTTGGTCAGACGCCGTATTCGGTGGTCCGCCAAAGACAAGGGCGCTGCCTCACAAGACCAAGGAAGGTGACTTTGTAAAAGGGCGTGGTTGGGCTTCGTCTTTGGCGAGCTCCGTCCGCACCCGATTGCGATGTGCAAAGACGAAGGGCTCGGTGTGGACAAACTCCAGCGGTGTTGGTGTAATCTCCTTGTTCGATGAAGTCCTCTCCGGTGCCGGCGGCGGAATTGAATGAGCGCTGTCTTCGGCAACAAGCACGTGCCCTCCGTGTAGTGCATGCATGCTGGATGTAAGGAGGAGACAAAAAAATTAGACATTAGTCTCACCTTCCGGAAACATGACCACTGCATTCATCGCCACCGAGGTTCTTTGCGCGGATGAGGGTACGCCGAGTCGTCGATCTCCTATCAACGTGCGTCGGCTGCGTGCGTTTTGCCTCTTGATGGATGTGGTGTTGCGTGGACTTGCTTAATGAATGGGTGCGTGATGAGTTTGCTGGGTGCGTGTGTGAGTGGCGTGAGATTTCTCTCGTGGGTTTGCTGCCTCTCGTTCTTTGTTTTCTGGTTCTTGGTTCTTGTGGTGTTGGCGGCGACCGTGGTGGCTGGGTTTCTCTGGCTGGATTTATTGGTCTATTTATATAGGTAGCCGCTTGGATACGAGCTGGGAGCCTCACGCACGGCTTTGCTTGCTCGGTAAGATGAATACACTTTCCATTTTATGCTTGTCCTTCCATCTTGAGTTCCTCTTTCCAATGTACTGCCTCCTTGGCCTGCAAGCAATCACAAGAAAAGGAACAAAATTCACGTACCTAGCTGCTGCATCTTTTCCTTTCCGAACGCGTCCTTTTATTTCCTTCTATCTCATGTAGGCGTCCATGTAATGACCTTTTATTTCCTTATATTTCATGTACGCATCTGGACCAAAAGGAAAATAATATCGATCCATCCATCCATCATAGATATGCCTAGTAGCTGTATTGCGGGTATTCGAACATGTACGTGCAAGCTCGCCGGCCGGTATACAAGTTTAAATACATACACACTAACGTACTCTTGCCTTTTCATGCATGTACATGCAAATAGCAAGGACTTGAATCTCAAGTACGTGACCATGTGCATGACTCTTCTCCTTTTCTTTTTCTTTTTACATGTATTTGGGTACGTACATTTGCGAGCTTGCCGGCCGGCCGACAATACCCGAATACAAATATGTATAATACGTGCATGAAGCCTTCTTACGTGCACACTCTTGATTCATCTCCGATAATTCTACGGAGACGCTTCATAAAAGGAAGCTAAATACGTGTGTTGACCATCACAAGGTAAGTTTGCTCCAATGCTCTATGCAAGGCAAAGCCCTTGTCAAACCCAAATCCTTTTTTTTGTTCTACCGTGTCCGAACAGAGTTTGATTAGTCCCAGTGAAATTTTTGTATCATCGATCAATAAAAATGATGGTTTTTGTGATATATCTCTTTTTTTCACTTCTACTCGCCGGGTCCGTCGTCGCGGCCGTCCTGTATAACCGAGGTATATATCTCTGTTGTACATATTTCCGCCCTTACGCATACATGTACGTGCGTAGGCAGCCGGGCACATTTGTGTACGTGCTACATTATCAAACTTGTCTCTGTATAGTCTGCACCATGATTTCATGCATGCATGTGCATATACAAGTACGTGCGCACATGTGTCATGCAATGGTATTTTGCCTTTGCATCAAAACTTCTCTTTGTACGTATAACCTGCGTGAAAATTCATCAATAAAAATAAATTGTTATTTTATGCAATAATGCACAAAAACACCTCGAACAGAGGCAGATCACCAGAAGAAGCCCGCCATGCATACTAGTGATCACGTACTTGTTATGGTCAATGATTTACACGTAATCTTTGAAAAGGGTCTCGGCGGACTAGCTGTTCCGAGTGACGCTGAGGGACACACACCCACGTGGAAGAAGAAATCTATATTTTGGGACCTACCCTACTGGAAAGACCTAGAGGTCCGCTCTTCGATCAACGTGATGCATGCGACGAAGAACCTTTGCGTGAACCTGCTAGGCTTCTTGGGCGTGTATGGGAAAACAAAAGATACAACTGAGGCACGGGAGGACCCGCAACGTTTGCACAAAAAAGACGGCGTGCCTCCAAAGCAGTATGAAGGTCCTGCCAACTACGCTCTTACCAAAGAAGAGAAGGAAATCTTCTTTGAATGCCTGCTTAGTATGAAGGTCCCGACTGGCTTCTCGTCGAATATAAACGGAATAATAAATATGTCAAAGAAAAAGTTCCAGAACCTAAAGTCTCATGACTGCCATGTGATGATGACGCAACTGCTTCCGGTTGCATTGAGGGGGCTTCTACCGGGAAACGTCCGATTAGCCATTTTGAAGCTATGTGTATTCCTCAATGCAATCTCTTAGAAGGTGATCGATCAGAAATCATACCAAGGCTAAGGAGTGATGTGCGGCAATGTCTTGTCAGTTTCGAGCTGTGTTCCCACCATCCTTCTTCAATATCATGATGCACGTCCTAGTTCATCTAGTTGACGAGATTGTCATTCTAGGCCCCGTATTTCTACACAATATGTACCCCTTTGAGAGGTTCATGGGAGTCCTAAATAAATATGTCCGTAACCGCGCTAGGCCAGAACGAAGCATCTCCATGGGCCATCAAACAGAGGATGTCATTGGGTTTTGTGTTGACTTCATTCCTAGCCTTAAGAAGATAGGTGTCCCTGAATCACGGTATGAGGGGAGACTGACTGGAAAAGGCACGCTTGGAGGGGACTCAATAATATGCAGGGACAAATATTCTTGGTCTCAAGCACACTACACAGTTCTACAAAACTCTACCTTGGTGACCCCGTATGTCGATGAACACAAGAACAGTCTGCGCTCCAAACACCCGGAGCAGTGCGACGACTGGATTACATGTGAACACATCAGAACTTTCAGCAGTTGGTTGGAAACACGTCTCAGAGGTGACAACACTGTTTGTGATGAGCTGTAATCGTTGTCCAAGGGACCATCTTCGACTGTAATGACTTATAAAGGATACAAGATAAATGGGAATACATTTTACACGATCGCCCAAGATCAAAAGAGCACCAACCAAAACAATGGTGTCCGCTTTGGTGCACCAAACGAGAGGGGAAAGGACATATATTATGGTTACATAGTGGACATATGGGAACTTGACTACAGAGTAGATTTTAAGGTCCCTTTGTTTAAATGCAAATGGGTCAATCTGTCAGGAGGCGGGGTACAGGTAGACCCACAGTACGGAATGACAACAGTGGATCTGAACAATCTTGGGTACACTGACGAACCGTTCGTCCTAGCCAATGATGTGGCACAGGTTATCTATGTGAAGGACATGTCTACCAAACCGAGAAAAAGAAAATATAAGGAAGCGAATACATCATACGATGAGCCAAAGCGCCACATAGTTCTTTCAGGAAAAAGGGACATCGTGGGAGTGGAGTGCAAGACAGACATGTGCGAAGATTATGAAAAGTTTCATGAAATTCCTCCCTTCAAAGTCAAGGCTGACCCAAGCATCCTGATAAATGATGAAGATTATCCATGGTTACGGCGCAATAAGGAAAGGACACAAGCAAAGAAAAAGTGAAGACTTTCTCCACAACTATTATGATGATACCATGCCAACTTTCAACCTTTTTATAGTTCATTTGAAATGCCTGTTGTAACAGACAAGTTTCCGTATGAAATCATGATACTTTGAAAGAGATTGTCCGTTTTGTACACGAAGTGCATCCAGTTTTTGCCGTAACCCTCTCAACTTTCTTGCACATGCTATGTGGATGAAATGATGATACCATGCCAACTTTCAACCTTTTCAGAGTTCATTTGAACTGCTTTTCAATTTCAGGGCCTTATAGCTCAAAATAATAAGTAAATGCATGAAAAATAACAAATGAAGTTAGAAAGGGTTGAAAATTGATAATGTGGCTTTGAATGGTGAATTTTGAACACACAAAAAGTAAGGTGTTAAAATAAGTTTAAAAAATGAAATCCCTTTGTAACAGACGAGTTTCCGTATGAAATCCTGATACTTCGAAAGAGATTGCCATTTTGCACACGAAGTGCATCCAGTTTTTGCCGTAACCCTCTCAACTTTCTTGCACATGCTATGTGGGTGAAATGATGATACCATGCCAACTTTCAACATTTTCAGAGTTCATTTTCTGTTCAAAATCATTAAAAGCAAAAAGAATTTTCATAAAGAACTTTTTTGTTACAAACTTTAATAGCACAAAGAATTATCATAAAAGAAAATAAATAATTAGTTAGAATTTTCTTACAAACTTTAATAGCAAAAAGAATTATCATAAAAGAAAATAAATAAATAATTAGAAACAAAAAAGAAAGCAAAAAAACTAGATTTTTTTAAAAAAAATGCCACCTATAGGGCCACAACGGCCTGCATACGACTAGAAACCCACTACTAGGGCCAGGATGCAGGCCCGCAGTAGGCCCAATAGGCCCACAAGAACAGAGAGTGAATTTAGGCCTGTAAGCCTGCAGTAGAGAGGAGCTCGAAGTGGTTGGTTCGGCAGGGCTTATAAACCACTCCGAGCCCCTCTCAGCTAGCGAGGTGGGACTAAACATAGCACCGCACCGTGCCAGTTCCAGCACACGACCTTTGTTCCCGGTTAGTGCCACCAACCGGGACTAATGGGAGGAATTGGTACCGGTTCCTAGCACCAACCGGGACCAATGCCACTTTTTTGTCCCGGTTGGTGCCACCAACCGGGACCAAAGGTCTCTGTTTCCCGCCCTTTGGGCTGCTGAAAAGAGGCCTTTGTTCCGGTTGGTGGCACCAACCGGGACCAAAGAGGGGCATTTGTCCCGGTCCGTGACAAGAACCGGGACTAAAGCTTCATGTATATAAGGCACACTTGTGAAAATTTCGGTTTGCATCTTGCAGTTCGCCCCCGACGACGCGCGTGGACAGGACGCCGCCAGGCTGCCGGACGCCGTCGCCGTCGCCCCCGCCCCGGAGCCCACGCCGACGCTGTCGCCGTCCGCCGCTCATGCCGTCGCCGTCGTCCCCGCCCCGGAGCCCATGACGACGCTGTCCGCCGCCAATGCCGTCGCCGTCGCCCGTGCCCTGCTCTGCACGCCCGCCCGGATCCTTTGCACACCGACGCCGTCCGCCGCCCCCGCCGTCGCCCTCGCCGGCCGGCCCCGCTGTGAGCCGCCGCCGCCCCGGATCCTCTTTTTTTCATTTTTTCGTACATGTATTTTTTCCATGTATATATACTAGTAAGTGTTTAATAAAATTAGTTAGATTAGTTGAATTAGATGTTTTTCCGTGTATTTTAGATTAGTTGAATTAGATGTTTTTTTGACAA
Source organism: Triticum aestivum (assembly GCF_018294505.1). NCBI lineage: Eukaryota > Viridiplantae > Streptophyta > Magnoliopsida > Poales > Poaceae > Triticum > Triticum aestivum. Next base: position 689,984,556 of record NC_057810.1, read on the forward strand.
TTTATGTATATAAAAGTTCATATATATACATATGTGCATATTTAGAAAAAAAAAGTGTTGAACTAGTTAAATATAATAGAACTAGTTAAACAATTTTATTTTTAGTAAGTGCTTAGTAGTTGAACTAGTTGATTTAATAAAACTACTTTATTTTACTATAAAAGTAGTTTATTTGTACTACTTTATTTTATTTATAGGAAGTGCTTAGTAGTTGAACTAGTTGATTTAATAAAACTACTTTATTTTACTATATATAGAAGTAGTTTATTTTTAGTAAGTACTACTTTATTTTATTTATAGTAAGTGCTTAGTAGTTGAACTAGTTGATTTAATAAAAAATACTTTATTTTACTATATATAGAAGTAGTTTATTTTTAGCAAGAAAATTAATAGAACTAGTTTTTTTTAGTTCAAGCAATTATTTCCGCATCGACGTCGACGATGCCTATCCCGCATCCTCGTCGTTGACTCGGCGGAGGAGGCCGGCTTGATCAGAGGGGCCATGTCCGGGACTGGTATTGGGAGGTGCTACCTTCCGGGGGGCGTAGGTTGGTGAGCAGCCAGCCCGTCATTGACCCGATCCTTATTTGGTGGCGGTCGCGTGGGCCAGTGACGGTGCCGAGGCTTCCGGACACCGCGGAGGTGGTACGTCACCGTGTCAACGAGGAGGACGAGCACGTCCGTCGCTACATGGTTGCGTTGGAGGGCAAGTTCTACAATACCTGGCAGGTTCTTCAGGGATCTCACTGGAGCTATGATCCTGTGATGGTTCCTTCTCTTTGGGTGTCCACCGCCCGCGACGATACCCGTTGGGCGCTACGGTTCTAGCTGTATTAGCGATGATATATGTATGATAGCTAGTATTCGAGGAGTATTAGTGATAATATTCGACGATGTACGGACACAAGAGATGATATAGTTTTGCTTATAATTGAATGCATGCTAATTTGAATACTACTTTATTTTATGATTTGGTTTTTCTTATTGAGAATGCTCAAATTAATTGGAAAAGTACTCCTACTTTGAATGCTAAAATTGGAGAGCACTATATATGCAAGGCGTATGCATTTGATTACTTGATAGCTTATAGGGTTTTTGTTTTTACAGAAATCTAGGAGCCCCCTCCATCATCCGGGGCCGTCGTCCCCGTCATCGACCCCCCTACGACCTTGAGGTGAGACCAGCCAAAACTCCATGTCAATATGAGTCCTCGGGTTGACTTTAAGTCCGTCGAGTCTCCACCATATATGAGAGGACGAAGAATCCCGACTTTTGTCATGGGGGTAGCTTCTCCTTCGTTCCCGTGTGCTAGACACATTTTGGTGTAATGCACTCGGGAACGAAAGGAGGAGCTACCATCACCGACGGTCGCAAATGTCGGAGAGGAATCAGTGAGGGAGAGTCTCCAACCATATATATGTATGAGAGGACGAAGAATCCTGACTGTTGTCATGGGGGTAGCTTCTCCTTCATTCCCTTGTGCTACTCAATTTGGTCTAATGCACTCGGGAATGAAAGGAGGAGCTACCATCACCGACGGTCGAATATGTACACCACGTGAGCTGAGAGTTTTCAAGAAAAGGCTCGACAGACCGATAGTCAACCCGTGATGTATAATAATAATCTAATTTAGGTTTTTAGTACATATATTTAATTGTACAAGTTTCATATTTGAATTCTGAAAATAGGAAATGTCGTACTCGGACGATGAAAACCGCCCGGGGGAGTGCGACTGGTGCCACAACGACCGAGGTATGTGCGACAGGTTCCTTGAGATGGACGAAGATCGGCGCTTCAGCATTAAGCTCGAGGAGACCTTTGATGTTGAAACAGTACGCAACGACGACAAGAGTTTTTTTTGTAATTAAGCACGACTTCAACTATTTCAACGTGTACTTTTCATCTTTTCCAATTCGACTAGCTTATCCCATGCTATGCAAGACGCTATGTCTTGGAGAGGATGGGTTTTGAAGACCATGAAAGTATGGAAACAAAAAAATCACCTAAGGACCCATCATTGTGTGGATTTTGAAGTAAAGCTGTACAATTCTGAGAGTGTAACCCATTTTGGTTGCTAAAATTGGGAAGCACTTTGCAAGATGTATGGTTTTGCACTAGTAGAAAACAGGGCATTTGTTCCGGTTCGTAAGGGCCTTTAGTCCCGGTTCGTGAACCGGGACTAAAGGGTCGTTACTAATGCCTCCCCCTTTAGTCCCGGTTCTTACACGAACTGGGACAGATGGGCATCCTCGTGGCCGCTGCGGGCAGCCCAGGCAAGGGGGCCTTTGGTCCCGGTTGGTGACATAAATCGGGACCAAAAGGCTTCCACGCGTTAGCATTTCAGTGGCTTGGGTTTTTGTTTTTTTAAAGGGGGGGAGGGGTTGGGGGTTTTGGGGGGTTAATTTAGGTGTTTCATATATTGTGTTAGCTAGCTAATTAATAGAGAGAGAAGTGTCCTCTCTTATGTCCGTGCTTGGTCGACGCTACGTACTATATACATAGAGAGGCCCTCGACACGCTAGCTAGTAAGAAAATGAAGGAAACCATTAAGTACAGAAGTTTGTCATGCATACCGAGAGAAGTGATCGTCGACCTCTCCTTCTCCGAGAGATTGGTCGAACAACAAGTTTTCGTATTATCTATCCGACGCTACTGGCTACATACATATACAATATGTAAGATCTCTTACAATCCCCTAGCATTTGAAATCAACTTCCACATGGTATTCTCTGGCTTTATTGATGACGTGGTCAAGAAAGAATCCCGCCAATTCCTCTTGAATTGCTTTCATGCGATCTTGTGATAGGAGTTCTTTCCGCATCTGCCACGTCTAATTTGAAGAAGGGGGTTAATACATATATATGAATGAAACTCAACAGATGGTGTAATAAAATGAAATTGTGAATATTATTGCTTACGCACTTCATATTCTCTTATAGAGTAGCCTTGCTTATTTTTCAAAGTCGCGTTGTAGATGAACTCGCACACGTAGTATCCACAGTAATCTTTCCCTTGTTCCTGCCACAAGCATGCACTTTACGAGAAACAGAGGTCAATCAAACTGATAATGAAGCATTATAAATGGCATTGATGAAAGTATAGCTATAGAATCAACGGGAGATGCGCGCAACTAGCTAGCCAGTAGTACTTACGTCCGGGTATGTATATCGCAGCTCCTTCGGCAGTCCCGGAGCTTCTGCGGTGAACTGTTTCCAAACCCTGCAAGACAAAGAAAATAATTATTATTACTTGAGATATCAGGAAATGAACAAAAAGTTGCCGATATGGTGCGATAATGATCGATTGAACTTACTTGCTGAGCAATTTAGTCATGTCCGCATAGGTTTCGGGATCTTTTTGTCTCGAGTCTAAGACGGTTACTAGTCCCCGCTCAAGCTTAATCTCCAGAAGAACATAGTGGTATCTGCGCACACATGCATAACTCATCAATTACATTACTATAACCTCGCTCGACTAATAAGGGAAACTGAATATGCACATGACAGTAACACTCACTTGAAGTTGTAAGGAAAGAGTATGGTATCTTTGTATTGATTTTTGATCAATGATTGTAGCAAGTTGGCCTCGGCCTCTACAGCGTGCTTTTTAACCTGAATTTCATCTATGATATTTGTGTTAATGAACCCAATATCATACATTTCTTGTTTTCTGCACTCGACGATCTTCAATCTGCATAATATAGTGAGGATAATTAATTATAAATACATGCAATGAAAGAGCTGAGCTATATATAGAGACTTAATGACAGAAATAGTACTTACAGACAGTAGCAAAAGACCGTTAATTTATCGAGGGCCTTTTGATTGAAGAACTCGAAGAACTCCTCAAATGGAATAGTCAACACATCAGTTCCAACGAGGTCGTGCTCCTCTTTAATGTTTAGATACAAAGTATTCGTCCCCCCAGACTCTCTGCAAGTTTTCATGTACCAATTATGGAATCTTCGCATCATCGTTGTTAGAGATTTTTCATCTTTGACGAGAGGCTTCCCGTACTCGTATCTGTGTTCGTCCACCTCCATGAAATCAGGAAGTTGATCGTCAGGCAGGTAATCTGTAAGATTGCCATAACCGGCCACCGTCCCCGGAGCATTAGCGACGATGTCGCCGCTAGACACATTGAGCGGGGGGCATGATTGATTTGCTTGTTCGCCGAGCTGGGCAATTGTTTTCGCAGCTGCTCGTTCTTTTGACCTTTGATGTCTGACAGTACTTCCTGACCTCTCGCCTCTGGCTATACTGCTAGACGCCGGAGCAGACGGAGCGGCTGCGGCGTCTGTCTTCTTTCGTGCTTGCTTATGAGGCGGAGAAGGACTACGATGCACCGGAGCAGCCGGGGCTGCGGCGGGTCTCTTCCTCCCTTGCTGGCGAGGCGGAGAAGGAGGAGGCTGTTGGCTGCTCGGGCACGCTGGCGCAGGCGGAGAAGGAGGCGGAGTGCCGCCACGCGGCAGAGAAGAAGACCGACTGCCCTGATCGTCACTCGCCGGAGGAGGAGGCGGTGGAGGAGGCGGAGTGCCCTGACTCGCTGGAGGAGGAGGCGGTGGAGGGGGCGGAGTGCTCTGACTCGCCGGAGGAGGAGGAGGAGGTGGAGGTGTCCAGTTCGGAAGGTTGATGAGCTCCTTCCGCCATAGGCATGGAGTCTTCAGAGCAGAACCCAGCCTAGTCTCCCCTTCACCGGTAGGGTGGTCAAGCTGGAGGTCCTCAAATCCCTCCGTTATTTCATCCACCATCACCCTAGCATATCCTTATGGAATCGGCCGGTAGTGAAAAGTTGCGCCGGGTTCAGTAGGATAAACTGAGCCAACAGCCGCCTTGACCTTCAAATTCATCCATTGCATCATAATGTGGCAATTTTGAGACTCCGTGATAGCATCCACGAGATAGCTGGCAGGAGCCGTCAAGACATGCTCCGGCTGAAGCAGCTCGGTGGAAGCCATGCTGCTTCTCCGCTGAGATGGCGGGGTAGCTTCGGGGGAAGCTTCGGCAGGTCGTTTGCTGCGTTCTGCTTCTTGTTCCTCTAGCCTCATTACCCTTTCATGCAGCGCCTGCAGTTGGCTCTGCTCCAGTTTCTTCCTCCTCTCCTGGGTTTTGTAACCCCCTGCGTCCGAAAAACCAACCTTCCACAGAATGGAGCCTGGTGTGCCTCGTGTCCGTCCAGGGTGCTCAGGATTCCCGAGGGCCATTGTGAGCTCGTCCTTCTCCCTGTCTGGAACGAACGCCCCTTGCTGCGCTGCATCGATATAGTGCCGAAGCTTGGTGACTGGTATTTTCAGTTGCTCGTCCGTCCAACGGCACTTCCCTGATACAGGGTCCAAGGTTCCGCTAGCCCCGAAGAACCAAGTCCGGCAACGGTCTGGCTAGTTCATTGTCTCTGGTTCGATCCCTTTATCAAGCAGATCATTCTCAGCCTTAGACCACTTAGGCTGGGCTTTGAGGTAGCCACCTGACCCCGCCATTCACATAGATAACTTGTGCCACATCATTGGCTAGGACGAACGGTTCATCAGTGTACCCAAGATTTTTCAGATCCACTGTTGTCATTCCGTACTGTGGGTCTACCTGTACCCCGCCTCCTGACAGATTGACCCAGTTGCATTTAAACAAAGGGACCTTAAAATCTACTCCAGAGTCAAGTTCCCATATGTCCACTATGTAACCATAATATATGTCCTTTCCCCTCTCGGTGGCTGCATCAAAGCGGACACTGCTGTTTTAGTTGGTGCTCTTTTGATCTTGGTCGATCGTGTAAAATGTATTCCCATTTATCTCATATCCTTTCCAAATCATTACAGTCGAAGATGGTCCCCTGGACAACAAGTACAGCACATCACAAACAGTGTTGTCACCTCTGAGACGTGTTTCCAACCAACTGCTGAAAGTCCTGATGTGTTCACATGTAATCCAGTCGTCGCACTGCTCCGGGTGTTTGGAGCGCAGACTGTTCTTGTGTTCATCGACATACGGGGTCACCAAGGTAGAGTTCTGTAGAACTGTGTAGTGTGCTTGAGACCAAGAATATCCGTCCCTGCATATTATTGAGTCCCTTCCAAGCGTGCCTTTTCCAGTCAGTCTACCCTCATACCGTGATTTAGGGAGACTTATCTTCTTAAGGCCAGGAATGAAGTCAACACAAAACCCGATGACATCCTCTGTTTGATGGCCCATGGAGATGCTTCCTTCTGGCCTAGCGCGGTTACGGACATATTTCTTTAGGACTCTCATGAACCTCTCAAAGGGGAACATATTGTGTAGAAATACGGGCCCCAGAATGACAATCTCGTCGACTAGATGAACTAGTACGTGCGTCATGATATTGAAGAAGGATGGTGGGAACACCAGCTCGAAACTGACAAGACATTGCACCACATCACTCCTTAGCGTTGGTACGATTTCTGGATCATTCACCTTCTGAGATATTGCATTGAGGAATGCACATAGCTTCACAATGGCTAATCGGACGTTTTCCGGTAGAAGCCCCCTCAATGCAACCAGAAGCAGTTGCGTCATAATCACGTGGCAGTCATGAGACTTTAGGTTCTAGAACGTTTTCTCTGGCATATTTATTATTCCCTTTATATTCGACGAGAAGCCAGTCGGGACCTTCATACTGAGCAGGCATTCAAAGAAGATTTCTTTCTCTTCTTCGGTAAGAGCGTAGCTGGCAGGACCTTCATTCTGCTTCGAAGGCATGCCGTCTTTTTCGTGCAAGCGTTGCAGGTCCTCCCGTGCCTCAGGTGTATCTTTTGTCTTCCCATACAAGCCCAAGAAGCCTAGCAGGTTCACGCAAAGGTTCTTCATCACGTGCATCACGTCGATCGAAGAGCAGACCTCTAGGTCTTTCCAGTAGGGTAGGTCCCAAAATATAGATTTCTTCTTCCACATGGGTGCGTGTTTCTCAGCGTCATTCGGAACAGCTAGTCCGCCGGGACCCTTTCCAAAGATTACGTGTAAATCATTGACCATAGCAAGTACGTGATCACCGGTACGCATGGCGGGCTTCTTCTGGTGATCTACCTCGCCTTTGAAATGCTTGCCTTTCTTTCGACATTGATGGTTGGTCAGAAGAAATCGACAATGGCCCAGGTACACATTCTTCCTGCAACTTCCCAGTTATATACTACCGGTGTCAAGTAAACAGTGCATCCATGCGTGGTATCCCTTGTTTGTCTGTCTTGAAAGGTTACTGAGAGCGGGCCAATCGTTGATGGTCACGAACAGCAACGCCTTTAGGTCAAATTCCTCCTGTTTGTGCTCATCCCACGTACGTACACCGTTTCCATTCCACAGCTGTAAAAGTTCTTCAACTAATGGCCTTAGGTACACATCAATGTCATTGTCGGGTTGCTTAGGGCCTTGGATGAGAACTGGCATCATAATGAACGTCCGCTTCATGCACATCCAAGGAGTAAGGTTATACATACATAGAGTCACGGGCCAGGTGCTGTGATTGTTGCTCTGCTCCCCAAAAGGATTAATGCCATCCGCGCTTAAAGCAAACCATACGTTCCTTGGGTCACTTGCAAACTCATCCCAGTACTTTCTCTCGATTTTTCTCCACTGTGACCCGTCAGCGGGTGCTCTCAACTTCCCGTCTTTCTTACGGTCCTCACTGTGCCATCCCATCAACTTGGCATGCTCTCCGTTTCTGAACAGACGTTTCAACCGTGGTATTATACGAGCATACCACATCACCTTCGTAGGAACCCTCTTCCTGGGGGGCTCGCCGTCAACATCACCAGGGTCATCTCGTCTGATCTTATACCGTAATGCACCGCATACCGGGCATGCGTTCAGATCCTTGTACGCACCACGGTAGAGGATGCAGTCATTAGGGCATGCATGTATCTTCTGCACCTCCAATCCTAGAGGGCATACGACCTTCTTTGCTACGTATGTACTATCGGGCAATTCGTTATCCTTTGGAAGCTTCTTCTTCAATATTTTCAGTAGCTTCTCAAATCCTTTGTCAGGCACAACATTCTCTGCCTTCCACTACAGCACTTCCAGTACGGTACCGAGCTTTGTGTTGCCATCTTCACAATTGGGGTACAACCCTTTTTTGTGATCCTCTAACATGCGATCGAACTTCAGCTTCTCCTTTTGACTTTCGCACTGCGTCCTTGCATCGACAATGACCCGACGGAGATCATCACCATCAGCCACATCATCTGGTTCCTCTTGATCTTCAGCAGCTTCGCCCGTTGCAGCATCATCGTGCACATCGTGTGGTTCCTCTTGATGTTCAGTAGCATCACCATATTCAGGGGGCACATAGTTGTCATCGTACTCTTCTTCTTCGCCGTCTTCCATCATAACCCCTATTTCTCCATGCCTCGTCCAAACATTATAGTGTGGCATGAAACCCTTGTAAAGCAGGTGGGTGTTTAGGATTTTCCGGTCAGAGTAAGACTTCGTATTCCCACATATAGGGCATGGACAACACATAAAACCATTCTGCTTGTTTGCCTCAGCCACTTCGAGAAAATCATGCACGCCCTTAATGTACTCGGAGGTGTGTCTTTCACCATACATCCATTGCCGGTTCATCAGTGTGCATTATATATAATAAAGTGCACTATTCAAGAACTCGGCCGAGTTACCATTTAAATGCCCATTTAATCGCTACTCGGTGCCTAACTGAGGCGAATAGCACATACTCGGTTCATTAAATGGTCAGGCCGATTAACTGGCATTTAATTGGTTGTCAGACGATTAACTGGTTGGCAAACCGATTAATCGGTGATGCGAAGCGGCATCCATAAAAAAAGGGGGCAACCGAAGTGGCATCCACAAAAAAAGGGGTAAACAAATCGGCGATCCAGGCGACCAGCCCATTATTTGGCCCCGTAACCTCCGACGTTGCATCCCTCTCTCCCAAATCGCTGCGCCTGTTCCTCTCCTGACTCCTCACGAGTCACGGCCATGGCTCGTCCTCGCCGGCCCTAGCCACCGCCGGCGATCGCCTTGCTGCCGTCGCCGGCCCTAGCCTCCTTCTCTGACCCCCATCCCCTCCCATCCTCTTCTCCCCGTCTCTCCTCCAGCGGTCCAGCCCCTACCTGCAGGCTGCAGCAGCGGCGAGACGGCGACATAGGACAGGCAGCCACAACGACCTAGGCCAGGCAGCAGCGTCGGCGACCTAGGCTAGGCAGCAGCGCCAGCGACCCCTCGAACCAGGTCCCCATGGCTTCACCAACCAACAAGGTACAGTTCTGCACTTCTGGTAAGATTCATCTCAAGGTTTTAAATCTCTGCTATGATCTCAATCTAGTTTGGCAACAAAATTTGCAGGGGTCTACGGTAGGTTCTACCGCTGCAAGTTCTCAAACTCTCAAGAGAAATTCAGATGACATGGGTTGGGAGTTCGTAACCTTGATTGATCCTCTAGATTTATCACGAGTGAAGTGCAAGTTGTGTGGAAAAGAGATGTTTGGAGGGATCAATAGGATGAAGCAACATATTGCTCAGATTAGGGGGCAAGTCGCACCCTGCACGGTGGCCAACGCGGATCAACAAAAGAGGTGTAAGGAAGCTTGTGAGGCACCAGCAAAGAAGAAGAAGCTAAAAGCAAAACATGATGCAGAAGTGGCGGCTAAGGTTGTCATTGAAGTTGAGGATAATGACAAGAACGATGAAGAGCTTGCTGCAATTGGAGATGGTGAATCTCGCAAGGCAGGGCCTATGGATAAATATGTGATGCCAATTGATCCTTCCGTCCCATTGAAGAAGTTCCAGCAGAACATCAATGACGCAACTGACAAAGAGAGATCTTACAAAGTAGGCCAATATTTGGCTAGATGGATCTAGAAGAAAAATATCCCTTTTAATGCTGTCAACGATGATGACTTCAAGGCATTTTGTGAAGCGCTTGGTAGGTTTGGTCCTAGGTGGAAGCCACCCTCCCAATATATGATGCGAGAGAAGATGTTGTTGCAAGAGGTTGAAAGAACAAATGATTTGATGAAGCAACATGAACTTGAGAGGGTCACAACCGGGTGCTCTATCATGACCGATGCATGGACCGACAAGAAAAAGAGAAGTATAATGAACTTGTGTGTGCATTGCAAGTTAGGGACTGCCTTTATTGGATCAAAGGAGGCGTCGACTGATGCACATAAAAGTCAATACATCTTCGATTATGTAGTTGAGTGGATTGAGAAAATTGGTACATGTTGATTTCATATAAACTCTCAACTTTTATTTCATGCTTGCTGATTTACATGTTAATGCTTGCTGATTTTGCACATCATAAATCTTGTAGGTGTTGACAATGTCGTGCAAGTGGTTACGGATAATGCTTCCAACAACATGGGAGCAAAGGTGATGCTTAAAGGTAAATTTCCAAAGATATTTTGGACATCATGTGCAACTCACACCCTCAATTTGATGGTACAAGCAATTGGCAAGTTGAAGCAATTTAGTCCTACAATCACTAAAGCCAAGGAGATGACAATTTTTCTCTATGCACATCATAAAACATTGTCCTTGATGAGGTCTTTTACAAAAAAGAGAGACATTGTTAGACCGGGAGTGACGAGATTTGCTTCTGCATTTCTTACCTTGCAAAGTATTATTGCTAAGAAGAAGGAACTAAGGGCAATTGTTTGTAGTGATGAATGGGAAGCATGTAAGCACACAAGAACAAGGAAAGGAAAGTCAGCTCATAACACAATAATGAGTAGGGGTTTTTGGAAAGGTGACTCTCTTTGCATCAAGGTATGTGTATATGTTGGATTGTGGGGCTGTTTTCTCATACTTGTATATGTTGGATTGTGGGGCTGTTTTCTCATACTTGTATATGTTGGATTGTGGGACTGTTTTCTCATACTTGTATATGTTGGATTGAGGGGTTGTTTTCTCATACTTGTATATGTTGGATTGTGGGGCTGTTTTCTCATACTTGTATATGTTGGATTGTGGGGCTGTTTTCTCATATTTCTATATGTTCTATGTTGCCATGCAAGGTTTTTGAACCATTGGTGAAGGTGCTTCGGTTGGCTGATGGTGATGGTCCATCAATGGCCACTATGTATGGGGAAATAGTAAGTGCAAAGAAGGATATCATGCTTGCTGTTGAAAATTCAGAAAAGGACTATTTGGTGATCACTAATGCCATGGATGGCAAGATGGGAGGGAGGCTGGATTCTCCATTACACATGGCAGCATATATGTTGAATCCCAAATATAGTTATGTTAATTCAAGCATCTTCATGGATGTAGAGGTTGTGGCTGCGTTTATGGAAGTAATGGAGACCTTTTATTATGATGATGACAACAAGCAAAATGTAGTGCTTAACATGGACTTCAACAAGTTTAAGAAGAAAGATGGCATGTTTGGGAAGGTGACAGCCCTCAAAGCAATTAGTAATGCGAATTTCGATGCTGGTAAGCTTGTTCTCAATGCAAAACTTCTTATTACAACATTTTTCAAGTTATTGGCTTAATGAACATTGTTTCTTTATTTCGAAACTACAGCTGAATGGTGGGGAACTTATGGACTACAAACTCCTGCATTGCAAGAAATGGCCATATGGATACTCAACTTGACCACAAGTTCATCCGAATGTGAAAGAAACTGGAGCACTTATGAAATGGTAACACTTAGTCACTCTCAGTCAATCAAATCTGAACATTCTTGCTTCTTGCAAAAATTCTAACTATGCTCCCATTTGCACTTTGTAGGTAGATGCAAAGAGGAGAAGTAGACTAGATGTGGTCCGAAGGGACAACCTGGTTTATGTCCAATTCAATGGAAGAATGATGGATAGAAGAAACAAGTTATCCTCTTGTAGTGATCCTCTTCTTGGTGAAGATACATCACAGGCACAAGATTGGATATGTGAAGGTGCATACGTTGATGAGGAGATTGATCCTGTGACAGGGCTGCCATACAATATTGATGATGATGCAGAGGGTGTAACCGAAGCTATGGAGCCTCATAGGAGTGCAAGAGTGAGAGAACTACATGAAGTTGAAGAATTTGTTTTCGATGATGATGAATCTGATCATGGGGGGGGGATATGGATGAAGACATTGATTTCGAGTCTGATGATGAGTGTGTGATGGCAACCAAAGATGATGATGAGGATGAGGACACCCAGCAGCCTTGAACCATTTATGATCCATAAGAATAAGACCTTATTTTGCTACTTTATTATGCACTTATGCAGTTATGCTTGTGATGCGACTATATGAGCTATGAGAACTATTTGAGTATTTGTGGTCTATGAACCTTATTACCGAATACCTATTATGCTATATGTGTTGAACCTTGTAGTGAATTATTCCATGTTAACATGTGTGGATGCTATTTATCTTGTTATGTGTGGCTACATATTGCCAAGTTGTGTGGTGTGGCTGTCATTTTAATGTATCTTATCATGTCTCATGTGTGGCTGCTTGTTGTCACATGTATGGCCGTCGTTTGCTCATTTATTTTGACAAGTTTAGAGCATATACAAATGCATATCTATCTTCTATCATCAATTCTATAGGTTTGTTGCCTTCCGGTTTGGACGCATCATGACCAAACCGTCCAGGTAACAATTCTACCTCTTGTCCATGCTTTTTATATGCCTACGAGCTACGACATTATATTTTAGTATAAATGTATAGTATAATACGTACCTGTGAGCATTGGATTATGTTATGTACAATACGTGAAAAACTAGTTACATGTTGCCAATATATTCTCATGTGAAGCCGATTAATGATCTACCTATTAATTCAGTTAAATGGCCGATTAACCGATTAATCGCTAATCAGTAGTCGACCGAGCAGTTACCAGTTACCGAATTCCCGAAAAGTGATCATCATCAAGCACATCATATGGTTCCTCTTGAACTTCAGCAGCTTCCCTCGTTGCAGCATCATCGGGCACATCGTCTGGTTCCTCTTGATCTTCAGCAGCTCCCCCCGTTGCTGCGTATGTACTGTCGGGCAATTCGTTATCCTTTGGAAGCTTCTTCTTCAATATTTTCAGTAGCTTCTCAAATCCTTTGTCAGGCACAGCATTCTCTGCCTTCCACTGCAGCAATTCCAGTATGGTACCGAGCTTTGTGTTGCCATCTTCGCAATTGGGGTACAACCCTTTTTGTGATCCTCTAACATGCGATCGAACTTCAGCTTCTCCTTTTGACTTTTGCACTGCGTCCTTGCATCGACAATGACCCGGCGGAGATCATCACCATCAGCCACATCATCTGGTTCCTCTTGATCTTCAGCAGCTTCGCCCGTTGCAGCATCATCGTGCACATCGTCTGGTTCCTCTTGATGTTCAATAGCATCACCGTATTCAGGGGGCACATAGTTGTCATCGTACTCTTCTTCTTCGCCGTCTTCCATCATAACCCCTATTTCTCCGTGCCTCGTCCAAACATTATAGTGTGGCATGAAACCATTGTAAAGCAGGTGGGTGTGAAGGATTTTCCGGTCAGAGTAAGACTTCGTATTCCCACATATAGGGCATGGACAACACATAAAACCATTCTGCTTGTTTGCCTCAGCCACTTCGAGAAAATCATGCATGCCCTTAATGTACTCGGAGGTGTGTCTTTCACCGTACATCCATTGCCGGTTCATCAGCGTGCATTATATATAATTAAGTGCACTGTTCAAGAACTCGGCTGAGTTACCATTTAAATGCCCATTTAATCACTACTCAGTGCCTAACTGAGGCGAATAGCACATACTCGGTTCATTAAATGGTCGGGCTGATTAACTAGCATTTAATCGGTTGTCAAACGATTAACTGGTTGGCAAACCGATTAATCGGTGATGCGAAGCGGCATCCATAAAAAAAGGGGGCAACCGAAGTGGCATCCACAAAAAAAGGGGTAAACGAAGCGGTGATCCAGGCGACCAGCCCATTATTGGCCCCGTAACCTCCGGCGCTGCATCCCTCTCTCCCAAATCGCTGCGCCTGTTCCTCTCCTAACTCCTCACGAGTCACGTCCATGGCTCCTCCTCGCCGGCCCTAGCCACCGCCTGCGATCGCCTTGCTCCCGTCGCCGGCCCTCCTTCTCTCACCCCCATCCCCTCCCATCCTCTTCTCCCCGTCTCTCCTCCAGCGGTCCAGCCCCTACCTGCAGGCTGCAGCAGCAGCGAGACGGCGACATAGGATAGGCAGCAACAGCGACATAGGCCAGGCAGCAGCACCGGCGACCTAGACTAGGCAGCAGCGCCGACGACCCCTCGAACCAGGTCCCCATGGCTTCACCAACCAACAAGTTACAGTTCTGCACTTCTGCTAAGATTCATCTCAAGGTTTTAAATCTCTGCTATGATCTCAATCTAGTTTGGCAACAAAATTTGCAGGGGTCTACGGTAGGTTCTACCGCTGCAAGTTCTCAAACTCTCAAGAGAAATTCAGATGACATGGGTTGGGAGTTCGCAACCTTGATTGATCCTCTAGATTTATCACGAGTGAAGTGCAAGTTGTGTGGAAAAGAGATGTTTGGAGGGATCAATAGGATGAAGCAACATATTGCTCAGATTAGGGGGCAAGTCACACCCTGCACGGTAGCCAACGCGGATCAACAAAAGAGGTGTAAGGAAGCTTGTGAGGCACCAGCAAAGAAGAAGAAGCTAAAAGCAAAACATGATGTAGAAGTGGCGGCTAAGGTTGTCATTGAAGTTGAGGATAATGACAAGAACGATGAAGAGCTTGCTGCAATTGGAGATGGTGAAGCTCGCAAGGCAGGGCCTATGGATAAATATGTGATGCCAATTGATCCTTCCGTCCCATTGAAGAAGTTCCAGCAGAACATCAATGACGCAATTGACAAAGAGAGATCTTACAAAGTAGGCCAATATTTGGCTAGATGGATCTACAAGAAAAATATCCCTTTTAATGCTGTCAACGATGATGACTTCAAGGCATTTTGTGAAGCGCTTGGTAGGTTTGGTCCTAGGTGGAAGCCACCGTCCCAATATATGCTGCGAGAGAAGATGTTGTTGCAAGAGGTTGAAAGAACAAAGGATTTGATGAGAACTATTTGAGTATTTGTGGTCTATGAACCTTATTACCGAATACCTATTATGCTATATGTGTTGAACCTTGTAGTGAATTATTCCATGTTCACATATGTGGATGCTATTTATCTTGTTATGTGTGGCTGCATATTGCCAAGTTGTGTGGTGTGGCTGTCATTTTAATGTATCTTATCATGTCTCATGTGTGGCTGCTTGTTGTCACATGTATGGCTGTCGTTTGCTCATTTATCTTGACAAGTTTAGAGCATATACAAATGCATATCTATCTTCTATCATCAATTCTATAGGTTTGTTGCCTTCCGGTTTGGACGCATCATGACCAAACCGTCCAGGTAACAATTCTACCTCTTGTCCATGCTTTTTATATGCCTACGAGCTACGACATTATATTTTAGTATAAATGTATAGTATAATACGTACCTGGGAGCATTGGATTATGTGGTGTACAATACGTGAAAAACTAGTTACATGTTGCCAATATATTCTCATGTGCAGCCGATTAATGATCTACCGATTAATTCAGTTAAATGGTCGATTAACCAATTAATCGCTAATCAGTAGTCGACCGAGCAGTTACCAGTTACCGAATTCCCGAACAATGATCATCATCGAGCACATCGTCTAGTTCCTCTTGATCTTCAGCAGCTTCCCCCGTTGCAGCATCATCGGGCACATCGTCTGGTTCCTCTTGATCTTCAGCATCTCCCCCCGTTGCAGCATCACCGTATTCAGGGGGCACATAGTTGTCATCGTCTTCTTCTTCTTCGTCGTCTTCATCATAACCCCTATTTCTCCGTGCCTCGTCCAAACATTATAGTGTGGCATGAAACCCTTGTAAAGCAGGTGGGTGTGAAGGATTTTCCGGTCAGAGTAAGACTTTGTATTCCCACATTTAGGGCATGGACAATACATAAAACCATTCTGCTTGTTTGGCTCAGCCACTTCCAGAAAATTATGCACACCCTTAATGTACTTGGAGGTGTGTCTGTCACCATACATCCATTGCCGGTTCATCTGCGTGCATTATATATAATTATGTGTGTCAAAAGTAAGAAAATCAGACAAGTATCTATCTGAAGTAAGAAAATCAGACAAGTATCTATCTAAAGTAAGAAAATCAGAAATAAGATAAGAACAAGAGGCTCACCGCGGTGGTGCCGGCGACGAGATCGGCCCGGGCGATCAACTGCGGTGAAAACGGGGACGGGGTGTGACGGACTGCTAAATCTAGACAAATCTCGGGAAAATGGAGCTCCGAGGTCGAGCTTTGAGAGGAGAAAGCTTAACTAGTGTGGCTTGGGCATTTCATCGAACACCTCATGTGCATAGGAGGTGAGCTAGAGCACCCAAATGCCCTCCCCTCGCCGGCCAGAAAAAACAGAGCACTGTGGAGTGCTCTGCTGCGGCGATGGGTATATATAGGCAAATTATTTGTCCCGGTTCGTGGCATGAACTGGGACTAAATTAGCCCTTCTACACCGGTTCAAGGCACGAACCGGTACCAATGGCTGTGGGCCAGGAACGCGGCCCATTGGTCCCGGTTCGTGCCTAGAACAGGGACAAACGGAACCAGATGAACCGGGACCAATGCCCACGAGGCCCCGGCCGGCCCCCTGGGCTCATGAATCGGGTCTAATGCCCACCATGGGTCCCGGTTCGTGAAGAACCGGGACTAATGGGCTGGCCAGGCCCGAACCAAAGCCCTGTTTTCTACTAGTGCTTCCCGAAAGTTTCTGACCTATGGCAACGGGAGTGGTTTTATATCACAGGCCACAGCACCCCGGGGTAGAAAGTGGGCAGCCACCCCTGCTTTCCGCTCCACTCCTCCGCCACAGCTTGCATCATGGGTCAACAAGGGGCTGGACTGGGGATCGGTCGATGACGTGCAGACACTGCAAAGCCGCATTCAGGATCTCATCAGGAAGGACATCAGTCTTGTCAAAATCCAAGTAATGTTAGTTCGTCGGGTCCTGCCATGCCAACGTCGACCTCTCCGTATGTGGGAGTTCAACCCGGAAGGCCCGCGAACCGTTCAACACTTCTTTGGCATGACGCTCGAAGGGATGTATCAGTTATTCCTTGGATCACAAATAAAGTGTCCGGACACAACAGAGGATGCAGGCCTCGATTGCAACCATCCAGATACCCAGGTAAGTCATTCCACAACCGAACATGTTGTCATTATATTTGTCACAAAATTATCCTGAAAAACCATCCTCGACCAGGGCTGGATAAGAAAGGCGGAGAGGATCAGGTGTTCGGCCCCTCTTCCCGAAGATTTGGCGGATCCTGTATTAACCAGGATGCTGGCTCGTGCACCTTATCAAGTGCCATCAGGGAAGGACAAGGAGAGGAATGGGGGAGCCGAAAGTGGACTTCACGCTGGAGGTACGTTACGCATCGTAACGTGGGAAATTGGTCCAACACGTGTTGGAGGATGAACGGGGAGAAGAATCTAGTACCCACTCCCCCCACGGGAAGAAAAGGGCTGCCCTCGAAGACTTGGAAGTAGAGGTCTCCAAACGAGGAAAGAAACCTTTATCAGGGGGCCCTGCCCCCAGAGGGCAACATTGCTGCACAGCGCCCACAGGGGGGGCCAGCCGTTAACCGAGCCGTAAGCGAACAAAGGTGCTTTGTAAGCATACCCCGTTCTTTTCTTGAGAATAACAACTGAGACGTATGTTTTGCAGTTTGGCCTATAGCCTCCCTCAACAATCTTCGTCCTCGGGGGATCTTCTTCTGGAGATGGTGGAGAGCGAAACGCCTCCTCCTACTTCTCCGCCTCATAAGGTGGACGACCCTGAGGTGTCGTCCCGAAGGATCTCTCCCGATCCACAAAGGCCAGAAGGTAACTCTTCCGCCGCCCGAGGTCCGGGGTGTTCGGCTCCTAGAGAGACCAACTGAAAAAGCCCTGGACTATCCGATATACAGCCGGACACATTGATGGGTCTTCTGCGGCAAGCGCCTATCTCAGAGGCACATCATACCTTAATGGGTACGGTGGTTGAGATGATTTTGTCCGCAAAAAGCGGGTTGAATGAAGCTTTTACGAGCCAGCTAAGAGGCTTTGAGGTACGCAATGAGATTTTTTTATTGTACCGTAAACGCAAGGTGCACTGTGTATAGGTAGTATCCCCTAAGAGTGTGGTTGCCATTCGAATGGGGCGATCAGAGGATCGAAAATAGAAATAATCTCAGGTAATGATTTTGCCAATTTTGTACACATGCGGCTACAGCCCCGGCGGCTGCCCGGGCTGCCGAATTTGCCGAACTGAAGCGGCAACTTGATGTGGCGGATGAAGACATCACGCTTGTGAACAAGCGGCTTGATGATGCACAGGCTATGTATGTTTGGGTGGTCAGCGAATATTAATAAGAGCATGATGCTAGGATTTATAATATGCTTTGACTGCAGATGGTGCTGCCGCCGTGGAGACCCTTCGGGCTGAGCTTGCCCAGGCCAATGAGCAAGCCAGGAGAAGCAATACGGCTGCCAAGAAGGCAGCTGATGAATTAAAAGCCAAATAGGCTGCTCATCGCCAAAGTGAAGATAGAATGGCCAACATGGCTCTTGAGCTACAGAATGCCGCTAGCCGATATGAGCTTCTTGAAAAGGAAAACCAAGCAAAAACGGCTGACCTAGAAGAGGCCTTACAGGCAGCAAAGGAAACTCGCTCTGAGATCAGAGCGGCTCGGGAGGAGCTCCGGCAAGCCGATGAGATCGCGGCTGGGAAGCCCTTTTTATTGCGAACTAAATTCGGCAATCCAAAGTATGCCCCTCTTGATCAATTGTGGATTTCTCCAGACGCATACTTGGATTTGTCAAAGAGTGATGTCAATGCGACACAGTATTTCCGAGATCAAGAAGATCATGAAGCGGAAAGATTGTTCTGGTCGCAGTTCAGTACTCCAAGGCGTCCGCTGCTGTTGAACGAGCAGATGGCCAAATGGGCCGAGCTCCATAGGTTATCCGGGCTTGCCATGAAGGCTGTCGCGGATCGCCTGTGGCCGGAGGAACCAAGTCCGGATAGTTATTTTGGTTTGGTGCAACGATTTATTCATGATGTGCCGCATATCAACGCGGTCAAGCGGTCGGCGTGCATAGAGGGTGCGCGGATGGCCCTTGCCCATGTTAAGACATACTGGGCGAGGATGGAGGCCACCGAAATTGCAACTAGGGGTCCACCCAGGGGCCAGGACTCGCCCGAGCACTATTTTGAAGAAGTCTTAGAAGGTGCCCATTTAATAGAAGCTCAGTGCTCAAAGAATATCATGTTTGAATGACATTTATTTTGATTGTAAAAAACAATGCTTTTTATAATAAAAGCTATATTTATACCTTTGCCCGTGAAGTATTGTAGTGCCTCCTGTGCAGCCGTTTATGTATATTTGTATATAACCTGAAAGTTTGCAGTTGTCAGCTTCAGCCCCCTCGCGTATAACGCGGGGGTGTTCGGCAAAGCACGTAATCACACTTGATCCAACATCTTGGTCCGTTAAGGAGGTGGTAGCGCGGCGAACAAGGCAATTGGACTATATAGCTTTAACACTTTCACTTAGCCATAGGAGTTTGACGGTGGGGCTACTATATAGCCCCTGGTATGTCTGCGTTTATCCGATTACGGTGCGTTTACATACGTGATCGGAAAACCGGTCCTTCGTTAATGCAGAGGAATCACAAAGATTCTGCTGAGTCATTGAGTGGTTGACCAGTCTCTCGCTTTATCATGACAGTCAGTTTTCGGTTTTTCTCTACTAAGGTGCTCATCCGGATGAACCAGGGCACAATCGCAGTAGTTCTCCATGTGCCACCTTAGCCGATAGAGCGGAACGTAAGGTAGAAAAACACGGGAGCCGGGCAAACCCAACTATTGACCAAAGACATGATTCGGAGCTGATGCATATAAGGCCAAACTCGTGACGCCGAACACTCCCGAAGGTATTCGGACTTTACAACATATACTGGGATGAATACAACCCTCGATAATGAGCCATGAATTTCAAGGTACGTGCGTCAATCAGGCGTGACGAAAGAGCGCCTGTGGTGAGAGCATAGATCTCAAAAACACACTTGTTGCTGCCTCTGTAACGTCTATTTTAGTACGGCGAATCATAAGCTCGCCAACAACGCCGGTATCCCTCTTGGTCATTTTAAGTGCCAGGAGGGTGTGAGACAACAAGAGACAATAAAAAGGTTTACACAGGGTCTTAATCTAAAAATAAACCTTTTGAACGGGGCCTGCTGCACGTCTGCGCCTTTGTCTCCGTTGTGCCGTATCCTTGAAGGGTATAGCACGATGGTCATCTGTAAAAAAGAAAAACCCAGGTGAAAGAATCTGGTGTGACCGTGCGGAAAGTTGGTTTATTTTAATGAACAGTGAAAATGCAATCTCTTGAGTGCAAATAGGGTCAAGCCGAACTATGGACCTTTTACATGCGGGCAGCCCCCCGCGCTACATATGGGGGCATAGCCATTAATCAAGCTCAGGTTTATCTGAGCTGCTACAACTAGGTGTGCACCGAACACGTCTAGCCGTGTCCATGGTCTCGGATACCGATGAGTTGCTCGGGTTGGAAAGGCCATTCTGTGATTCGGCTGCTAGAGCCGCCACATATTCTTCCGTACAAAGAGAACGCTCTGTGTTTCCGCTGGTTGTGATAACGCCACTGGACTGGGCATCTTTAGTTTGAGAATAGCGTAATGCGGGATTGCATTGAAACGAGCGAAGGCCGTTCTTCCGAGTAGTGCATGATAGCCGCTTCGGAACGGAGCAATGTCAAAGATTAGTTCTTCGCTTCGAAAGTTATCGGGAGAACCGAATACAACCTCCAACATTAATGAGCCCATGCAGCGGGCCTCTACGCCTGGTATTACTCCTTTAAAGGTAGTACTGCTTTGGTTGATTCTTGACGGGTCTACCCCCATCTTGCGGACAGTGTCCTGATATATCAAATTAAGACTATTGCCGCCGTCCATGAGGACTCGGGTGAGATGGTATCCGTCGATTATTAGGTCGTGCACCAAGGCAGCCGAAACCCCATGACGGATACTAGTCGGATGATCCCTGCGATTGAAAGTGATCGGGCAGGCCGACCATGGGTTGAATTTGGGGGCGACGGGCTCTACAACGTATACGTCTCGGAGTGCGTGTTTGCGCTTCCTCTTTGGGATGTGGGTGACATAAATCATGTTCACTGTTTTAACCTCCGGTGGAAAAAAATTCTGGCCCCCAGTTTTCGGCTGGCGAGATTCGTCCTCATCTTCACTTAGCGGCTCCTTCCCTTTCTGTTTGGCGTTTAGCTTGCCGGCCTGCTTAAAGATCCAGCATTCTCTGTTGGTGTGATTCGCAGGTTTCTCAGGGTGCCATGAATCTGACAGGACCTGTCTAGAATTTTATTTAGGCTGGACGGACCATCTCTGTTGCCTTTAAATGGCTTTTTCCGTTGACCGGGTCTAGAGCCCCTGAATCCGGTGTTTACCGTTGTATTGTCTGGGTTGTCTTCATTATTTCGACGTTTGTTTTTATTGCGTCGTGGTTTTCCATTGCCATCCCTAATTTCGGATGTGCCTGGGTCGCTGGTGCTGCTGCAGGCCAACCAACTATCCTCGCCCGCGCAAAAGCGGGTCATGAGAGTTGTTAGGGCTGCCATTGTCCTTGGCTTTTCCTGGCTGAGGTGTCTGGCAAGCCATTCGTCCCAGACACTATGTTTGAAAGCTGCTAGGGCTTCGGCATCTGGACTGTCGATGATTTGGTTCTTCTTGGTGAGAAATCTGTTCCAAAGCTTACGGGCTGACTCTCTGGGTTGTTGGGTTATGTGACTTAAATCGTCTGCATCCGGAGGTCGGACATAGGTCCCTTGAAAGTTAGCCCTGAAAGCGTCCTCGAGTTCCTCCCAGCTTCCAATGGAATTTTCGGGGAGGCTTTTCAACCAGTGCCGAGCTGGTCCTTTCAACTTGAGGGGCAGGTATTTGATGGCGTGGAGATCATCTCTGCGAGCCATATGGATGTGAATAATAAAGTCCTCAATCCAGACTGCAAGGTCTGTCGTTCC
This sequence comes from Triticum aestivum, assembly GCF_018294505.1. Taxonomy (NCBI): domain Eukaryota; kingdom Viridiplantae; phylum Streptophyta; class Magnoliopsida; order Poales; family Poaceae; genus Triticum; species Triticum aestivum. The sequence goes on from NC_057810.1 coordinate 690,006,620, forward strand.
GTCATATGCCTCGATGTTTACGGGTTTAAACCCCTCTGGAAATTCATGATCCAGCACCTCATCGGTGAAGCACAGGGGGTGCGCGGCACCCCTGTACTTGGCTGTGTCGTGGCATGGGTCCGACGGCTGTTGTGTTCGGTGTTGATTCCGACCTGGTGGTCGATCAGTATAGTCGGTTTGGTGGCCGTGATTCTGCATAGGAACACGTTTCCTAGATCCATAGATGGACCTGGTTATACCAGCTCTTTTGTCCAGGTGCTCACGTAGATCGTGTGCTGATTTGTGTGCGGTGTCGTTAGCCGCTTTGTCTTGGCCACGAGGTGGCCGTTCTGGCAGATGGGTCGTATTGTTTTTCGACGGAATGGGCGCGATAGCCTCGTCGTTGAGTTCGGGCAGCAGCTTATGTTTTGGGTAGCTCTTTGTCTGGCGATCACCGCCGTATCTTTCCTCAGTGTCGAGCACTTCGTTCCATTTGTGGTTGAGCGTATCCTGCGCGGCTTTAAGCCGTTGCTTCTGCTTCTTCAAGCTCCTCGCGGTGGCAATAAGTCTCTTGTGGAGGTGCTCTTGTTCCAAGTGTTTTTCTGGGATGATGTGTGCATCGTCGTCCGGACTGTTCTCCTCTCCGGGGACAGGTTTATAAGTTTTGTCTTTGGCATCGCTGTGATCGGACAGCGGCCCTGGACTGTGTTCGCCGTCTCCTTGCTCGTCCTGCTCCATCGCTGGGTCTGGGGGGTCTTCGTTGTCTTTGGCATCGTCTGGGGTGTTATTCTTTCTTGTGCCAGTATCGCCGTTTTTGCTAAGGCGGGGTTTAGAGCGGCACCGCTGACGTTGGCGCTTTGGCTGCTTCTCAAGAGGTTTATCCTCCGTTGCATCCTTTTGATCCTCGCCTTTATTTTCTTTGGGTGTGTCCACCATATATATGTCATACGATGAGGTGGCTGTCCAGCGCCCTGTGGGTGGTGGTTTCTGTTCTTCTCCGGCATCGTCGTCCATACCGTCGATGTCTTCGGAGTCAAAATCAAGCATGTCGTCAGTTAAGTCGTCGACAGTGGCTATTAAGTGGGTGGTCGGTGGGTAACGAATTCCTTCGTCGCCCGCTTCCCACTCAAGCCGGACATAGTTCGGCCAAGAGTCTTCTGACAAGGAGAGGGATTTTAATGAGTTCAGCATGTCGCCCAAGGGCAAGTGCTGAAAGATGTCTGCGGAGCTGAACTCCAAGATCGGTGCCCAGTTAGATCCGATGGGCGCGGATACGCGTGGTTCGGAGCCTATGGCCGGAGACGAGTCCGAGGGCCCGATGAAACAGACCTCATTGGAAGTGAAATATGTGTTCGGCTCTATCGCTGTTGAGTGTCCAGCTTCCGTGGCGGGGTCCATCCTCCCGTCCTCGGATGGCACGATCTGCACTGGATCTAAAGCCAGGGCAGCTGCAGGTGAGACCTCCTGAACACCGTCCGATGGCAGATCTAGGTCGTGCTCATCATGGCCGTGGGGTGTACCTGTCATGGGCTCAAATCCATCGAAGATCAAGTCTCCGCGGATGTCGGCAGTGTAGTTCAGGCTTCCAAACCTGACCTGATGGCCAGGGGCGTAGCTATCGATCTGCTCTAGATGGCCAAGCGAGTTGGCCCGCAGTGCGAAGCCGCCGAATACGAAGATCTATCCGGGGAGAAAAACCTCACCATGAACCGCGTCGTTGTAGATGATTGAAGGAGCCATCAAGCCTTATGGTGACGACATAGTGAAACTCTCAATGAAAGCGCCAATGTCGGTGTTAAAACCGGCGGATCTCGGGTAGGGGGTCCTGAACTGTGCGTCTAAGGCTAATGGTAACAGGAGGCGGGGGACACGGTGTTTACCCAGGTTCGAGCCCTCTCTATGGAGGTAATACCCTACTTCCTGCTTGATTGATCTTGATGATATGAGTATTACAAGAGTTGATCTACCACGAGATCGTAAAGGCTAAACCCTATAAGCTAGCCTATGATTATTATTATTCTTGTCCTACGGACTAAACCCTTCGGTTTATATAGACATCGGAGAGGGCTAGGGTTACACAGAGTCGGTTACAGAGAAGGGAATCTACATATCCGAATTGCCAAGCTTGCCTTCCACGCAAAGGAGAGTCCCATCCGGACACGGGACAAAGTCTTCTATCTTGTATCTTCATAGTCCAACAGTCCGGCATAAGCATATAGTCCGGCTGTCCGAGGACCCCTTAATCCAGAACTCCCTCACCCGATATCCCAGATCTAGGGTACGACTTTGTGCGGGTGCAAGGTGCAAGCTTTGGGGTGCAGTGAGTGGTGGTTTTGCGTCAGTGCGGCAGCCGGGGCGGCCAGATGTGTGCTGGCAGCCCATTGCCATGTGTGGTGGGTGAAGGTGGATCCCCTTGGTCACCGGAGCGGCGGCTCTGGACGGTGGGCACAGTGACACCATTTCGGCGGGTATTGCTGTGCGGGTGCTCGTGTGTCGCCTCGGCCGCTTGGGTGGCGAGGCGGATTACTCGGGGGCGTCCGGCTTGCGGGTGTGTTCTTCGCGGCCTCCCGCCTGGTCGGTGCGTTGTCTGCATCTTGCCTCGGTTGTCCATGGCTGATGGACCTGGGTGATTGGCGTCGTGTCCCGAGCGAAAGCTCTACCCGACGGTGTCGGTGCCGGTGATAGCGACACTCTGGTTGTGCCGATTTCCTCCTTGGAGGTGTCAGCGTGGGTGACCTGTGTCCACCATGCGCTCTGGGTGAAAACCCTGTATCTGGCATGTCCAGACCAGGTGGTGGGGGCGTTGTGGCCGTTTCCTCCTTGGAGGCTCCGTCTCATGAGCAAGGTCCCATCTTGCCAATCGCTGAGGTGAGTTCTATATATGGCAGCTTCTTCTCGTCGTGTGTTGGTCCAAGCTTCTACGATGGTGCACTCCCGAGGAGCTAGGTTCCGTGAGGTGGTTGTGCTTGAAAGCCTCCCTCTGTTGTCTTGGCACCGGCTTCCATATGTGCTCTAGGGTGGTGAGCACTCCATCATTCGAACGGTGGGGCGCCCTTCGAGTAAAGGGCGAGGAGGTGGGGGCTCCTATTGGCGATGGAGCAGGATGATGCTATTTTGTCGGACGCACAGGCGATGGCAATGGCATAGCCTCTTTTGCTGGCTGGTCTCCTTCTGGAGTTGGCCTTCTTTGCAGCGTCGGTCTCCCAATCATGTTTGAGGGCTCCTATGCCTTGTTGTATTATTTTGAGCTTTGTCGCTGCTTCTGGGCACCCATATATCTTACTAGAGTTTTTCCTCTTTTTTTCCTTTCGTTCTGCAGTGTTATGTTGTTGGGATGTTGGTTGTAAGGGCTTCATTAATTTAAAACCGGGCGCCAGCCTCTTCTATATTAAAAAAATTAGTTGTTTTTTTAGTTCTTATCAAAATTTAGTTGGTCATAGATTTTTCCTTCAAAGACCGAGTAGAAGATGCACTTGGCCCAGCACATCGCAAGAAGTAACCTTGGCCACATTTTGCTCTGGGAAGACGACCTTCTTCCACCACCATGCCCATTACCGTGCGGAGGCGAAGGCGTACCTCAGCAGAGGTGTCCCGATGGCGCCCGGGGGTCCACAACGATGGCGGCGGCGCCTCCTTTAGGACCTCGACGAGGGCACCTCCTTTAGGACCTCGGCGGCGGCACCTCCATGACCCCTCGGTGCCGGCAAAGGGATCCGCGGCTAGCGCCTGGGATCCGCGATGGCGGCGGCGGCGCCTTCGCGTCGCGAATAGATCGAGGGGTCGTCACCCCTTCACTTCGTCCGTTTTTTTTTGGTGCAAGGGGCCTTTGCCGTCGTCCGTTTTCTTCGTGCGAGGGTTATTACGGGAGGTGGGATGAAAATAAACCAGACAAAGACAAAGGTGAGACGAAAATAAACCGTACCAGGCTACTAACTGCTCCATTAGGAGTAAAGATATGTATATGCATGTCTGTACGAGAAATTCTATGATATATGATTGGTTGTACGAGAAATTCTATTATATATAATTGGTTCCACGAGAAATTGTATTATATATGCATAATGTGTATAATATGTAGTAGCGTAAAATATGTTTGAAATGAAAAAGAATTAAATAAAAAACACAAAATGAAAAGAAAAAATAAACAATAAACGCTAAACCCTTAAACCCCTAAACCTTTAGTCCCGGTTGGTGTCACCAACCGAGACTAAAGGTCCCCAGCCCCCACGCCCACGTGGCAGGGATTTAGTCCCGGGTCCAACCGGAATTAAAGGGTGGGGACCTTTAATCCTGATTTATTAGTCACGGTTAGTGAACCGGGACTAAAGGCCGTTTCTCCACTGATGTAACTTGTAAAGCAGGTCGAATGCCATTGTGGTTTCACTGCATGCTCAGTCAGTCACGTTTGGAGAGTATCAGAGTACGTCAAAGCAAAACATTGAAAATCTAGACGGCTCTTCTCCATCTCGTATCGGTCGACGGTCTTCTGCCACCGAATTTTCTTCTGCCAAATGTGTGGTGTTCGTTTTACCCGCGACGCGCCAACGGGAGCCGCAAAAATCCCGGCGAACGTTCATCCTTATCACAAGACTCTCCCCAGCCTCCTCACGATCTCCCGTCCCCCATGCCTGAGAGCTCTTCTCTCTTCCAGGTGAGGACATAGACGAGCTCGCCGCTGCGGTCGATCTTCTCCTCCCTGGTAAAAAATCATCTCCACCGCAACAACCATCTCTTCTATCTCATCACCTCATATTCATCTCATGCATGCGTCCTTGCTTTTCTTATAGGAGAAAAAATAGCAGTCATCTTCCGTGTTCTCCCGGATTTCCCAGTATACCTGCTGCTTGTTCCTGTTGTTGCATCCATACTAAGATCTTCCTTCACTCTTTTTTTTTTGCGAGTGAAGATCTTCCTTCTCATAGTCAAAGGTCAATTATTTCTCATAGCCAAACATATATATGTGGAAGCAATCCAAACGCACACCGCACAAAATTCAAACTCAGAGACAAATGAGTGTGGCAGGTATAGCATTAGCAGCCCTGCTGCAGCTTCTGGCCACCATGTTGGTGCTAGTGTCGGCCGACGTAGCGTTGCCCAACTGCAGCAACAGATGCGGCAACATAGCCGTGCCTTACCCATTCGGCGTCGGTGCCGGGTGCCACCATGAGGGCTTCGAGCTTACCTGCAACGACACGTACCATCCACCAAAGCTCTTCATGAACAGCTCCGGATTCGAAGTGCTTGAAATTTTAAGACATTAAAACTGAGCACTAATCGAGCCCTCTCGGGCCATTACCGTTTCATACCATTGGATGTGTGTTGTGGATGTCCGTGGCCGTTAGATTTCATTCTAATCCTGACCTTTTGCTGAGCTTCGAGCGCTGCATGTTTAGGCCGCTGCTTCCGTAACAAATTCGGTGATCTGATGTAAACTTCAGCCAAATGGGCTTGGGCCAAGCATGTTGTAGCCGCATAGCCACGGCCGCCCCTCCTCCCCCGTTCGCATTCTTCTCGCTTGATTCTCTCTCTCTCGTTTGCCTGCTCCCCTCCCCGACCTCTTGTTGTTTCGAGATGCGCGAAGGAACCAGCGATCCACACATCAGCATTGCGCGCCTAGGGAGTAAGAGCATCTCCGGCCGCGCCCCCAACAGGCCCCCCCCAAGGCGATTTTTTAGCGCTGGTGGCCGAAAATCAGCCCAGTCGCGTCCCCGGGATCTCGTTTAGCGCCGGTTTGGGCGAAATCCAGAGCCGGCGATCCCACCCAGAACCCAAAAGGCCGGGTGTCGCCTGGGCGCGCCGGCACAAGCGAAAAGCGGCATGGGCCCGCTCTGTCGGCGACTGGAAGCCCTTTTCCCGTCATTTCCTCCCGCGCTCACCGCTCTCTTCTCCATTCCTCCCGCCAATCCCCCGCCTCCTCCCTGCCGTTCCGCCAGCCATGCCGCCTAAGAAGTACGTGATGCCACGCGCCGCGATGGATCCCACCGCCGCCGCCGCCCAGCCGAAGCAAAGGAAGCCGAGGGTTCCACTCTCCAAGCCCCCCGGCATGACCAATGCCGAGTGGAAGGCGGATGTGGAGCGCCAGGAGGCCTTCACCGCCGATAGGCGCAACAGGGCCAAGAAGGCGAGGGAAAAAGCGGCGTACGTTGCAGCGGCGGTGGCGGCGGAGCGTGTCGCCGAACAGGCGGAGGTGGCGCGCGCGGCGATGGCAAATCCACCCGATGGGCACCCGTACGTGGCCTGGAGCCAGCAGAGCGTCGACTCTCCGGCCGGGTTCTCGTCGTCGCCGCACCCATGGAGCACGCTGTTGCCAGGCTATGCTGATGGGGATGCTCACGGTGGTTTCAACCCCAACATCACGTTCCCCCACGGGCGTCGTTCCCAGCGCACGCCCTCGCCCGCGTTCGCCGGCCTGCAGTACCCGCCTTACACGTACTCGCCGCCGGACTACGCAGCCTCACCGACGCCCCCTCTTCGCCGCGGCCTGTACTCGCAAGCCTCGTCCATGTCGCATCTCAGCGACGCCGGCACGACGGAGGCCGACATGGACGACATCATCGCAACCGGCTTGGCTGCCGCCGCCGCTTCCCCCGGATTCACTACGCAGGACGGCTCAATTGACCTCGCTGACATGGACGGCGAGGAAGAGCCGGAGGAGGAGGAAGAAGAGGTGGAGGAGCCGGCGCCGACGAAGAAAGGCAAGAAGAAGAAGAAGAAGAAGAAGATGGCGGCCAAGTCCGGCGAGCCGCGCATCAAATGGGCGTCCAAGGAAGAGGAGTGCCTCGCCGAAGCGTGGAAGGTCGTCTACCTCGACCCAGTCACTAGCACGAATCAGAGCATCGAGACGTACTGGGACCGCATCAAGGCCGAGTTTGACGAGCGGAAGCTTGTCGACCCCTACTTCAAAGACATGCTTGATATGAAGCAGGGGTCGAAGGGGATGGCGAACCATTGGTCACTCTTCCAAACGGCGTGCAACAAATGGCATGTGATCGTCGAGGAGGTCGCGGCTCGCCCGAAGAGCGGCACCAGCGTCTAGGATCAGGTATCGCACGCCGTTCTTTCGCTCCGCGAGCGCTCTTTCGCCTTGTACGCGCCTTGGCGCGCGCTCTGGTGCCGACTGATGTCCTTTCTTCGGCGCAGCTGCTACGCATGTTTGGCATGTTCTGCGACGACAACATTGATGCAGACTTCAAGTACCTCCACGTCTTCAAGCGGATCGACAAGTGCGAGAAATGGGCGGCTGTCCGACGCACCCTCGCCAAGGCCAAAGAGACGTACAAACCGGACGCACCGACCGCGGGCGCGGCCGACGGGCGCCCGGAAGGCAACAAAGGTGCCAAGAAGGCGAAATACGCCGAGTCGGCTGCCGCGCGCGTGCAAGAGTCCATCGAACACTGCATCGCCAACGCCAAGACCAGAGCCGCCGAGCGAGAGGAGAAAACTGAGGCAAGGTGGGTTGTTTTGATGACGAACAGCGCCGTCAAACTCGACTTGCTTCGGACCAGCGCCGCCGCGAAGCTCAAAGCTCAAGACGCCAAGAAGAGGAACAACGATCTCGCCTTTTTGATGGGCGGCGCTGACATGCTCCAGAGCGGCGACAAGAAGCTCAAGGCGTGGTTCTTGGCCAATCGCGGCCTCATCCTGGCCCAGATACCGGCGACGCCGACGCCGCCGCCCAGCCCGGCGGCTGATGACGATGCCTCCGCGACGCCCAGCCCCACCGAGGATGATGCCTCCGCCGCGCCGAACAGCCCGGAAGCCGCGCCAAACAGCCTGGTAGCCCCGCCGACTCCTCCCAGCCCGCTATGCCGACGACAACGCCGCCGGAGGTTGAGCTCGAAGTCTGATGCCTTCCGCGTCCTTTCTTTTTTGTACGCTGAACTACATTTGATCGCTGATCTGTGGCACTTTGAATCGTCGAACTATTCCGATGATCGCCGGTTTATTGTTTCTTTGAGCGGGAATGATGGATTTCGAATATGGAGCGTCTTCGGAGGCGGTACCTGGGCGCGTGGCTGGGGAGAAATGAACCCCAGGGGCCGAAATAGCGCCGGCTCGCCCCTAGACCGCTCTTTTTCGGTGCCCTGGGGGGGCGAACGGCTGGAGATGCTCTAAGGGAGATGCAAGGGATAGGATCATAGCGAAAGATGATTCTCGTGACGTGTAGGCAATGCCTTATCTTCCTTTGCACCACTGGACCAGCAGATCCATCTTCCACAGCGACGGTGGCAGGGCGGTGCTGGTTCTTTTCTATGCGCTATAGTGATGTCTTCCCCTCCCGCTCCCTTTCTCTCTTCTCCTCAGACATCGCTCTCCACCTGCCTGCCAATACCACTTCAGTCACCCCCTCCGCGTGTGCGCTGCTCTGTTTATCCGCTGATTTCGTTCATCCAGATGTTCTTGGATCCACCAATCTCTTACCGGGGGAAAAAGTGAAGAAAGTCACTATTGATTCCCTTATATGTTTTTAGGACCCTTTATTTAGGATTTTCTCAATCTATGGATTTTATGGTCTGCTATGTTGACCTTTTTCACCTGGTATTTGTCTCCCATGGTACCTCAACATCTGAACCCGTCAGTACAATTAGCTTGGCTATTTATATTATTTGGAGATGAATCCAAAATTCGCCCCATGTGTACACTTAGCAATTGGTTATACGAACTGTGTATCGTTCTACAATGACAATTTTTCTAAGATAAAGTTTCGAACATCACGATCAGATACTGGGACTGTTTATATCGTCTTGGTCGCCATTTTCTGTGTGTGTGCGCGCGCGCGTGCACGCGTGTATATAATTTGAGATGCATTGCAAACTGACCTTAATATTTTGTCATACAATTTTGCACTCCTCCAGCTCCACATTTCTTATAATCATTTTTCAGATTCTTGCAGTCCATTTACTTCTAAACAGGGGAAGTCCTCATAATGCATGTCTTTGATCCAGACCGTAATATAGACAACTGCCTACCAGACCAGGCATGTTTTTTGAGGCTATACTTTTTGGCTACAAATTTGCTTCCATGATTGACAACTATGCCAATGTCAAGGTTTGCCACTCAGCTCGCTGTGGAAACATAAATTGCCATTGCAGAATTTAAATATTTTGGATTTTTGATACAAATATAATTAAACACAGTGTTTGTTCATTCATTTTTCTGATGTCGAGATCTGCTCTAAATGGCATAGGATTCTGATTGTTTTTATCATGAATTCAATACTGAAGATAATAATGGTATTTTCAACCTTGGTCAGCAGCATGTCACCAGTAGCACTTAGGCTTATTATTCGGGGATTGCAGAACTAGAAATGTTACTATTTTGCTACCATCAATATCCATGTAACTAAGTTACCCCTCCATTGGTGCTTTTACTGAAACAATATTTTAGTCGGTGTTACTAATGTGTTGTTGAGTAACATCCAAGTGCGTGCTAGCACTGTTGCTTTGATAGCATTATCAATTTTCAATCTTATCCACTTCCATTTCTTTGTACTCCTATGAAATTGAAATTATTCTAACTTATAGAAAGCTCTACCCGTCTTTTCTAAATTTAGTAGTTTTAGTTGCAACAACAATTACATATGTTCGTCTCTAACCTGTCACGGCGCCCTCTTGAACGATGCTATAAATTACTATCTTACTGAAAAAATAGACGGGTGCGGCAACGCGCGCCGCCATGATCTAGTATCATTGCAAGACAGCACACTCTACATTGACAGTGGGATCCTCACCTTGGCGGGGGATGAGTGGCCCCAGTCCGACCGTACCATCTACATGAATTTGTCACTCCCCCTCAACGACACCATATATAGGGTAGCAGACGGGAATGAGATCATAGTTATGGGGTGCGGAATCTATTTCCTTGTTCAATGGCCTTCTCCTGGCAGTTGGCCTTCTCCCCATGATGAATCCGCCAGCAGCTCCTGTTCTTCGAAATGCATGCCGGGTCATCCCGTGATAGCAACTGATGGCACATGTTCTGACTTGCCATCGATAGCAAATGGTTGTTGCACTACAGGTACCATCTTTTCTAACTCAAATAAGTTTCCCTTCGAGTACACCGTGGATAAAGAGAAGTTGCCGGTCAACTCAAGCCTTGCATTGGTGGAGAGAAAATGGTGGAGCGAGAAGAAGAATGCCATGATGCTGCAGAAGGCGGCATCATCTGACACCACCCTTGGTGCCTCCAAAGGCGTACTACACCCCATACCAGGGGTACCAATTAGAACGGCTATCAGTTGGCTGTTCGGTAACTTGTCGTGTGCTGAGGCTAGCAATTCAAGTGAATTTGGGTGCCTCAGCGACAACAGTAAGTGCCTCGAGTACCCTAAATCAGATGATTCAACAGGAGGCCACACATGCCAGTGTTGGCATGGCTACCAAGGCAACCCTTATGTGCAACATGGATGCCAAGGTGTGTGCAACATGGACTCTCTGTATAATAATCAGTACCGTTACTTCAGTAGTGCGCAAAGCCACAAACTACTTACTTTGCTTGTCTACTACTGCAGATATTGACGAGTGTACAAGTCAAGGCGAGTACTCCTGCTTTGGCCAGTGCATCAATCTGATAGGGTCATATACATGTACCTGTCCGGATGGCACCACTGGTAACCCCCGAAAACAAAATGGATGGTCTTCAACCAAATCAAAAAATCAGGTACCTGTCCGGATGGCACCACTGGTAACCCCCCAAAACAAAATGGATGTTCTTCAACCGAATCAGACAAATCAAAAAATTCAGGTAATGAGCAAGATTGGAAAAGACTTCGTTGATAACATAGTAAGATAAATGAATATTATTGTAGTATTATTAATATTCATGATGGTTTATACATTTATTTAGTTTTTTTATAATGGCGCTTTATTACTTAAAAGGTTTAAGCATTACACCCGGCTTGTGCATAACTAAGATATACGCAGCCCAAATACATTTATTTACTTACTCAAATCTAGCTAGACCCAAGCCGATTGATTATGCATTCTCCAGGATTTTCCGTTGCGGTTGGAATAGGCAGTGGTGTAGGCATTCTTCTAATTATTCTCAGTGTTAAGACGAAAGCTCATAGTTGCGAAAGCAAGGAAGTCAAGAGATTTTTTCTTCAGAAAGAACAGAGGATTGTTGTTACAGCGGCTTGTAGACAAGGATATCGCCGAAAGGATGATTTTCAGCTTAGAAGAGCTTGAGAAGGCAACAGATAAGTTTGCCGAGGCTCGAAAACTTGGAGGTGGAGGCCACGGCACTGTCTACAAGGGGATTTTATCTGACAAACATGTTGTTGCCATCAAAAAGTCAAAAGTTATAATTCAGAGAGAGATAGATGATTTCATCAATGAGGTTGCCATCCTTTCTCAAGTCAACCACAGGAATGTAGTGAAGCTTTTGGGATGTTGTCTCGAGACAGAAGTTCCATTGCTGGTCTACGAGTTCATTTCAAATGGAACTCTTTCTGATCATCTTCATGTCAGCACTCCACTATCAGTGCCATGGAAAGATCGGCTAAGAATAGCACTTGAAACCTCGAGATGCCTTGCTTATCTGCACTCGGCTGCTTCAGTATCAATAGTACATAGAGATATCAAGTCTGCCAATGTACTACTTGACGACCACCTCACAGCAAAAGTATCAGATTTTGGAGCTTCGCGAGGCATCCCCATTGATCAAACTGGAGTTACAACTGCAGTGCAAGGAACTTTTGGATATTTGGATCCAGAGTACTACCACACACGGCGCCTCACCGAGAAAAGTGATGTGTATAGCTTTGGGGTCATGCTTGTGGAGCTATTAACAAGGAAGAAACCATGTGTCCACCTGTCAACACCAGGAGGCAGTCTAATTGCTGAATTCATCTTGCAAGTGAACCAAGACAAACTCTTCGAGATGCTAGACCAGCAAGTCAACGAGGAAGGGGCTGAAGAAGCCGACGGAGTTGCAGCAGTAGCAGTGAGGTGCTTAAGCTTAAAGGGTGAAGATAGGCCAACAATGAGGCAAGTTGAGACAAAACTTGAAGTGATGCAAAGCGTGGAAAACAATACAGCAATGGAACAGAACAATGCCAATGCTGATGATGACAACTTCAGTAGGCAATACAGTATGGAGGAAGAAGGCATGTCATCTATGGTGCAGCCAAGGGAGAATGAGCAAATGCGCGTCATTTTCCAGGACACTACCGTAATATATTGATCATCAAAAAAATATGTACCGCTAAGGCGCTAACACAAACATATCACTGCGCTTCCCAGCTGCCATTAAAAAACATAGCAATGTTCTGACAGGCATCATTTTGCTAAGTTGCATCAAACGCAGATTTCCAGCAGAGTCACATGGCCAGCGATACAAGATTCTTTAGAGGAACAGAAGAAGCCTTTAGACAAACATCAAGACCAAGCGCATATCTTGTCAAACATCAGCAGCCAGGATCATAACAATCCTGGCCCTTATATATCTCTGGATATCAAATCTGAAAGCTGTATATGCAGAGACTTGCAAACCATCATACTCAGCACACGATGACAAGACTCAGAACAAAATACGGCAAGTTTCAGATTAGACAGAAGAAGCAAGAGGCACAGAGCCACAAACCTGGCTTCAAGACCAAGATGAAACATTGAAACGGAATGAACATGTAATTTAAATTCGACTCTTTCTGAGGTGACACTCAAGCAGCAAAACGACTATTTCTTCAGGTCGAAATGACACTGCTGTTCCCACAATCTTCAACATATCAAGAGGAAACTTAGGTCGCTACCTCACCCAGGATTATTAGCGCACTTGGACACCCAGGATTTCTGATGCATGTACAATTCCGATGTATATATATGACGCACAGGGACAGAAGAGATGCATGTACTGTTCCCGTATATATTGATGATTTACAAAATATGTATGTAACCATCATACAGATTCCCGGCGGATTATAGAAACATAGCAAAGTTGTAACCATCATTTAGATTCCTGGCAGATTCCTGACAAAGTGGAACGTCTTGCAGTTGCACCAAACAAACCATTAAGACAGAATTCCGGCAGAGACCAAAGATGGGAAGCAGAAACAGAACTTCACGGTTACAGGCTAACAGCCAAAACATGGCCACCATTGCAGATTCTTTAGAGAAACAAAAGTCTTCAGATGAACATCATGACCGACCACACATCTTAGTCGCTATCAGTGGAGTCGCTATCAGCAGATGAATCTGCACAAGCAAGACAAGTCAGAAACATAGAAGGGAACTTCAAATATCCTGGGTACCAGTTTGATATAGAGGAACCAACTATACTGCAGCCTGACAAAATTTCTGTAGTTGTTAACAGAAGAGTTTAGCCTTACCAGAGCAAAACACCAACACAAATATGACCTTTCAGAGAGGGCTGAGAGTCAGGACTGCTTGAGGCTTAAACAAGTGTGGAACACATGCAACTTGACTTTCAGTCTCTGTCAATCAAACTAATCAAACTGACAACATGCTTGAGCAACAGTAAATACAGTGAGGCAAAGGCCTAAACTGAATTCTTAGTGATATGTATTCTACCAATGGAATACGAGAGAAGACCTAAACTGAATTTCAAGATGAGAACAACTACTATTTTCATCACACTACAGTAAAAGGATTAAATAATTTTTTGAACTGAAAAAAACAGAAGAGAATAAAAAATGATTTTGCATGGATGGTACAGATCTATAAGTACATCAGAAATGTGTGCCTACTATTTTAGTGTCACCAACAATTACAAAATAATAAACAACCTTAAAATATAACAGCCACTCTAAACTCCATCAGCATGCAGATACAATTTATACTGAAGGATAATGAATACAAAATATGAATGGATTTGGAGGGTGTGCCATACATTCTAAAAACATCCCCAATAGCAGACCAAAAAATGTAGCTGAAACAAAAAAAACCAGAATTTTATGGTCTTTGAGGCCAAAAAAAGGCTCCAACAGCAGACCAAAACCTGCACGGCGACCAAAAAAAAATTTTAGGCTATAGCCTAAAAATTGCTATCGAATTGGTAAATATACCAATCCACTAGCGACAGACCAAAAAAACGCAAAACACTCTGACGAGAACCCCAACCTGAAATTTCATCACCGCTGCCCCTCCCCATCTCGCTGCCGCCGATTCTCGCCGCCGCCGCCACTCTATCGGCCACGCCGAGCCCTGACACCAACCGCCATGACCCCCTCGGCCGCCGCAGAAGCTCGACACACCGCCGCCCGAAGTTGTCGATTTCGACCATTTTCCTGCCCCGCCGATGGATGATATGCTCACCGTCGCCTGCGAGGTCGATTATCGGCCGGGTGACCAGCGCCGAGCCACCACTCCATATCGAGCTCTCGATACAAGGCGGCATGCCGCCGCCGAAGTTGGCTGCATCCCCGGCTCCCCTACGACCCCTGGGTCCATCCTGACGCCTTTACTAGGCTGCCAACGAGCTACATCGGCCGAACTTGAGCTCTGTGCCCACAAAGTGTTCGATGGAAGTTCTTAGCCGAACTTGAGCTCGGTGCCCACAAAGTGTTCGATGGAAGTTCTCTAAGTTAATTTTTGTTGCCTTTTCTTGTCATACGTTGTGAGCGTGAATCCTCCCCGTATGATGATTCCTGCTTCAAAGAGGAATGAGTGGGATGAAGATGATGACATTGCCATGACCACGTTGATCGGCATGGAGAAGAACAAGAGGCCAAAGCATGGAGGTTCCATTGTCAAGAGTGCAAATCCGGTGCATCCAAAGCGATACTTTCGACACCGATCCAAAATGGCTCCTAACTTGTTCCTCCACATTGCCAACTCTGTCAAAGAGCATGACCAATTCTTCGTGCAGAGGGGGAATTGTGCCAGAGATCTTGGACACAACACTTTTGACGCCGATTAAGAATGGCTCCGAACTTGTTCCTCCATGTTGCCGACTCCGTCAAAGGGCATGATCGATTCTTCATGCAGAGGAGGAATTGTGCCTGAGATCTTAGACACAATACTATCCAGAAGATTACTTCGGCATTGCGCATGATGGCATATGGCATTCCTGCATATTAGATTGATGATCACTTGGCAATGGGAGAGAGCACTTCCATCAAGTGTGTGAAGCGATTTGCTAAGGCGATGGTTCAAGTGTTTAGGCCACAGTATTTGAGAGCACCCAATGCTCTGGACACTCGGCTTTTGGAGATGAACAAAGCATGGGGGATGGGGAGTTCCAGGTATGCTCAGCTCAGTTGGTTGCACACACTGGAGGTGGAAGAACTGCCCTGCAGCTCAAATGCCATGCGAAGGATACCACCATCATTCTTGAAGCCATTGTAGATCAGGAGACATGGCTTTGGATGCCTAGAGCTTGCAATGACATCAATGTGCTCCACCGATCAACACTATTTGCACGGTTATCCAATGAGGAATCACCACCGGTGGAGTTTCAAGCAAATGGCCACACATACAAGGGGTACTACCTAGCAGGTGGGATATACCTAAAGTGGGCAACCTTTGTGATGCCATTTCCCAGCCCCCAAGGTAAGAAACAACTTGGTTTCCATAGTGCTCAAGCAGATGATAGGAAGGATGTAAAGAGGATATTTGGGATTATGCAAGCCCAGTTTGCTAATTTGCAGGGACCGGCTCGGTTTTTTGAGCAAGAAATCCTTTAGTACATCATGACTGCCGCCATGACCTTGCACGGCATGAGTGTGGCCAAGATTTGGATTACTCCTATGACTTAACGGGAAGGGTAGTGCATCCGTGTAGAAGGGAAAACCGCATCCAACAGTTTCTTCAAGTTCATCAAGAAATTCGAGATGCGGATACCCATCAACGTCTTCAACAAGATCTCATCGAGGAGTGGTGAACATGGAATGGTCAACAAGACCACTAGTTCTACACTTCTACTTCTATGTTTTGTGTTATGTTTGATGCACTTTGTGTTATGTTTGATGAATAAGTGTGTTGAATTTGGGGTTGTGGACTGGTGAACTATGTAATAAAGAAGTACTTCCTCTGTTATAAGATGTTTTGGTAGGCTAAAATAGCCTAACAAAATGTCTTATAATTTGGGACGGACATAGTACTATTTGTGCTTTATTTGTTTCGGATTAATTTGAAACGAGTTTGATATTATTTACAACATTGCATATGCACAAATATGTGTGGCAGAAATAAAGTTGAAATTTTTGGTCTCCAGTTTTTGGTCTACTGCAAAGGCGGAAAATTTTCTGGATACCAAAAACCTTCTCTCTCCACACCTAAGAGGCTAAGACTGTTTTTTGGTCTGCTGTGGAGATACTCTAATTGATATGTAATTATAGCAGACATGTTAGAACAAGTAGGAAGGGTTGTCATACATTCTATTTGGCAATAAATACTAGATATGGACAAAGCTAACTTACAATCTGAGTCTGTACGTGAATCCTCCTTGATGCTAATTTGATCACGAAGTATGCCGCATGTACTTAAGATATTCAAGACTGCAAGAACTCCCTCATCAACCTCTTCACATTCAATATAAACGGACTTAAGGCATGCACAAACAAATGATTGTGTTTTTGTTTCTTGGGCTCCTGTTGCTCCTACAATGTCCTATCAAATAAGAGCACTTAGTAAGAAAAATACAGCATCCACAATAACACCTTAAATAATACAGCAACATCGTTATATACAGCGTATACCTCGGTGTTGCCAAGCTTAAGAGTGAGTGACTCAAGAACTGGAGACTGTCGGAGAATGCAAACTAGGTCAACAGCCGTAAACCACTCATTGAGTAACAGAGTCTTCAATTTGCCAAAGATGGGACACCATTTCAAATCCGATCTGTAGAGAAACTGAACAAGTTGCAAAGAACAAAAAAGAACCTGAGACTCTAGAAAATTAAATAATTTATGCTATAAGAACCTAAAATATCATATTTTATCCAAACGGTGTTATTAGCCATCGATTTGAGATGCATTAGAGGAAGATAAAGTACGAAAATGCGACAATGAAAGTAAACAACTTGCTTATCTGCAGTTCTAACCACTAATGGATAGAAAAACTACAAGAGAAACTTTCAGGTGACAAATAACAAGAATAGAAATGGTAGTAAGTGAAAGCGTACCATTTTAGGTAAAGCTATCAAGTCCAACTTGGCAGCATTGGACAAACCATTGAGAAGCACCCCCTCCTTGACAGGATAAGCATGACAACCACAGACAATATTATCACAAACCCCCTGATTACTGCGACAGTGATCATGGCATCCATCTTCAAGGTTAACATGGGCTGTTTCTAGCAATGGCATGTTTTCAAGGAAAGGTGTCAGGCCTTCAAAATCCTCTAACTGCAGTGAGATAAGACTCGGGGCACAAATCCGAAGGCGCACAATGTCAGGTAGAGAACAGTAGTCGGTGATGCACAGGCGCTTTAGTGACATGGATGATATCTCACATGCACGAATGTTGCAAAGTTGAATCCTTAGATCCTCTAACACCAGGCAGCCTGAGAACTTCAAAGCAGAGTGGTCGAGGTTGACCCCTTCAAGGTGCAGGGTCTTCAAGTGTTGGGAGATGAGACTCAGAGGCACATCGAACACTGGTAGGTCGTACTGTATGTCAGCTGCTCTTACTATGAGTTCCTCAGCTTCGCACGCCAGAGCATAGTCAATCAACAGCCTGGTGTTTGTGAACATGTTCTCCGGCTCATCGTCAGGATAGGCGTCGATCTCACACCTGATGAGAGGCGAGTTCCCGCGGAGACAGATAAGCAGCTTCACCAACCGTTTGAAACGGTTGTATCGCGGAAACGTTGGCCCATCAAAGACGAACCGCAAGCTGGTCAAGCGCCTCCAGAGGTCGCGCCACCGGGTTTCCAGCACGCAGGTCTGTAGGGCATCCTCTGCCGGAAGGAAGGACAGCACGCGCGATAGGAGCTCGTCAGGGAGGTCTCCAAAAGGGTCTCTGTCACTCGCAGCAGCCATCTCGAGCATTCCGTCGAACAGGTGGCGGGCACTGCGTGAGCGGAGAGAAATTAGCAAACCAAGCGCGGTCGAATGTGGCATCACCAAATCAGGGAATCATGTACTAGGTTTCTCTAAGGAGGTAAAGAGACTGGAATCACCTCGATTCGTGACAGTCGGAAGCGCCCGTCGCCGGCAGCCGCGGGGAAGAGGGAGAGCAGGAGGACTCCTCCGTTACTGGGTGCTGGTAGATCCGAAGTCCTCCCACTGCGTGCCCGCCGAGGAAACCCTGGCCAATTCTCTCTCCACGCGCGTTGGATCGGTACAGGCGAGGATCGATCGAGCGAGCGGACGACGACTGTGAACCCTCCCTTCCTTGGCGGCGGGGCAGAGGAAGAAGGGGAGGCGGCTCGGACGCGGTCGACGGCGCGCCTTGTCCCGTCGCCTCCGCGCAGCACAGCGCCGTCGCAGGCTAATCGGCGGGCCGGGCGGCGGCTGCAGGGGGGAGGGGAGAGACGAACAGAGGAACAAGACGAGGCCAGCCCACGTGGCTCTCAACTCGCAACGGGGTCAAGGCGTCCCCCACCTAGCAGCTGACATGGGCGGCCCACGCTGAACCGGCCGGTTTAGATACGAAACGGATACCCGTTATTATTTTTTCAAAACAAAAGGGACGTCTGTTGTTCCGGCAACTGAAAAAAAATTGCAGCGTCAAATGATTTTCGGATGACACCTCTGCCGCTACCCGTGGCCGGCTCCGACGTTGCACCGCGCCCTTGCCCAATATGTCTCCTTCCTCGCACGAAAACACACGGTATGAGAAAACTGCCTACCCCTTTCAAAAAAAAACTGCCTACCGCTTTATTCTCAACCGCCTAGGAGAGGCGATTTGGCAAGCGAAGCCGTTCCTGCTTCCTGTTGCCAACAAGGCTGTCGGCTCCTCTGCCCTCCGCTCGCCGCTCCGGTAACAGCGGGAGGGTGGGGGAGCCCGGGTCCTTCCATATGGTCTGTTCTAGGCTAGGTATGTCAGATGGCGGCTCTCCTTTGGTGTCGACGCCGTCATCGTGAATAAAGTTTTCCGGACCACCGTTCTTCGGCGGTGTCCAGGAGCCACAAATTTGTGTTCGAGCGAGTTCTTCAAGACAGTGGTGGAGCTCTTGCTCTCATTCTTGTTTCTTTGGCTCCGTCCGCGTCACATCGGTTGCGTCTCCATCGTCTCGTAGAGCCGGAAGTATGTGTCTCGGAGTAGGCCAACGCTTCAGCGCCGGTCTTGTCCAAGGGATGGTCCATAGGGAGATTTGGCTTGGAAGATGGTTGCTGGTTCTGAAGTTTTTCGGCGACTCTGCCACTTGAGAACTTCAAGACTGCGATTCAAGATGTGTGGAGTATTACTTCGGCCGACAACCCACATCGACATGTGCGATGTCACTTGTGATGACGCCTGTTCAGAGGCTCATAATGCAGCCAAGTTGCTATCGCACTATCTTGGGTCTTGGCAAGTTGGAGGCATGTGTTTCTTCCCTCCAGCGAACGCTTTGGCAACGACGGTGGCTAGATTTTTTGGCCATGATAATGGTGCATGTAGGAACCCAAAAGATCAGTTTTCAACTTTTTATTTTTATGGGTATTTATGTAGATTTTCTTGTGTGTTGTCTCTTCGGGTTGTTCGAGAGAGAAGCCATGTATGTTGTATATATGTTCCTGCTTTTATGAATGAATACATGGTACTTCTCCTAAAAAACATGTCTCCTTCCCCCACCCTGTCAACCATCCTCTAACCCCTTCCCCACTTCCTTTTTAGATGCGAAGGATCCCTCCCTCCCATCCGGTCAATGCTCGGACTTCTCTTCGTAAGTCATTTTGCAGCCATATCTATCGTCTTTGTCCTCGGCTCATCCTCGATGGCTACATTACGGCTGACCATGTTATCACCGTCTTTGGCTTGGTGCTCCTCAGGGTTGTCTCCAAATTGACTAAAACATCGAAGATTTTTCAAGCAACTCAAGATAAGCAAAACACTAAATTAAAATCCAAGTCTTGACTCGCTTAATATTTACCCTCTACAAATAGCAATTTACAAAAGGTACAAAAGGTTTCAAGCTTTCCAATTCAGTAGCAATCTTTTTATTTGCAACAAGAATTATCGCTTGTCCTTCTTTCATCGAGCGGCATCGAGCTAGAGGGGGAGTCGACGTGGAGGTGACGATATCATTTGCCCTTCTTTCCATATTGGCATGCAAGGCCACATGCCAATAAGAGGTACTATGGCCTACAAAGGCATGTTGAGCTGGAGGCAGTGCCCTTGATGGATGCATGATTGGACTTGAGTGAGAGGCGTCAACAGTGAGTGCTAGATGAGGGTTAAGGGTAGGAATATTTAGATAGATGGCCTTAACTTACGATAGCATCCACTAAAAAGATAGCGATGGACACAAAAAAGAGGCAACTTGTCGTGCAAGGACGTGAGAGGAAGATGGACGGGAGGGGAGGTTTGCTAGAGGGGGCTCATCAGGGCCATATGGGGATGGGTCAAAGGGTGTTCCCAACGAGCATCATGAATATTTATGGGTGGGTGGAAGGTTGTAGAGTAAGTGTCGCACAATCTTGGTCTTTTGCTTTTGATCACATGGCAGAAACAAAATAATGGTCCTTTGATTTTGATCACATGGCAAAAATAAAATAAGTGTTGGAAAAAATTAATTAATCAATTAATACATAAATAATCCCAAGAAAGTACTATACTTTTGTACTTCCATTTGAACCTTGGGCCACAACTAGGGGTGGTGGAGAGGATTTGCACATTCGCTTCTTCGTCAGCAAAGATGGAAATAGCATCATATGCTTATGACTTTGAGGATCAAAAAAATTGCTGCAAGCGATTAATGCTAGTTCAGATATCATTTATCCTATGCTGATATTTGGAAGGAAAACATGACCTTGACAAAGTGATGATAATT
Organism: Triticum aestivum; assembly: GCF_018294505.1. Lineage (NCBI taxonomy): Eukaryota > Viridiplantae > Streptophyta > Magnoliopsida > Poales > Poaceae > Triticum > Triticum aestivum. The sequence continues at coordinate 690,027,472 of NC_057810.1, forward strand.
ATGTTTAACTAGACATTTCTTCGAGGAGGAAATTAGACATGCTTTCAATGGATGCCAATAGAGCTATAGGACCTGATAATATCCCATCTATTTTTTGTTAAGCGTGTACACTAAACTAAGTCAAAACATGGCTTGATACATCCATTTTGCATCATGCTTTTATATCGATATTTATTGCATTATGGGCTGTTATTACTCATTATGTCACAATACTTATGTCTATTCTCTCTTATTTTACAAGGTTTATCATGAAGAGGGAGAATGCCGGCAGCTGGGATTCTGGCAGGAAAATGAGCAAATATTGGAAACTTATTCTGCACAGCTCCAAAAATCCTGAAACTCCACGAAAGTCACTTTTGGAATTAATAAGAATTATTGAGCGAAGAAAATACCATAGGGGGCCCACACCCAGGCCAGGAGGGTGGGGCGCCCCCCTACTGGGTGCGCCCCTGTCTCCTGGGCCCTCTGGTGGCCCTCCGGTGCCCATCTTCTGCTATATGAAGGCTTTTACCCTGGAAAAAAATTATAAGCAAGCTCACGGGACGAAATTCCGCCGCCACGAGGCGGAACCTTGGTGGAACCAATCTAGGGCTCCGGCGGAGCTATTCTGCCGGGGAAACTTCCCTCCGGGAGGGGGAAACCATCATCATCGTCATCACCAACGATCCTCTCATCGGGAGGGGGTCAATCTCCACCAACATCTTCACCAGCACCATCTCCTCTCAAAACCCTAGTTCATCTCTTGTATCCAATCTTGTATCAAAACCACAAATTGGTGCCTGTGGGTTGCTAGTAGTGTTGATTACTCCTTGTAGTTGATGCTAATTGGTTTACTTGGTGAAAGATCATATGTTCAGATCCTTAATGCATATTAATACTCCTCTGATCATGAACATGAATATGCTTTGTGAGTAGTTACGTTTGCTCCCGAGGACATGGGTGAAGTCTTGCTATTAGTAGTCATGTGAATTTGGTATTCGTTCGATATTTTGATGAGATGTATGTTATCTCTCCTCTAGTGGTGTTATGTGATAGTCGACTACATGACACTTCACCATTATTTGGGCCTAGAGGAAGGCATTGAGAAGTAGTAAGTAGATGATGGGTTGCTAGAGTGACAGAAACTTAAATCCTAGTTTATGCGTTGCTTCGTAAGGGGCTGATTTGGATCCACTAGTTTCATGCTATGGTTAGGTTTACCTTAATACTTATTTTGTAGTTGTGGATGCTTGCAATAGGGGTTAATCATAAGTGGGATTCTTGTCCAAGAAAAGGATAGTACCCAAGCACCGGTCCACCCACATATCAAATTATCAAAGTACCGAACGCGAATCATATGAGTGTGATGAAAACTAGCTTGACGATAATTCCCATGTGTCCTCGGGAGCGCTTTTCTCATTATAAGAAATTGTCCAGGCTTGTCCTTTGCTATAGAAAGGATTGGGCCATCTTGCTGCACCTTATTTACTTTCATTGCTTGTTACCCGTTACAAATTATCTTATCACAAAACTATCCGTTACCTACAATTTCAGTGCTTGCAGAGTCATTTCCTTCTGCTCCTCGTTGGGTTCGACGCTCTTACTTATCAAAAGGACTACGATAAATCGCCTATACTTGTGGGTCATCAAGACTCTTTTCTAGCGCTGTTGCCGGGGAGTGAAGCGCCTTTGGTGAGTGGAACTTGGTAAGGAAACATTTATATAGTGTGCTGAAATTTTCTGTCACTTGTTACTATGGAAACTAATCCTTTGAGGGGCTTGTTTGGGGCATCTTCACCCTGACCAGTAGAGCAAAGAGTTGCTCCTCAACCTACTAAACCTACTGAGAATGTTTACTTTGAGATTCCTTCGGGTATGATAGAGAAACTGCTAGCTAATCCCTTTGCAGGAGATGGAACATTGCATCCCGATTTACACCTTATCTTTGTGGATGAAGTTTGTGGATTATTTAAGCTTGCGGGTATTCCCGATGATGTTTTTAAGAGGAAGGTCTTCCCTTTATCTTTGAAGGGAGATGCATTGACATGGTATAGGCTATGTGATGATACTGGATCTTGGAACTATAAACGATCGAAGTTGGAATTTCACCAGAAGTTCTATCCTATGCATCTTGTTCATCGTGATCGTAATTACATAGAAAAGGAGAAAGCATCGCTCAAGCTTGGGGGAGGCTTAAGTCAATGTTATATTCATGCCCCAATCATGAGCTCTCAAGAGAAATGATTATTCAAAATTTTTATGCTCGGCTTTCTCTCAATGATCGTACCATGCTCGATACTTCCTGTGTTGGTTCTTATATGCTGAAGACTACTGAATTCAAGTGGGATTTATTGGAAAGAATTAAACACAACTCTGAAGATTGGGGTTCCGACGATGGTAAGGAGTCAGGTATGACACCTAAGTTTGATTATGTTAAATATTTTATGGATACCGATATTTTTCGTGGATTTAGCGCTAAATATGGACTTGACTCTGAGATAGTAGCTGCTTTTTGTGAATCTTTTGCTGCTCACGTTGATCTCCTTAAGGAGAAGTGGTTTAAATATAATCCTCCCACTGAAGTAAAGGTAGTTGCACCTATTACAGTTGAAGAAAAGACTATCACTTATAATGATCCTATTGTTCCTACTACTTATGTTGAAAAACCACCTTTTCCTATTAGGATAAAGGATCATGCTAAAGCTTCAACTGTTGTTTGTAAGAGTAATACTAGAACATACACACCTCCTGAGCAAATTAAAGTTGAACCTAGTATTGCTATGGTTAAAGATCTCTTGGATGATAATATGGTTGGGCATGTTATTTACTTCTGTGGTGAAACTGCTAATATTGCAAGACCTGATGCTAAGATACATAGACCTGTTGTAGGCATGCCTGTTATTTCTATTAAAGTAGGAGATCATTGTTATCATGGCTTATGTGATAGGGTGCTAGTGCTAGTGCAATACCCTTTTCCTTATATAAAGAAATTATGCGTGATATTATACCCGCTGAGTTAGAAGGTATTGATGTTACTATTAAGCTTGCCAATAGGGATACTATTAAACCAATTGGGATTGTTAGAGATGTTGAAGTCTTGTGTGGGAAAGTTAATTAAGTATCCTGCTGATTTTCTTGTTCTTGGTTCCCCACAAGATGACTTTTGTCCCACTATATTTGGTAGACCTTTCTTGAATACTGTTAATGCTAGGATTGATTGTGAAAAGGATATTGTTACAATTGGCTTGGGGGATATGTCTCATGAGTTTAATTTGCTAAGTTTCGTAGACAACCCCGTGATAAAGAATCACCTAGTAAGGATGAGATTATTGGTCTTGCTTCTATTGCCGTGCCTCCTACTGATCCGTTAGAATAATATTTGCTAGACCATGAAAATGATATGTTTATGAATGAAAGAAGGAAAATAGATGAAGTATTCCTTCAACAGGGTCCTATTCTGAAACACAACTTGCCTGTTGAAATCCTAGGGGATCCCCCTCCACCCAAGGGTGATCCCGTGTTTGAGCTCAAGCCATTACTTGATAATCTTAAATATGCTTATCTTGATGAAAAGAAGATATATATTGTTATTATTAGTGCTAACCTTTCAGAGCAAGAAGAGGAGAGATTATTAAAAACTCTGAAGAAGCACCTTGCTGCTATTGGATATACTCTGGATGATTTTAAGGGCATTAGTCCCACTCTATGTCAACACAAAATAAAACTGGAGAAAGATGTCAAACCAGTTAGAGATCCTCAACGACGGTTAAATCCTAAGATGAAAGAAGTGGTAAGAAAGGAGATACTAAAGCTCCTTGAGGCAGGTATAATTTATCCCGTTGCTGATAGTGATTGGGTAAGCCCTGTCCATTGTGTTCCTAAGAATGGAGATATTACTGTCATTCCTAATGATAAAGATGAATTAGTCCCGCAAAGAATTATTACATGTTATAGGATGGTAATTGATTTCCGCAAATTAAATCAAGCTACTAAGAAAGATCATTACCCTTTACCTTTTATTGATCAAATGCTAGAAAGACTATCCAAACATACACATTTCTGCTTTCTAGATGGTTATTCTGGTTTCTCTCAAATACCTGTGTCAGCGGAGGATCAATCAAAAACTACTTTTACTTGCCCTTTCGGTACTTTTGCTTATAGACGTATGCCTTTTGGTTTATGTAATGCACCTGCTACCTTTCAAAGATGCATGATGGCTATATTCTCTGACTTTTGTGAAAAGATTTGTGAGGTATTCATGGATGACTTCTCCGTTTATGGATCCTCTTTTGATGATTGCTTGAGCAACCTTGATCGAGTTTTGCAGAGATGTGAAGACACTAGTCTCTTCTTGAATTGGAAAAAGTGCCACTTTATGGTTAATAAAGGCATTGTCTTGGGGCATAAGATTTCTGAGAAAGGTATTGAAGTTGATAAAGCTAAAGTTGATGCTATTGAAAATATGCCATGTCCGAAGGACATTAAAGGTATAAGAAGTTTCCTTGGCCATGCCAGTTTTTATAGGAGGTTCATTAAGGACTTTTCTAAAATCTCTAGGCCTCTGACTAATTTATTGCAAAAAGATATGCCTTTTGTCTTTGATGATGATTGTGTAGAAGCATTTGAAATACTTAAAAAAGCTTTGATCACTGCACCTATTGTTCAGCCACCTGATTGGAATTTACCCTTTGAAATTATGTGTGATGCTAGCGATTATGCTGTAGGTGTTGTTCTAGGGCAAAGAGTTGATAAGAAATTGAATGTTATCCAGTATGCTAGTAAAACTCTTGACACTGCGCAAAGAAATTAAGCTACTACTGAAAAAGAGTTCTTAGCAGTCATGTTTGCATGTGATAAGTTCAGACCTTACATTGTTGATTCTAAAGTTACTATTCACACTGATCATGCTGCTATTAAATATCTTATGGAAAATAAAGATGCTAAGCCTAGACTTATTAGATGGGTTCTCTTGCTCCAAGAATTTGATTTGCGTATTATTGATAGAAAAGGAGCTGAGAACCCCGTTGCAGAAAACTTGTCTAGGTTAGAGAATGTTCTTGATGACCCACTACCTATTGATGATAGCTTTCCTGATGAACAATTAGCGGTTATTAATGCTTCTCGTACTGCTCCATGGTATGCTGATTATGCTAATTACATTGTTGCTAAATTTATACCACCTAGTTTCACATACCAGCAAAAGAAAAAGTTCTTTTATGATTTAAGACATTACTTCTGGGATGACCCACACCTTTATAAAGAAGGAGTAGATGGTGTTATTAGACATTGTGTACCTGAGCATGAACAGGAACAGATCCTACGCAAGTGTCACTCCGAACCATATGGATGTTGGGGAACGTAGTAATTTCAAAATTTTCCTACGCACACGCAAGATCATGGTGATGCATAGCAACGAGAGGGAAGAGTGTTGTCTACATACCCTTGTAGACCGTAAGCGGAAGCATTAGAACAACGCGGTTGATGTAGTCGTACGTCTTCACGACCCGACCGATCAAGCACCGAAACTACGGCACCTCCGTGTTCTAGCACACGTTCAGCTCGATGACGTCCCTCAAACTCCGATCCAGCCGAGTGTCGAGGGAGATTTTCGTCAGCACGATGGCGTGGTGACGATCTTGATGTTCTACCATCGCAGGGCTTCGCCTAAGCACCGCTACAATATTATCTAGAAGGACTATGATGGAGGGGGGCACCGCACACGGCTAATAGATCTCAAGGATCAATTGTTGTTGTGTCTTTGGGGTGCCCCCCTACCCCCATATATATAGGAGCAAGGGGGGAGGCGGCCGACCTATGAAGGAGGCGCGCCAAAGGGGGAGTCCTACTCCCACCGGGAGTAGGACTCCTCCTTTCCTTGTTGGAGAAGGAAAGAGGAGTAGGACTCCTCCTTTCCTTGTTGGAGAAGGAAAGAGGAGGAGAGGGAGAAGGAAAAGTGGGCTGCCTCCCTTGTCCAATTCGGACCAGAGGGGGGGGCGCAGGCCTCCTTCCTTTTGGCCTCTCTCCTCTATTCCCGTATGGCCCAATAAGGCCCATATACTCCCCGACGAATTCCCGTAACTCTCCGGTACTCCGAAAAATACCCGAATCACTCGGAGCCTTTCCGAAGTCCGAATATAGTCGTCCAATATATCGATCTTTACGTCTCGACCATTTCGAGACTCCTCGTCATGTCCCCGATCTCATCCGGGACTCCGAACTCCTTCGGTACATCAAAACTCATAAACTCATAATATAACTGTCATCGAAACCTTAAGCGTGCGGACCCTACGGGTTCGAGAACAATGTAGATATGACCTAGAACTATTCTCGGTCAATAACCAAGCGGAACCTGGATGCTCATATTGGCTCCCACATATTCTACGAAGATCTTTATCGGTCAAACCGCATAACAACATACGTTGTTCCCTTTGTCATCGGTATGTTACTTGCTCGAGATTCGATCATCGGTATCCAATACCTAGTTCAATCTCGTTACTGGCAAGTCTCTTTACTCGTTACGTAATGCATCATTCCGTAAGTAACTCATTAGTTACATTGCTTGCAAGGCTTATAGTGATGTGCATTACCGAGAGGGCCCAGAGATACCTCTCCGACAATCGGAGTGACAAAACCTAATCTCGAAATAAGCCAACCCAACATGTACCTTTGGAGACACCTGTAGTACTCCTTTATAATCACCCAGTTACGTTGTGACGTTTGGTAGCACCCAAAGTGTTCCTTTGGTAAACGGGAGTTGCATAATCTCATAGTTACAGGAACATGTATAAGTCATGAAGAAAGCAACAACAACATACTAAACGATCAAGTGCTAAGCTAACGAAATGGGTCAAGTCAATCACATCATTCTTCTAATGATGTGATCCCGTTAATCAAATGACAACTCTTTTGTCCATGGTTAGGAAACATAACCATCTTTGATAAACGAGCTAGTCAAGTAGAGGCATACTAGTGACACTATGTTTGTCTATGTATTCACACATGTATTATGTTTCTGGTTAATACAATTCTAGCATGAATAATAAACATTTATCATGATATAAGGAAATAAATAATAACTCTATTATTGCCTCTAGGGCATATTTCCTTCAGTCTCCCACTTGCACTAGAGCCAATAATCTAGTTCACATCATCATGTGATTTAACACCAATATTCACATCTATATTTGATTAATACCCATAGTTCACATCGTCATGTGATCAACACCCAAAGGGTTTACTAGAGTCAATAATCTAGTTCACATCGCTATGTGATTAACACCCAAAGAGTGCTAAGGTATGATCATGTTTTGCTCGTGAGAGAAGTTTAGTCAACGGGTCTGTCATATTACAGAGTCGTATGTATTTTGCAAATATTCTATGTCTACAATGCTTTGCACGGAGCTACTCTAGCTAATTGCTCCCACTTTCAATATGTATCCAGATTGAGACTTAGAGTCATCTGGATCGGTGTAAAAGCTTGCATCGATGTAACTCTTTACGACGAACTCTTTTATCACCTCCATAATCGAGAAACATATCCTTATTCTACTAAGGATAATTTTGACCAATGTCCAGTGATCTACTCCTAGATCACTATTGTACTCCCTTGCCAAACCAGGGCAGAGTATACAATAGGTCTGGTCCATAGCATGGCATACTTTTATAGAACCTATGACTGATGCATAGGGATGACTTTCATTCTCTTTCTATTTTCTGTCGTGGTCGGGTCTTGAGTCTTACTCAATTTCACACCTTTGCAACACAGGCAAGAACTCTTTCTTTGACTGTTCCATTTTGAACTATTTCAAAATCTTGACAAGGTATGTACTTATTGAAAAACTTATCAAGCGTCTTGATCTATCTCAATAGATCTTGATGCTCAATATGTAAGTAGCTTCACCGAGGTCTTTCTTTGAAAAACTCCTTTCAAACACTCATTTATGCTTTGCAGAATAATTCTACATTATTTCCGATCAACAATATGTCATTCACATATACTTATCAGAAATGTTGTAGTGCTCCCACTCACTTTCTTGTAAATACAGGTCTTTCCAAAAGTCCGTATAAAACCATATGCTTTGATCAACTCATCAAAGCGTACATTCCAACTCCGAGATGCTTGCACCAGTCCATTGATGGATTGCTGGAGCTTGCACATTTTGTTAGCATCTTTAGGATTGACAAAAACTTTCTGGTTGCATCATATACAACTCTTCTTTAATAAATCCATTAAGGAATGCAGTTTTGACATCCATTTGCCAGATTTCATAAAATGTGGCAATTGCTAACATGATTTAGACATACTTAAGCTTCGATACGAGTGAGAATATCTCATCGTATTCAATACCTTGAACTTGTTGAAAACCTTTCGCAACAAGTCGAGCTTAGTAGATAGTAACACTACTATCAGTGTCCGTCTTCCTCTTGAAGATCCATTTATTTAACATTGCTTGCTGATCATCCAGTAAGTCAATCAAAGTCCATACTTTGTTCTCATACATGGATCATATCTCAGATTTTATGGCCTCAAGCCATTTCGTGGAATCTGGGCCCATCATCGCTTCCTCATAGTTCGTAGGTTCATCATGGTCTAGTAACATGACTTCCAGAACATGATTACCGTACCACTCTGGTGCGGATCTTACTCTGGAAGACCTACAAGGTTTGGTAGCAACTTGATCTGAAGTTTCATGATCATCATCATTAACTTCCTCACTAATTGGTGTAGGAATCACTGGAACTGATTTCTGTGATGAACTACTTTCCAATAAGGGAGAAGGTACAATTACCTCATCAAGTTCTACTTTCCTCTCACTCACTTCTTTCGAGAGAAACTTATTCTCTAGAAAGGATCCATCTTAGCAACGAATAACTTGCCTTCGGATCTGTGATAGAAGGTGTACCCAATAGTTACCTTTGGGTATTCTATGAAGACGCACTTATCCGATTTGGGTTCGAGCTTATCAGGTTGAAAACCTTTTTCATATAAGCATCATAACTCCAAGCTCTAAGAAACGATAGCTTAGGTTTACTGCTAAACCATAGTTCGTACGGTGTCGTCTCAATGGATTTAGATGTTGCCCTATTAAACGTGAATGCAGTTGTCTCTAATGCATAACCCCAAAATGATAGTGGTAAACCGATAAGAGACATCATAGATCGCACCATATCTAGTAAAGTACGATTACGACGTTCGGACACACCATTACATTGTGGTGTTCCAGATGGCGTGAGTTGCGAAACTATTTCACATTGTTTTTAATTGATGACCAAACTTGTAACTCAAATATTTGTCTCCGCGATCAAATTGCAGAAACTTTATTTTCTTGTTACGATCATTCTCCACTTCACTCTGAAATTCTTTGAACTTTCCAAATGTTTCAGACTTGTGCTTCATTAAGTAGATATACTCATATCTGCTCAATTCATCTTGTGAAGGTCAGAAAATAACGATACCCGCCACGAGCATCAACACTCATTGGACTGTATACATCGGTATGTATTATTTCCATCAAGTCAGTAGCTCGTTCCATTGTTCCGGAGAACGGAGTTTTAGTCATCTTGCCCAAAAGGCACGGTTCGCAAGCATCAAATGATTCATAACCAAGTGATTCCGAAAATCCATCTTTATGGAGTTTCTTCATGCGCTTTACACCGATATGACCCAAACGGCAGTGCCACAAATAAGTTGCACTATCATTATTAACTTTGCATCTTTTGGCATCAATATTATGAATATGTGTATCACTAAGATCGTGATCCAACAAACTATTTTCATTGGGCGTATGACCATCGAAGGTTTTATTCATGTAAACAGAACAACAATTATTCTTTGACTTAAATGAATAACCATATCGCAATAAACATGATCAAATCATATTCATGTTCAACGCAAATGCCAAATAATATTTATTTAGGTTTTAACACTAATCCCGAAAGTATAGGGAGTGTGCGATGATGATCATATCAATCTTGGAACCACTTCCAACACACATCGTCACTTCACCCTCAACTAGTCTCTGTTTATTCTGTAACTCCTATTTCGAGTTACTAATATTTAGCAACCGAACAAGTATCAAATACTCAGGGGCTACTATAAACACTAGTAAGGTACACATCAATAACCTGTATATCAAATATACCCTTGTTCACTTTGCCATCCTTCTTATCCACCAAATATTCAGGGCATTTCCACTTCCAGTGACCATTTCCTTTGAAGTATAATCATTCAGTTTCAGGCTTTGTTCTAGCTTTGGGCTTCTTCGCGGGAGTGACAACTTTCTTGTCATTCTACTTGAAGTTTCCCTTTCTTTCCCTTCGCCCTTTTCTTGAAACTAGTGATCTTGTCAACCATCAACACTTGATGCTCTTTCTTGATTTCTACCTTCGTCGATTTCAACATCACGAAGAGCTCGGGAATCGTTTTCGTCATCCCTTGCATAATGTAGTTCATCACAAAGTTCTACTAACTTGGTGATGGTGGCTAGAGAACTCTGTCAATCACTATCTTATCTGGAAGATTAACTCCCACTTGATTCAAGCGATTGTAGTACCCAGACAATCTGAGCACATGCTCACTAGTTGAGCGATTCTCCTCCATCTTTTAACCATAGAACTTGTTGGAGACTTCATATCTCTCAACTCGGGTATTTGCTTGAAATATTAACTTCAACTCCTGGAACATCTTATATGGTCCATGACGTTCAAAACGTCTTTGAAGTCCCGATTCTAAGCCGTTAAGCATGGTGCACTAAACTATCAAGTAGTCATCATATTGAGCTAGCCAAACGTTCTTAACGTCTGCATCTGCTCCTGCAATAGGTCTGTCACCTAACGGTGCATTAAGGACATAATTCTTCTGTGCAGCAATGAGGATAAACCTCAGATCACGGATCCAATCCGCATCATTGCTACTAACATCTTTCAACACAATTTCCTCTAGGAACATATCAAAATAAACATACGAAAGCAACAACGCAAGCTATTGATCTACAACATAATTTGCAAAATACTACCAGGACTAAGTTCATGATAAATTTAAGTTCAATTAATCGTATTACTTAAGAACTCCCACTTAGATAGACATCCCTCTAATCCTCTAAGTGATTACGTGATCCATATCAACTACACCATGTCCGATCGTCATGTGAGATGGAGTAGTTTCAACAGTGAACATCAATATGTTGATCATATCTACTATATGATTCACGCTCAACCTTTCAGTCTCCGTGTTCCGAGGCCATATCTGTATATGCTAGGCTCGTCAAGTTTTAACCTGAGTATTTTGCGTGTGCAACTGTTTTGCACCCATTGTATTTGAACGTAGAGCCTATCACACCCGATCATCACGTGGTGTCTCAGCATGAAGAACTTTCACAACGGTGCATACTCAGGGAGAACACTTCTTGAAAATTTTAGTGAGAGATCATCTTAAAATGCTACCATCAAACTAAGCAAAATAAGATGTATAAAAGATAAACATCACATGCAATCAATATAAGTGATATGATATGGCCATCATCATCTTGTGCTTGTGATCTCCATCTCCAAAGTACTGTCATGATCTCTATCGTTACTGGCACGACACCATGATCTTCATCATCTTGATCTATATCAATGTGTCGTCACATGGTCGTCTCGCCAACTATTGCTCTTGCAACTATTTCTATCGTATAGCGATAAAGTAAAGTAATTATTTGGCACTTGCATCTTATGCAACAAAGAGACAACCATAGGGCTTCTGCCAGTTGCCGATAACTTCAACAAAACATGATCATCGCATACAACAACTTATATCTCATCACGTCTTGACCATATCACATCACAACATGCCCTGCAAAAACAAGTTAGACGCCCTCTACTTTGTTGTTGCAAATTTTACGTGGCTGCTACGGGCTGAGCAAGAACCGTTCTTACCTACGCATCAAAACCACAACGATAGTTCGTCAAGTTAGTGATGTTTTAACCTTCTCAAGGACCGGGCGTAGCCACACTCGGTTCAACTAAAGTTGGAGAAACAGACACCCGCTAGTCACCTGTGTGCGAAGCACGGCGGTAAAACCAGTCTCGCGTAAGTGTACGCGTAATGTTGGTCCGGGCCGCTTCATCCAACAATACCGCTGAACCAAAGTATGACATGCTGGTAAGCAGTATGACTTGTATCGCCCACAACTCACTTGTATTCTGCTCGTGCAAATAACATCAATGCATAAAATCTAGGCTCTGATACCACTGTTGGGGAACGTAGTAATTTCAAAAATTTCCTACGTACACGCAAGATCATGGTGATGCATAGCAACGAGAGGGAAGAGTGTTGTCTACATACCCTTGTAGACCGTAAGCGGAAGCATTAGAACAACGCGATTGATGTAGTCGTACGTCTTCACGACCCGACCGATCAAGCACCGAAACTACGGCACCTTCGAGTTCTAGCACACGTTCAGCTCGATGACGTCCCTCAAACTCTGATCCAGCCGAGTGTCGAGGGAGAGTTCCGTCAGCACGACGGCGTGGTGACGATCTTGATGTTCTACCGTCGCAGGGCTTCACCTAAGCACCGCTAAAATATTATCTAGAAGGACTATGGTGGAGGGGGGCACTGCACACGGCTAATAGATCTCAAGGATCAATTGTTGTTGTGTCTTTGGGGTGCCCCCCTGCCCCCATATATATAGGAGCAAGGGGGGAGGCGGCCGGCCTATGGAGGAGGCGCGCCAAAGGGGGAGTCCTACTCCCACCGGGAGTAGGACTCCTCCTTTCCTTGTTGGAAAAGGAAAGAGGAGGAGTAGGACTCCTCCTTTCCTTGTTGGAGAAGGAAAGAGGAGGAGAGGGAGAAGGAAAAGTGGGCTGCCCCCCTTGTCCAATTCGGACCAGAGGGGGGCGCAGGCCTCCTTCCTTTTGGCCTCTCTCCTCTATTCCCGTATGGCCCAATAAGGCCCATATACTCCCCGGCGAATTCCCGTAACTCTCCGGTACTCCGAAAAATACCCGAATCACTCGGAACCTTTCCGAAGTCCGAATATAGTCGTCCAATATATCGATCTTTACGTCTCGCCATTTCGAGACTCCTCGTCATGTCCCCGATCTCATCCGGGACTCCGAACTCCTTCGGTACATCAAAACTCATAAACTCATAATATAACTGTCATCGAAACCTTAAGCGTGCGAACCCTACGGGTTCAAGAACAATGTAGACATGACCTAGAACTATTCTCGGTCAATAACCAATAGCGGAACCTGGATGCTCATATTGGCTCCCACATGTTCTACGAAGATCTTTATCGGTCAAACCGCATAACAACATACGTTGTTCCCTTTGTCATCGGTATGTTACTTGCCCGAGATTCGATCGTCGGTATCCAATACCTAGTTCAATCTCATTACTGGCAAGTCTCTTTACTCGTTACGTAATGCATCATTCCGTAAGTAACTCATTATTTACATTGCTTGCAAGGCTTATAGTGATGTGCATTACCGAGAGGGCCCAGAGATACCTCTTCGACAATCGGAGTGACAAAACCTAATCTCGAAATACGCCAACCCAACATGTACCTTTGGAGACACCTGTAGTACTCCTTTATAATCACCCAGTTACGTTGTGACGTTTGGTAGCACCCAAAGTGTTCCTCCGGTAAACGGGAGTTGCATAATCTCATAGTTACAGGAACATGCATAAGTCATGAAGAAAGCAACAGCAACATACTAAATGATCAAGTGCTAAGCTAACGAAATGGGTCAAGTCAATCACATCATTCTTCTAATGATGTGATCCCGTTAATCAAATGACAACTCTTTTGTCCATGGTTAGGAAACATAACCATCTTTGATAAACGAGCTAGTCAAGTAGAGGCATACTAGTGACACTATGTTTGTCTATGTATTCACACATGTATTATGTTTTCGGTTAATACAATTCTAGCATGAATAATAAACATTTATCATGATATAAGGAAATAAATAATAACTCTATTATTGCCTCTAGGGCATATTTCCTTCAATGGAGGACACCATGCTGGAGATAGAACTGCACATAAGGTATTGCAATCCGGTTTTTATTGGCCTACTCTCTTCAAAGATGCCCGTAAGTTTGTCTTGTCTTGTGATGAATGTCAAAGAATTGGTAATATTAGTAAATGTCAAGAAATGCCTATGAATTATTCTCTTGTTATTGAACCATTTGATGTTTGGGGCTTTGATTATATGGGGCCTTTTCCTTCCTCTAATGGTTACACACATATTTTAGTTGCTGTTGATTACGTTACTAAGTGGGTAGAAGCCATTCCAACTAGTAGTGCTGATCATAACACCTCTACTAAGATGCTTAAATAAGTTATTTTTTCGAGGTTTGGAGTCCCTAGATATCTCATGACTGATGGTGGTTCACATTTTATTCATGGTGCTTTGCGTAAGATGCTTGCTAAGTATGATGTTAATCATAGAATTGCATCTCCTTATCATCCACAGTCTAGTGGTCAAGTAGAGTTGAGTAATAGAGAGCTCAAATTAATTTTGCAAAAGACTGTCAATAGATCTAGGAAGAATTGGTCCAAGAAACTTGATGATGCATTATGGGCCTATAGAACTGCATATAAAAATCATATGGGTATGTCTCCGTATAAGATGGTTTACGGAAAAGCATGTCAATTACCTCTCGAACTTGAACATAAAGCATATTGGGCTATTAAAGAGCTCAACTATGATTTTGCCGGTGAGAAGAGGTTATTTGATATTAGCTCACTTGATGAATGGAGAACCCAGGCCTACGAGAATGCCAAGCTGTTCAAAGAAAACGTTAAAAGATGACATGACAAAAGAATACAAAAACGTGAGTTTAACGTAGGTGATTATGTGTTGTTATTCAACTCTCGTTTAAGATTTTTTGTAGGAAAACTTCTCTCTAAATGGGAAGGTCCTTACGTTATCGAGGAGGTCTATCATTTCGGTGCCATAAAAATCAACAACTTCGAAGGCACAAGTCCGAGGGTGGTGAACGGTCAAAGAATCAAACATTATATCTCAGGTAATCCTATCAATGTTGAAACCAATATTATTGAGACCGTAACCCTGGAGGAATACATAAGGAACACTTTCCAGAATGTTTCAGACTCCGAAAAGGAATAGGTATGTGGTACGGTAAGTAAACTGACTCCAAAACAATTCTAATGGCATTTTTTCTCCGTTTTGGAATATTTAAGAATTTTGGAAAGCAAGAAGTAACCTGGGAAGGACACGAGGCCTCCACGAGGGTGGAGGGCGCGCCCCCCTGTCTCGTGGGCACCTCGTGTGCCTCCCGGACTCCGTTTTCTTGCACGTTACTTATTTTGGTCGGTAAAAAATCATTATATAATCTCCCAAAGGTTTTGACCTCTGTATCACGCAAAAATCCTCTGTTTTCATTTCGAGCTATTTCTGTTATAGGTTAGAGCAATATGTCGTCCCAGGATTTGGAGGGAGAAAGCTATGTGGCTGATTTCCTTGCAGACCCTAAGGTCTAGGGGGACTTGGAGCATGGTGGTTGGACCACTTAGGAAGAGGAAGACTATGAGCCTAAGGGAAAGGAGGAGACGAGCTCAGACAAAGATGAAGCCCCATTACCTTAACCGGGGGACATGCATGTGGAGTTTAAAAAGTCAAGCCTCCCTGATAGAGCAAAGAAGCCAAAGATCGAGTTTATCCCTTTTCGTGTCTTGCAGGAAAACAAACAGGAACTATGCAGAAAGATATTAAGTCTTGAGCAGGAGATTTAAGATCTAAAGGAGCAAAATGCTTTCCTCAAGCGTAAATTCAGGAAGAAGCCTAGATCACAGCACCAACCCTGAAGAAGGAGACATAATTACATGGGTATGGGCACTCCCCTTGGCAACTGCCAAGCTTGGGGGAGGTGCCCCGGTATCATATCACCATCACACTCCTACCTTTACTGTTTTTCTTAGTTCGATCCTTTTAGTAGTATCTAGATCTAGTAGAATAAAGTTTTGGTATGAATTAGTTTTGAGTTTTGCTTTGTGATCTCTTTATGTAATTGAGTGCGTGAGCTATCTATAATAAAGATTAGTGTTGAGTCAAGGGCTTTGCTATCTTGCTATGATCTTGAGAAAATAGAAAGAATAAAAAGAATAAAAGAGTTCATATTGATCTTATGAATAGTAATGACTTCACATATAAAGAGTATGAGGCATAAAAGTTGTTGAGAGTTGACAAACATAGTTTTGGTCATTGTTGCAATTAATAGGAAGTAATAAAGAAAGAGAGGTTCTCACATATAAATATACTATCTTGGACATCTTTTATGATTGTGAGCACTCATTAAGTATGACATGCTAAAGAGTTGAGGTTGGACAAGGAAGACAACGTAATGGTTTATGTTTTCTCACATCTCAGTTAAAGTATATTGTCATGGATCTTCCGAACATGTTGAGCTTGCCTTTCCCCCTCATGCTAGCCAAATTCCTTGCACCAAGTAGAGATACTAATTGTGCTTCCAAATATCCTTAAACCCAGTTTTGCCATGAGAGTCCATTGTACCTACCTATGGATTGAGTAAGATCCTTCAAGTAAGTTGTCATGTTGCAAGCAATAAAAATTGCTCTCTAAATATGTATGACTTATTAGTGCAGAGAAAATAAGCTTTATACGATCGTGTGATATGGAAGTAATAAAAGCGACGGACTGCATAATAAAGGTTCATATCACAAGTGGAAATATAAAGTGACATTCTTTCGTATTAAGATTTTGTGCATCCAACCCTAAAAGCACATGACAACCTCTGCTTCCCTCTACGAAGGGTCTGTCTTTTACTTTATGCAAGAGTCAAGGTGATCTTCACCTTTCCCTTTTCCATTTTATCCTTTGGCAAGCACCTCGTGTTGGAATGATCCTGATATATATATATCCAATTGGATGTAAGTTAGCATGAACTATTATTGTTGACATCACCCAAAGGTGAATACGTTGGGAGGCAAAACTATAAGCCCCTATCTTTCTCAGTGTCCGGTTGAAACTCCATAACCATAAGTATTGCGTGAGTGTTAGCAATTATAGAAGACTATATGATAGTTGAGTATGTGGACTTGCTGAAAAGCTCTATTCTTGACTCTTTCTGATGTTATGATAAATTGCAATTGCTTCAATGACTGAGATTATAGTTTGTTAGTTCACAATGAAGTTTATGATCCATACTTGACATTATGAATAGATTGTTACTTGAGTATGAGAAATCATATATATATATATATATATATATATATATATATATATATATATATATATAACTCCGAATAAGACAACAAATGCCATTATTAGTACTGTCAACGCAAGATCAAACGATGGTATAGCAATGAACAAAAGAATGACACTTGGAAATATGGTTCGAATAATTTCGATAGTAGTTCCATGAACAATCCTTTGTGGGATTGGATTAGTTTGCTCGTTGAAATGCCATAAAGCGTGAACCAACATCCGTGATACGAAAACCAAAATAAGAATGAGGAAGAAAAAGATATCGTTCTGTAAGTCAATGATCATGGGGACACATTGTTTTGAGGACCACAATTTCCTGCACTGTGCCTGTAGTGATTTCAGAATTCGGCAACTTAGCCTACTAAAAGATCAGTTACAAGAGCACAATGCTTTTTGTGGCTTCCTGCTTGGCAGAGAAGCCATGCTGCCGGGGCGGCCCTGTCACCCGGAGAAGATTTCTTTTCTTTGCTGATTCCTCTCAATGAAATTTGCGAAGAATAGCGGAGAGAAATGGTAACGTAATAAGGGAAAGGGAGCTAGCTGCTTCCATATCGCCCCCAATATATATATATATATATATATATATATATATATATATATATATATATATGTTTCTGTTATAAGAATGATCATGATGCCCTCATGTCCGTATTTTATTTTTATCGACGCCTCTATCTCTAAACATGTGGACATATTTCTCAATTTCGGCTACCGCTTAAAGACAAGCGAGGTCTAATCTTGGGGGAGTTGATACGTCCATTTTGCATTATGCTTTTATATTGATATTTATTGCATTATGGGCTGTTATTACACATTATGTCACAATACTTATGGCTATTCTCTCTTATTTTACAAGGTTTATCATGAAGAGGGAGAATGCCGGCAGCTGGGATTCTGGCAGGAAAATGAGCAAATATTGGAAACCTATTCTGCACAGCTCCAAAAATCCTGAAACTCCACGGAAGTCACTTTTGGAATTAATAAGAATTATTGAGTGAAGAAAATACCAGAGGGGGCCCACCCCCAGGCCAGGAGGGTGGGGGCGCCCCCAGTAGGGGGGCGCCCCTGTCTCCTGGGCCCCCTGGTGGCCCTCCGGTGCCCATCTTCTGCTATATGAAGGCTTTTACCCTGGAAAAAATGATAAGCAAGCTCACGGGATGAAACTCCGCCGCCACGAGGCGGAACCAATCTAGGGCTCCGGCGGAGCTGTTCTGCCGGGGAAACTTCCCTCCGGGAGGGGGAAATCATCATCATCGTCATCACCAACGATCCTCTCATTGGGAGGGGGTCAATCTCCATCAACATCTTCACCAGCACCATCTCCTCTCAAAACCCTAGTTCATCTCTTGTATCCGATCTTGTATCAAAACCACAAATTGGTACCTGTGGGTTGCTAGTAGTGTTGATTACTCCTTGTAGTTGATGCTAATTGGTTTACTTGGTGGAAGATCATATGTTCAGATCCTTAATGCATATTAATACTCCTCTGATCATGAACATGAATATGCTTTGTGAGTAGTTACGTTTGTTCCCGAGGACATGGGTGAAGTCTTGCTATTAGTAGTCATGTGAACTTGATATTCGTTCGATATTTTGATGAGATGTATGTTGTCTCTCCTCTAGTGGTGTTATGTGAATGTCGACTACATGACACTTCACCATTATTTGGGCCTAGAGGAAGGCATTGGGAAGTAGTAAGTAGATGATGGGTTGCTAGAGTGATAGAAGCTTAAACCCTAGTTTATGTGTTGCTTCGTAAGGGGCTGATTTGGATCCACTAGTTTCATGCTATGGTTAGGTTTACCTTAACACTTCTTTTGTAGTTGCGGATGCTTGCAATAGGGGTTAATCATCAGTGGGATGCTTGTCCAAGAAAGGGCAGTACCCAAGCACCGGTCCACCCACATATCAAATTATCAAAGTACCGAACGCGAATCATATGAGCGTGATGAAAACTAGCTTGATGATAATTCCCATGTGTCCTCGGGAGCACTTTTCTCATTATAAGAAATTGTCCAGGCTTGTCCTTTGCTACAAAAAGGATTGGGCCACCTTGCTGCACCTTATTTACTTTCATTGCTTGTTACCCGTTACAAATTATCTTATCACAAAACTATCTATTACCTACAATTTCAGTGCTTGCAGAGAATACCTTACTGAAAACCGCTTGTCATTTCCTTCTGCTCCTCGTTGGGTTCGACACTCTTACTTATCAAAAGGACTACGATAGATCCCCTATACTTGTGGGTCATCATGGCTACATCATGACTTCCCAATGTCAAACCGTGCATGCCCAGATTGCAATGGCTACCAGGCAAATATGTAAGTGCAGTATACTACCCATCAAAAAAATCTATGTACCAATTAATTACCAACTTGTGTCTTCGGGTGATAACGTGCCAATGTCAGTATGCATACTAGGCACTTTAGACAAAAGGTTTTTGCTGGCCTTTGTTTCCCTAAAGAAGGTTTTTTCTCTTAAGAAACATGAAAGCAAAGTGCATTAGCCATGGACACCTAAGATTTCTGGGTGATGTGCAATCGGACGACAAGAACTAGGTTTGAGCAGGGTAAAGGGACATGAAAGGATGCACGCACATAAACTAAAATTCTGCTAACCAGAAAATTCCGGTATAATATCAATGATCTACTAAATATGACAAGACCATGAAATGTCAATGCGCTTCCAAACTTCCATAAAAGAACAATGTTCTGATGACCATCATTTTGCTAAGTTGCACATTAACAATTCAACAAAGTTTAAACTGTTTTGCTAAGTTGCACAAGAGAAACCACAATGATAGGTTTCCAGCTGAGACAATACATGGGAAGGAGAAACTAAAACAGCATGGTAACAGGCTAACCGCCAACACATGGCACCATTATTGATGACCCTTTAGAGAAACATAAATCTGCAGACAAACATCATGACCAAGCTCACATCTTAGTCCCAATCGGTGGATGGAACCTACCCAAACAAGACAAGGCACAATAAATTTGCTTCAAAGATTTACCCAGATGACGTAAACGAAAATTTCAAATATCCTGAATAGTACTTTGATGTAGAAGAAATAAACTACATCCTAAGCAAAATTGGGTAGTTGAATAGTTTAGCCTTGTGAGGCAACTCTACGACAAATATGACCATTCAGAGAGGCCTCAAGACCCAAGAGCGCTTTAGGCTTGAAACAAGTTGGAACCCATGCCATTTGACTACCGATCTCTGATAATCATACCGACAACATGCTTGGACAACAGTAAAAATAGCGAGGCAAAGGCGGTCCTTGCTGGATGGATGTAGAGCACTATAGTGTGCATTCTACCCACTATGAATTCTTACAAAATGTATTCTACCAAATGGAATACGAGAGAAGAGCTAAGATGGATTTTAAGAGATGCTATTTTCACCAATAACTAAAAAACAAAAGGAAAAATGTAAATTCTTGAACCGAAAATGATAAAAGGTAAGAGAATAAAAAACTTGCATGTATGGAAAAAATTTATAGGCACATCAGAAATGTGTGCTAACTATTGTACTGTCACCAAAAACTACTAAATAATAAGTTGTGTGAAATTTGACATTGTTTTACACTCCATCGGCATGCAAACCCACAATATGGATGGATGTCAATGGTTTGTCATACATTCTAATTGATGTGTAATTACAACGGACCAGTTAGAGCAAGTAGGTAGGGATACCAAATATGGATGGAGGTAACTTACAATCTAAGTGCGATCATGACACTTGATGCTAATCTGCTCAGGAAGTATGCCACATGTCCTCAAGACGTCCAAAATCTTGTGAACACCGTTATCAACTTTTCTACATTTAATGTTGACAACCAAATGAGGGGGACACACAAATGATTGCCTGGATCCTTCTCTTCCTACAAAGTTCTACAAGATGCAGAAATTCATTGCGACAAAAAGTCATACAAGATAAAACCTTTATAATACATCAACATATTTGAATCAAATACCTCAGGGAAATCGATCTTAAGAGTGAGCTTCTCAAGATTTGGAGAGTGTTCGAGAATGCAAACTAGGTCAGCAGCCGTAAACCAATCATTAAGTTTTAGAGTCTTTAATTTGTCAAATTTAGGGCACCATTCCAAATCTCGTTTGAAGATAGGCTGGACAAATTGCAAATGAACAGAAAACAATTCAGACTCTAATACAATATATTAGGAAATACATTTGGGTACTCTAATTACAAAATTAGGGAAAAGGAAAACTACACCATAGGCCCTGAACTGTCACATTTTATTTTATTAGGAAATCATGTTATTAATATATTGATTTAAGGTCCACCGGGTGAAGATAGACTTAGCAATATGTGGAGATGAAAATAAACAACTTGACTATGTGCAACACTAATAATGGATATGGATACTATAGGTACAAGAGAAACCACGGGTGGTAACTAGCAAATAATAGTAGGAGTAAGATAGTGGAAAGTATACCAATTTAGGTGTAGCAATCAATTTCAAATCAACAACACTGGATAATCCATTGAGAAGCAGACACTTCTTGTGAGAACATCCACCACATTTATGGTCACTATGACAGACATTGTAACACCCATTGCCAAGCAAAATAGATGCTTTTTCCAGTAACGACATCTCTTCAAGGGAAGGAGTCAAGCACTGAAAACTACCTAGTTCCAGTGAGATAAGGCGCGGGGCAGTAATAGGAATGTGGTTATCCTCGGAGAAGGTACAATGCCCAATTAACCACATATGCTTTAGTGAATTAGAACATATCTTCCTTGCGTCAACGTAGCATCTTTCTATTGTTAGCTCCTCTAATACTGGGCAGCTTGAGAAATCTACTGAGGAACCTACGAGGTCAAGGAATCCAAATTCTATGGTCCTCAAGTGGCGGGAGATGAGAGGTGAATCATTGACTAGTAATGGTTCATATAAAATATCACTAGCACAAATCGAGAGCTTCTCAACCCGGCACTTTAGAGCGTACTCGACCAATGGCTTGGCTTCTGTGAAATTGATATAGTCCTCATCACTGTAGGGATTGATCTGGCAGTTGGTCAGAGATGCATCCCCCCTAAGATGGGTTATCAGCTTCACCAATTTATTGAAACGCTCGCGACTAAAATTTGACCAGTTCTCAAAGATGAAGCGCAAGCTGGTTTTACGCCTCCAGAGGTCATGCCACTGGGTACCGAGCACGCAAGTCTGTAGGGCTTCATCCCCCGGCAGAAGGGAAAGGATGTGCTCGAGCACATCGTCGGAGAGGACGCGGAAAGGATCCGTGCCTGTGTCAACAGCCTTCTTGTGCATTTCGTCGAACAGGTGGCGGGTCCTACGGGTGCAGGAACGAAATCAACAGAAACACGAGGAAAGTGGAAACCACAAAGTCGATTGGGGTATTGGAGACAAAGAAAAAGATTGCAGCATCACCTGAGCATGACTCCTGGACAGGTCGAAACTCTTGTCGCCGCCGGCCGCGGGGAAGAACAAGGAGGGGAAGACGCTTCTTCCCATCCCATCCCTGCGGTATTTAAACCACGAGGGTTCGGAGCAATCCCTAGATCTCGATTTCCCATGCGTCATTATTGCCCCGCTCATTTATTTATTTTTAGGACAGTAAAATCGCACCGCTTTCCTGCCCTCTCACGCACTATGCAGTTATGGCCGTCCATTCTTTTGATCCGGTTGTTTCTAGTCATCAGATCCAGTCGTTTCTAGTCAAGCTGTCCTAATGGGCTGCTGCTCTAAAGGCTAAAAGCGATCCTTCTGGTTAATTGGGCCTGCACTCTCGCGCGAAGCCCGCTCCAGCCTTGGAGAAAATCTATCAGTATTGAGGACCAGAGAAATCCCCTTGCTAGATGATACTCCAATATTGATCTAGATGATCCCCCCGATTTGGCAATGTCGCATTCAACCTCTTGGTTTGCTAATTTCACTCCGCTCCGGATGGACCACATGTATGGCGAGTGACAGAGACCACTTTCGGCCAAGCTCGCCACGACTCGCCAGCTCCGGATGATTACAATAACAACGTGTATCACAATTGCAGTAAGATGAACTTTCGCAGACTATGACACATATATGAATTATGAAATGTGTTTGGACTAGGACAAAATAGCAATGCCTAATTTGTGCCGGATATAATATACATATCAGTTTGTAGCCAATCATTTTATTTGTATAAAATAAGAATGAGAAAGGTGCGATAACTCCTGGGTCCCCACATCCTCTATGAATAATTAATCCAAAAAGAATAGAAAAAAAGAACAAAAAAACTGAAACTTTGCGACATCATATATGGTCAAACTTTGTAGGTTCTTGCAAGTTTTCATCAAAATATCATGTAGAGCTCCTCGAATATCACGAATTTCAGATTTCAGTGCCAAAATTACTCAAAACTTCAAGCATTGATTTTTTCTTTCTTGTGTAGAGTTCCTCGAATGTTTTTGGCATGAAAACTTGCAAGCACCTATAAAGTTGGATCATACTATTTGATGATGAAAACTTGCAAAGCCCACGTACCATCCTCTAACCCCTTCCCACATTCCTTTTTATATGCCAAGAAACCCCCTCCCCCTCCCACTCCCATCCCGTCAATCCTCGGACTTCTCGTCGCCAGTGATTTTGCAGCCGACCGTGTCGTCCCTGTCCCCGGCTCGCCCTCAATGGCCACATCATGGCCCGTCGTGCCATCTCCTTCTCTGGCTTGGTGCTCCTCAGCGCCATCTTCAAATTGACCGAAACACCAAAGGCTTTTCAAGCAACTCAAGATAAGCAAAAACATAAATCAAAATCTAAGTTTTGATTCGGTTAATATCACCCTATTCAAATAGCAGTTTACTTACTCCCTAAGAAAATACAAACAGTACAAAAGTTTTCACCAATTTTGTAGCAATCCTTTTATCCCCAACAAGAAGTACCATTTGTCCTTCTTTCCTATTCCGACGACGTCGAGTTAGATGTGGTGTCGGCACCAACGGAGGTGATGATATCATTTGCCCTTCTTTCCGTATTGGCATGCAAGGCTACATGCCAGTAAGAGGTACCATGGCCTACAAAGACATGTTGTGCTGGAGACGACACCAATGATAGATGCAAGGCATCAACGGTGAGTGCTAGGTCGGGGTTAAGGGTAGGAGTATTTATAGAGATGACATTAACTTAAATGACATCCACTAAAAAAGATACCGACCGCACCAATGAAGGCAACGATATCATTAGCCTTTCTTTCCATATTTGCATGAAATTTCTGCTGACATGCATCAACATTTTGGTAGTCAAATATGTGGTGAAATCTTGATTCAAACGATGTTGCTTCCCTGCTCTTGTTCAACATTATGCTCAATGATGATTTGTACAGTACTTCTATCAATTCGCTTGTGATATGCACCTATTCTGAACAAATGTACCTCAATTGGCATCTACTCCCTCTGTTTTTAAATACAAGTTGTTTTAGAGATTCCAATGTGGATTATATATAGAGCAAAATGAGTGAATCAACATTTTAAAATATGTCTGTTAGCTTAAAAAACGCTCTTATATTATGAGACGGAGCGAGTAGTTCTTATTTAAATCTCTAAAAAAACTTGTATTTAAGAAGGGAGGGAGTGCTTCAGTGCACCATAATTTGAATTACTAATAGTTTGTCCATGAGTTCATTCTGCAGGGACTTTTACTTCATTTATTATTCTAGCATAGCAGATAGAGCACAGCAGCGCGTTCCTGATATGAGATCACTGGTACGCGGCGGGTGCGAGGCGCGGGCGCACGACGGCCCTGAGCGGCACCTTCTTCTGCAGAGCAAGGCCGAACTCCTCGTCCATGTCCATCCCGGCCCCCTCCGGCACCGGCATCTCCCAGTCGAAGGCGTGCACCAGCACGCCCAACATGTGGTGCACCAGGGTCACCCCCATGCGCGCGCCGGCGCAAATCCTCCTGCCGGCGCCGAACGGGATGAGCTCGAAGTGGCTCCCGAGGGGCTCCACCTTGCTCCCCTCCTCCGTCAGGAACCTGTCGGGGTCGAACCTCGCCGGCTCCGGCCACACCGCCGGGTCCCGGCCGATGGCCCAGATGTTGACGAGCAGCCTCGTGCCCTCCGGGACGTGGTACCCCTGCACTGTGCATGGCTCGGTGGAGAGGCGGGGCAGGCTGAGCGGCGTCGACGGGTGCAGGCGGAACGTCTCCTTGCAGATGGCGCGGAGGTAGGGGAGGCGCGGCACGTCGGATTCCTCGAGGAGGCGGTCGCGCCCCACCACGGCGTCCATCTTCGCCTGTGCTCGTCGGAGGATCGCCGGGTTCGCCAGCATCTCCGCCAGCGCCCACTCGATGGTGCTCGACGACGTGTCCGTCCCCGCCGTGAACAGGTTCTGCATGCACGCATGGATGTGTCATGTGTCATGAGTGCATATGCATGTCTGGTTATTTACAGCGAGGGATCGAGAATGACGTACGTTAAGTAGAGCTTTGATGTTGAGGTCTGTAACGCCGTCCTCCCCGGCACGGGCATCGCCACGACAGGCGATCAGCCGGTCGACAAGGTCCGGATGGCGGCCGTGCTGCCTGTCATTGTCGGCCACTCCCGCCTCATGTTCGGACAGCAGCCGGCTCCAGACCCTGTCGAGCCTCGCCGACAGCCGGCGCATCCTCCGGCCGAGCCCCTGCAGGTCCATCCACGCGACGGCCGGCAGGAAGTCGCCGAGGTTCACCAGGCCGGCAGTGGTCATCAGCTCAACCACCATCTCCTTGAACTCCCTCGCCTCCTCGCCCCCGGCCTCGTCCAGCACCCGCCGGCCCACCACCGCCTGCCCGATCATGTTGGCCATCGCGCAGAACAGGAACTCCGGCACCTCCACCGCCGTGCCCGCGCCCCGCCGGCTCATGGCGCGGACCATGCGGGCGACCTCCTCGCGGCGCGCGCCGGCCCAGTCGGCGAGCGCCTGGGGGCCGAGCAGGCCGAGGCTGCACTCCCGGCGCAGGCGGCGCCACCTGGGGCCGTAGGGCGCGAAGACGAGGTCCTGGGCGCCGTACGCGAGCACCGTGGGCGCCACGTCGTCGGCAGGCCGGTCGAGGAAGCTGCCGCCGTGGTCCCTGAGGAAAAGGCGCGCCGCGTCCGGCGTGGAGGCCACCACGACGCCCTGCCTGCCGAGGGTCAGGTGCATGATCGGTCCGTGCAGCCTGGCCAGAGCGGCGAGCGCCCGGTGCGGCGCCCGGCCCAGCAGCGGCAGCGCGCCGACCACCGGGTAGCCTCTCGGGCCGGGAGGCAGCGGCAGCGGCGACGCGCGCTTGGTCCGGAGGATGGTGCGCGTGAGGTAGTGGAGAAGGACGTAGAGGATCGCTAGGACTAGGAGCTCTTGAAACATGGTGGTGTTAGTAGCACTTCCCGACTCCATAGTCGTCGATCTCGTGTCGTGCTGCACTGCTGTGCTGATCGATCGACGTGCAGACAAGAAGTGAAGGCTTTTATAGGGCAAATTTGAGGACTGTGCGACTCCGTCGTAAAATCATCTACCATTCCTAGACGACTTTGGTCAATCGATCTACCGTTCCCTGTCGATCGTGGCCATGCATGCCGGCAATCTAGCTACCATTCCCTGTGGTGGCCATGCATGCCGGCAATCTAGCTACCATTCCCTGTGGTGGCCATGCATGCCGGCAATCTACCATTCCCTCTTGAAATAGCCTGAATTAATTCCAAGTACCACAGTGACCGGCCGTGTCAGAGTCGAATTAGTTAGATAGAAAGCATGCATTTTATCCATGAAATGACATAGCTAACTAACTTTAAGACGAGAGGGAATGGTAGATTGACGACCAAAATTGTAAAGACCTGGCTGGGAAGGTATTGCTAACGGCCGTGCCGATGTGAGAATGAACATACACAGTTTTTTCTTCGAGAGTACGACAATAGCGTACCATATTTTTATAGAAGAGAGTATAATTACAAGAAGCCAACAACAAATGCGAACATTCACGTCGACACACCCACAACACCATGACACAAGTAGTCTACTCTCTCACAAAAGGATCTAAACCTCCGACTCCAAGCCCTGCAAGCTTCCACTCTTTGATATCTCCAAGCACCATCTCCACTAGTTGGGATGGGGTTCTTTGTTGCTGCGGTTTGTTGAAGACCCTTGTGTTCCTTTGCTTCCATAGCGACCATGCAGTTCCGATGACGTAGGAGTCGAATCCACGTAGAATTTTCTTGGAGAATCTCCCTCGTTGCTTCAACCACCAGTCAGTAAACGTCTCATCGTCCGTCGGCAGCTCTATGTTTACTTGTAGCACGTCGAAGCACCGGTGCCACACCTCCTTAGCGTAATCACAATGGGCAAGAATGTGGTCCACGCCGTCAACCTCCTGTAGACATGTGAAACAAGCTGAAGGCACCTCTTGGAGGCCATGTCGCGCACGTCTATCACTGTCCAGAGCCGGTATTGGACCATAAGCCATAAGCCACGACAACTTGTATTTGGAAGAGCTGGGCTACACATTTGTGTTTGGAATGGCTATCTGATGAACACTCTTCCGGAGCGCAACCCTGGCGAACGCTCTCCCAGCCGTCGCATGGATGTTGGCACATGGCCAACGCCACGTAGATCAGCTGGAGGTGTTGCTGGGAAGCATTTTGTTGGCAAACAATCTCCTTTTTTTCTCTCAAAATATGTACCTAGGGGACTCTAACCAAAGACCCCCCCCCCTTCACCACTTGGACTGAAGCAACAGCGTGCGCACTGAACTAAAACTGTTTTGTTATATTTTAAAGCTGAATTCTTTTTTATTTTAATTTTTCATTAAAAATCCAGGATTTCCCCAATATTTATAGAACATTTTTTTACATGGGAATTTTTCCAACTTTCCATGTGCCTATTTATTAAATGTAGCATGACACTTTTTACGGTCTTTTTTGTAATGCCCTCATGGCAATTTTTTATTAAGAGCATGGCATTTTAATAATTAGTAACATGTCATTTTTATTATTAAAAGAGGATGCCAGTTGTTTTTATGCAAGTCACTTTAATTATCAGTAACACATATTTTTTATTGTCAAGACAATATAACTTTTATGATTAAGATCATGGCATTTTTCTTATTAATAACATGAATTTTTTATTCTTAGGAGGATGGTAGTTTATTATTAACAGGTTGGTAGTTTTATTATTGAGAGCATGCCATTTATATTATCAAGAGGATCATAGTTTTATTATTAAGACGATGGCAGTTTCATTTTTGTGGGCATGACATTTTTTGTTATCATAGTAAATTATAAAATATAGAAATGGCAGTTTTGTAAAGCAGCATGGCAATTTTCATATTATTCAGAGCATGGCGTTTATAAATTTATGTTTTTCTTGGTTTTTATAAGAAAATGTGTATTTTTTGTTCATGGCATTTTTATCTAGAGGATGGTAGTTTTAAAGGTTAGCATGGCAGGATTTTTTGTAGACCAGAAGACCTTTTTTTATCATACACAATGTAAATTTATAAATGAGAGAATGGGCAGTTTTGTAAAGTAGCATGGCATATTCCATAACTCAGATAATGGAGTTTCAAAAAATTAGGTTTTCTCTATCTTTTATAAGAAAATATATTTTTGGTCCATGACATTTTTTTAAATAAAATCAGTTAACCAGGCCATTTGGGTCAATCGAGGTCGCCCTAGCCTACCCCCTAACGAACGATCAGAAACGATCACTGGGAGTTGCTCCCGTAGCGAATGAATCGTTTGATGGGAGCAGCTCCCAGATAATTAGTCACCAGATATTTGGGTCTTTTTTTGTGCCGGTGTATGTGGTTGTGCTTGCCTAGCTAGTGATCATGCAAGCAGGCTCTAGCTGGTGCTCACATGGGGGCATACCACAATAGAATTGATTTGTGTACGATCTCCAAATGAAAATTTGACCCTAAGTTTGTTGTTCAAGTGTGATTGATTAGAGTCGGACAAAAAGTGTAATCATTGGAATTTGAAATGAGTTAAACACATTGCAGAATTGGTAAATCTCATGGTGAGGGTATGTAACGAGAGAATATCCAGTGGTACCACACCTTAAATGCTCCCATGATACCTAAAAAATCAATTTTAAATGTATAAAATCATCTGGAAAAAAATCATGAATGTTCACAAGGAATGTGTCTGCAACCCCTAAAAATTTCAGCTTCACACTCGAAATGCACATTGAGAAAGGAAAAAGACAAATCCAGATATGAATCGTGTCAATTTCGCTTTTGACTTTGTGTGACACTATTCATGTTAGATTTGTCATTCTTGTTTCTCAATGTGTATTTTAAATTTGGATCTGGTTTTTTAGGGATTGTAATCACATACGCTGTGAATATTCATTTTTTAGAACTTTTTAAAACATTCAAAATTAAATTTTCAAAATTGGTATCATTGAAGCATTTATGATGTAGTATCTCCTGATAGTCTCATAGCAGTTAATATGCCAGGAGTGTTTGAAGATTCAATTTTTGGAGTCCTTACGTCCAATAGGATTCTTATACATTTTGTGCTAGCTAAAATTATCTCATGCAAGGACAATTTTCATATATTTATATGCCAGGCGATGTGCCTTGAAATCCTGCGTGTCAGACACGTGACACTAAATTAGCCCTGCAATTGAATGTAGTGTTTTTGAGCTCGAGCTCGGGTGAACAGTAACAAAAAAAGTTGAAAACAAATTCAAAAAATTGTGAGTTTTGGCAAATATTGACAAATGTTTTGAGTGCTCAGAAAATTTCATCCTGGAATGACATTCGTGAAAGTCATGGCACAGAAAACCGATGCTCCAAAAGTGCTATTTTGAAAGCATTTTGGAGTGCTGTTTTTTTTTTGCCATGACTTTCACGGATGTCATTTCGAGATGAAACTTTGCAAGCATTGAAAACATTTGTCAAAATCCGCCAGACATTTTTTTTTCAGATTTTTCAATTTTTTTTCAATTTTTTCGGAGTGTACCATTCGTCGCGAGCTCATTTGAGCTCACGAGCAGAAGACGACTTTCGGTGTAATTAGCACTAAATCAACCACAACCGCGTTTGAATTAAAGATGCACTGAATTTTTCGATTCATGTACCTTTTCTTGTTTTGCATGAGCTCCGTGATGAACCTGGGGTAAACGGGTGAGGGTGAACGGGTGAGGGTGGGTTGTCGGTCATTGTCAGCTTGCTTAGCAATAAAATGCGTACCAACAATTCACTCTGGACTCAGCGAGGCAAGAGTTTGTTTGTTTGTTTTTCCTATAAGGGAAATAGTGGTACATATAGGCAGAAATGCTTCACCACCGGATGTGGTAATTTTTCACTTTTAATAGTATAATAAAGTTGGTGCAACCTGTCCCAAGCAAGTCGCCACCTACTTTATGTACCACTCACTCTGTAATTTAATATACGACATTTTTTTTGTTTTGTGAAAATAATATAAGACGTTTTGTAGCACTTAAAACGTTGAAAATGCTAAACGAAGACCGAGCTCCATGAAGGTCTTTATTTAAAAACTTCAAATTTCAAACTTTTTAGTTTAAAAAAATTATGAAAATAAATACACATATACCTAGATACATAATGCACATGTGTGCAAATTTTCAAATCGAAATACATTAAAATGTGATCTACACAAAAAAGACAAATCTGAGGATTTTTAGCATATGTACTGTTCATCTATACAGTCCATGATTTTGTTTTTTTTTGTGCACCTCGCAATACAAGGTATTTCATCCTGAAATTTTTCACACATACACTTTACATCCTTGCATATATGTGCATTTATTATCAGAATTTTTTGAAACCGAAATTTATTACTTCTGAATTTTTCAAAATAAAAGACTCCATAGAGCTCGGTCTCAAAAATGCCCTACTAACGTATTATATTAAATTACGAATGCAATATTATTTTATATCAGCACTTCATACCTGGAGTACTCCCTCCTTCCGTCAAATATCTTTCTATATATAGGGCCGAATGCGTTTTTCAAGACCGCCTTTGACTATTGATAAGATTAATAGTACATGAGATGTATAACGTGAAAATTATATCATTGGAAGCTCCTATAACATACGTATTTGACGGTATGCTTTGTGTAAGTTGTATGTCATGTATTATTACTCTAACATTTGGTCAAATTTAGCCTCGAAAAGCACATTAGACCCTATATAGATAGAAGGAGGGAGTATAAATTTAATACGGAGAGGCCGGGGTAAGGAGATGGCAAGTCGATATAAACAAGCAAGTCGATCAAGAACACTTCACAACCTTTTCTTTGTTGAAAAAGGAATAAATCAATATCACAAAGATATCAGTTACCCCAGTCACTACATCAACAATATATCGAAAGATATTAAGGATGCACAAAGTCAACAAAAAAAAAGAGACATTTAAAAACAAATACTGCGTCGCAGTGATGAAACACTCGCAAGAGCAACACTCTAAACACTACCAAAGAAAAAACCCGGACCACAGAAAATGTTCTTCAAAATCAATGCCTCCACGAAGAAAACAATGCAAAAGCATTGTCATCACCCGATCAAAGATTTTGAGTTTTCACCCTGAAGAGAGACCGAGATTCCAAAAACAATGTATTCGCAAGACCATTCCCAGGTACAACCAATGAAGGCCAGATCTTAGACTTGCACCCCAGAGATCGCGGCTCGATACTCAAGAAGCACCCCCAAAAATATTTTCCACCCGTATTGCCGCCCCCTCCTACCAAGGTCGCCGCTGCAACTCTTCAACACACGACACACAGGAAAAAACATGCGCCACCATTCTTCAATGGAACCAAAACTCCTCTCTGCCATTACAAGTCTCCGACCGCAGCCACCATGACTTTCTTCACCACTGTCAACATCGTGAAAATCTATACTTAGACATGTTCCATGGCACCGACAAGACAACGAAGCTTCACACCACACCCTCATGAAGCCTCTTTGACCAAAGATGAGGGCTCGCTCGGCCGGATCAATTCCGATGCAGAAATCCAGTGACGCCATGCGCCAAAAGCTGAGATATCTGAGAGGAAGACCGGAACCCGTCGGTGTCCAGATCGAGGAGGCCAACATGAAGCGGATCGAAGTTTTGAAGATTGACCGCGGGGCTCGCCTGGATCCCGAAGGGACTGATCTGGGCTTCACGAGCCATCGGCGGATAGCAGCAACCATATCCATGGAGCTCCTGCACACGCTGGACGAATGGTGGAGATCCTATAGAGTCTGGCCAAACTAGCCGCCTCCTGCCTTTCGTTACCAGCCCCCGCGACATCGCCACCGCCGCCGCGCGAGGCCGCCCCGCTGGCAACTACCGGTCCCTTTTGCGCATCGCGCCTTCCGCATCTGGAGGAGAGCCACCAGCTATGACGAGCACCGAGTGACGGAGAAGACCCCGCTGCCTCCACCACTACGCGGGCTTTGCCGGAGGTGGCCACCGGCGGCGAGGGGAGAGGGGTGGGCGGAGGGCGCTCCTGGCGGCGGGTGTTGAGTTGCCGCCCGTGTCGCCTAACCTAGGCGACGCGGGGGCGTGCGCTGCCAATGGATGGATCTTGGCCACCAGCATAGCTCATTAGAGTTTTCACAACTTAATCATTGATAAAAACTTCTGTGATTGTCTGCATCATACATATGCGCGAAGTCAAACTCATGAGCGAGGCGATGCGAGAGGACATGGGCGCGAGCACGCACGCTTAAGAGTTTTCACAGCTTAATCACTTGATGTAAACTTTGCGCTTGTCCTGCCTCACTAGTAGAAAACGGGCCTTTAGTCCCGGTTTCAGAGGGCCTTTAGTCCTGGTTTTTTGAATTTTTTTCTTTTTATTTTCAAATTTCTGAATTATTTGACAATTTAATCTCTAATCACCCACTCTAATTACTTCTCATCACTGCTCACTGCTCAATTATGAACCACTCATTTCAAATCGTCTAACCTCCCGGCAGGTCACTCATCCTCTCACTACTCCAGCCTGAGCACGCTAAACTTTCCAGTTCTATTCCCGCTAGTTTCCAAGTCTACACTTGTTGTTTTGCTAACAATACTAAGCTGTCAATCCTATTAACCCTTAGAGTTGAACTTGAGCATTAAGCATCATTTGAGTTTGAACCTATTATTCTAAAAAACAATAATTATTTAGTAAAACTAATATTTCTTGAATAAGTAGTTTGACCATAGTTTGACCAGATTTGACCATAGTTTGACCATAGTTTGACCAAAAGTCAAAAAACTAAAAATAATTATTTGTCAACACTAATATTTCTTGAATAAGTAGTCTGACCATAGTTTGACTAGATTTAACAAAAAGTAAAAAAACAAAAATTTGAGCATATCTTTTTTTCCTTTCAGAATTTGAGGATTCTAAAAATTTGCAAACAAGTCTATGGCCGTTAAAATCGGATGCGGATTTTCGTGCTTATTTTTTTGATGTCTTTTTTTCGACATCGAATGCAAAAGATACGGCCGTTTTACTTTTTCATAACACCTTTTTGCAAAACATGTCCAAATTTAAGTTTTTTAAATTTCCTAACTAGTAGATGTAATAACATAACTACATCTCGAAGAATTTTAATTTTTGAAGTTTTTATCATTTTCTTTTGTTTTTTACAAAACTGAAAAGGTGATACACCAACCGGGGGGGGGGGGGTAGAGTTTGAACTTTTAGTCCCGGTTTGAGACATGAACTGGAACTAAAGGGCACCCTTTAGTCCCGGTTTGTGTCTCAAACGGAGACAAAAGGTCTAACCTTTAGTCTCGGTTTGAGACACGAACCGGGACTAAAGGGCATCGCACCCTTTAGTCCCGGTTCGTGTCTCAAGCCGGGACTAAAGGTCCCATTTGAACCGGGACTAATGCCTTCCCGATGCCTTAGCCGCTCGAACCGGGACTAATGCTCACATTACTCCCGGTTCGTGATGCAAGCGGGACTAATGTATATATTAAGTTTGGATGAAAGCCCTGTTTTCTATTAGTGTATGCACCATCAATATGCACGAAACCAAATGCATGGGCAGGGATAACACGTGAGGACGTGAGCGAAAGCACACACACTTAGGAGTTTTTGCAGCTTAAGCACCTAATGCAAATTGCACTCGTTCTATATGCATTATCAATATGCATGGAGCCAAAATCATGAGTGGGACCACACGCAGGGACATGAGTTCGAGCACACACGCTTAAAGAGTTTCCGCAGGTAACCACCTGATGTAAACTTTGCGCTTGTTGTGTCTACATCATTAATATGCATGAAGCCATACTCATGAGCGGGACGATGCGCGAGGACGTGAGCTCGATCACGTACACTTAAAGAGTTTTCGCAGCTTAATCAACTGATGAGCAAATTTGATTAATGCTACTTCTATTAGTTTGTAATAATTAGAAAAGTCTAAAAACGAAACCCTTTATTTTGAAAAACAAAAGGCAATGAATCAGGTCCGGCAGTTGGTTTTCCAACAAGCCGCACAAGGAGCTCTAGGAACTTCGTACAGTTTATCTCTACAGCAGTTATCCTATATAATGATATATATATTTTTGGTCGCTACTCTACTAACCGACCAGTCAGAAAGGATATGAATGTCCATTCACCTACACGTTTGTCTTGTCCGCGTCATCAATATGCATGAAGCCGAACTCATGAATAGGACGACGCGAGGACGCAAGACCGAGCACGCACACTTGAGTTTTCGCAGCTTAATGTAAACTTTACAATTGTAACATGCATGAATTAAGCCAAACTCACTATTCTCAAAAAAAAAAGGAATTAAGCCAAACTCATGGACGGGACAACGCGCGAGGTCTTGAGCCATTTGAGCTGTGTTGGTGGGACGTGTGGCAGTGGAGTGTGGATGTGACACCCCAACCTACCACCATGGTAGCTCACTCACTATAACTCTAACTAACTCTCACCCGCCCGCCCGGCCCATTCAGATTCAGTTCAATGCCGGCTAAATTTCATACTAATACAATCCAGGCATGAGATGATGTATGTAGGAGTATTAAGAAACGAGGTTATTTGGTTGCTTATTCCTCGTTAGCGTCGTTTGGCTCTTTAATTTCCAACAATATCAATTGGTAAGCACCACATGGAAGCAAAAGAAGCAGCATATGAGAAGAAGCCACTGGTTCACTGTCTGCCTCCTCAGGTGATATCTCATTACTTTAGCATGCATGATTTCTCTAGCTAGTAGTAATTTCCAGTAACAACCATTTTGAATTTTCAACAATGCACCGAGTATTCCCGTCAAGCAAGCGAAAAAGCACAAAAACTATGCGCCACCTCAACTGAAAAGATACTCAGGTGGAGGGACCAACTTTGGTAGTACAAGGGGCGTAATCAAAATGAACGGTGTCCAAGTCGATGGTGTTTACTTTCTACACTTCCTACATAGCTAAAGACCACAAATAGCGTTTTCATTTTAATACACAATATTGTACTATCTTCCAACTTATTTTTTTGAAATAACAGAACCACTTACGTTAGTATGTTAGGGGAAAGCCCGGTTCGAAAACTGATGGTGTATACAACATATGACTCTTTCTTGGGATATCATGCAACATCTGGCAAAGAGCTCAAGAAGAATTCATGTAACGTCTTCCTTCACATATAATAAAATTATAAATATTATAATATAAATATTATACTAGTACAACAAGTAGCGCCTATACCTGCTGGCGTACGCTTTCACACACAATATTATAAATTTCTCTCTTGTTACTGCTGACAAAAACAGAGATCCTGAGTCACTCGGAGGCGGTGGCGGCGGCTTTGTCGAGGGTGTTGCCGATGTCGATGACGAATCGATACCTCACGTCGGCCTTGGCAAGGCGCTCCATGGCCGTGTTCACGTACTCGGCTCCAATCACCTCGATGTCTGCCGTCACATCATGCTTGGCGGCGAGGTCCAACATCTCCTGGGTGTCCTTCATGCCGCCGATGCAGCTCCCGGCCAGGGTCTTGTTCACTGTACATTAAATCAGCCACACGTATG
This sequence comes from Triticum aestivum, assembly GCF_018294505.1. Lineage (NCBI taxonomy): Eukaryota > Viridiplantae > Streptophyta > Magnoliopsida > Poales > Poaceae > Triticum > Triticum aestivum. Next base: position 690,063,642 of record NC_057810.1, read on the forward strand.
TCAGTATGTGTACCAGTCAGTTACGCACAAAACTAAATGCCTATGGTTGATAATGCAATGCGCGGGTTCCTACAATTGTTAGACAAGAGAGGATATATATAGCTATGCTTGTGAGGTCGGAGGACTTACTGGCAACCAGCGCAAAGGGGGAGATCTCCATAGGCTTCTCTGGGAGGCCAACCATGATCATCTTGCCGTTGGGTTTCAGTAGCCCCAAGAGAGGAGCCATGGGGATGTTTGCAGACACCGTGTTTATGATGCCATCCATGGTACTCATTGCAGCCTGCAAAGACGACACATTTAAATTAACCATGCCAGCACGCTAATAGCATAACTTAAGGGGCGACGCTATACGCTATTTGTTTCCTGGTAGGCACATATCTCCTATGTTGTTCTCCGCCGGAGAGAGAAAGAACAATATGTTTATGGTCATGCTTTGTTAAATTATGATCGCAACATTTTCGCATACCTTCATCTCCTCGGCATCCTTGCTGACAACGAACGCATCGGCGCCTAGCCGCTCGAGGGCCTCCTCCTTCTTCCCCGGCGACGAGCTGATCACCGTCACCTTCATCCCGAAGGCCTTGCCAAACTTGACCGCAACATGGCCCAGCCCGCCCAGTCCCAAAATGCCGAGGTGCATCCCGGGAACGTTCAGACCGTGGTACTTCATGGGGCTGTACACGGTTATGCCAGCACACAACAACGGCGCGCCCTTGTCCAGTGGTATGGTGTCCGGGAACCGGACCACGAACCGCTCGTGCACCACCACCATGCCAGAGTAGCCACCGTAGGTGATGGTGCCGTCGAGCTCGACCGTGTTGTAGGTGGGGATTATGCCTGGGCAGTGGTTCTCGAAGCCCTTGTTGCAGCTCTCGCAAGACTGGCATGAGTTCACCATGCACCCGACGCCCACACGGTCACCGGCCTTGAACTTGGTTACATTCTTGCCGACCTCAGTGACCTCGCCGGCGATCTCGTGCCCAGGGATCATGGGATACCTGGCATTCTTCCATTCGTTCTTGATGCTGTGTAGGTCAGAGTGGCAGATCCCGCAGTACAGAATCTTGATCACCACATCGTCATCTCCAGTGCTCCTGAAGCAAGAATCATAAGAAACATGAACAACATAAAAAGGAATGATATTACGTAGTACTACCTCTGTTCCAAAAGATTTGAAGTTCCTAGGTTGTCTGACCAAGTTATAGGAAAATTTTCCAATAACTACAAAGTCAAATGTATGTAGTATGAAACTATATTTTATGATTAACTAAATAAACCAAATTGGTTATGAAAATCTTTATATATTTTTCTATAGATTTGTCAAACTTAAAGAAGTTCAGTTTAGACTAAATGTAGAACTTTAAATATTTTGGAATGGAGAGAGTAAATGCTAGTGTGTAAAGCCGGCTAATAAATCTCACTAGTAAACCATGGTTTTATCTATCAACTCAATTCATTGCTTGGTGATGCAACTAGTCTCAGTTTTTTATGTTTTATCAAAGAGGCAGATGTCTGGCTCTAGATAACTGAATCTATCAAGAACAAGGTTGCCAAAAGACACTCACCCACACCCACATGATCAACAAGGTTCAAAAGCCAAACATTCAGTCATACATGCAAACGATAACTTTCTGTTTTGCTGATTTTTTTGTCTAATCAAACTACTGAATTTCATACAAATCATTTTACTCGTTTGAGAAAATCACATAATTCTAGGAAAATAGAGATTTTAGAAATTGTTCTGACTTGCCTAATGATTATTAACTAGCAAAAGAGCCCGTGCATTGCAACGGGAGAGAAAATAACACATACCCTTAACCCAATAATTATGACTCAAGACCCTAATAGATCCACGCACTTTATTTTCACATGGCATCACATTTGTGTTGCCAACGGTAGCCTCGGTGCTCACACAACGAAAACGTGTTTGAATGTGGTCAGTCCTAAGGCGTCTCTCTCTCTCTCTCTCGCTCTTTCTCGCGCGCGCATGCACAATCGCTCAGAATAAGATGGAAATATGTTGTTTTCCCCGCGAGGTTTTTCAGAGGTGTGCATGTGTAGTTATCCATGTTTTATTTTCTCTCAATATGGTTTTAATGGGTGTTTATTTGCAATTCAGATCGCGCACTATATATTAAGTTTGCACTAAAAACAACATTTTAAAAATATTAAACAACTAAAAAACATCATATTTAGATTCTACGTATTTTTCTAATCAAATTTCATATATACCATGTTAGAATCGGAGTTATGGTCTAAAAGATATGTATAATTTTATTTTTGATAAACTGCGGATTGATTAACCGAAAAGTCAGATGGTTTTCTATTAAAACAAAAAAATTATTCGGCTGACTTAAATACATACCAGAGGTTGATTAGTATAAAAGGCAGGGGGGTTTGTGTAAAATGCAAGACAAGGATTCATTCTCACTTAAAGATGGATTCCGGGTTAATTAATAGAAAAGGCACATGTTTTCTGCAAAAAGATGCGACGGACTATCAGAAGCACTCCGTGCTTTATTATTAGGGAAAGCTATTTGGAAAAATAGAGAATTTAGAAAATAGTTTGCAAAGCAAATGGTAGGACTGCACATCCTTACCGTCCATCAACCACCTTATACAGCTCATAGCACACTAGCAACATAAAACTACTGGCACCAACTACAAATTACAGGAGCCTTTTATTCCCTATTGCAAACTACTTCTTAATGGGTACGTACGGTTTGCCCACATGTTGGTAGCATTACTTTATATGGATATATGTAAGTGATAAATATCAAATGATTTTCCATGGCAATCTTGTGGTCGTACATTTGCATGATTGCATCAAATGAGGCTAAAACTATTGATGATGATTAAATTGCATAGCTCATTCTCTAGCAAAAGTTCTACAAAAAACTAAGGACTAAATCCTCTTGTGATCAAGAAGTTTCAATCCAAATAAGGTAATAACAAAAAGAATCAAAATCAAAATCGCCACAGCCTCTTTGCCGGCCAGTCCTAGCATGTCAAGTCCTACTAAAATGCTAATCAATGAAGTCACTGAGACAGGTATGCCATTGAGGTTTGCCCACATGAGCCGCCTGATTCATACCACACATAGGAAGAGCAAAAGCCACACGCACAGAAGTAGAGGACTTGTACTATAAGCTAATAGTGACAAGTAACTGAGAGTGACACATCACATGTACAATGTGCCTTTTACAACTAACAGTGGCGTCGCCTAAAGATTCCAAAACGAAAAGAGGTTGTTGTCGACGCTACGGTTGTACTGGACACATTATTCATACTACAATTTGTTACGGTCGTACCAGACACTGATTCATACTGTTTGTTACGGTTATACTCTGGACATATGATAATTCGTACAATTTGCAAATTAAGGATGAATTTAAAAAAACACAGAAAGCAACCTAATAACCACCCTGATAAATCCAGGGAAACAAATTCACATGCCACAGTGACTATTCTGAGAATCTGCATGATGACAAAGGAGAATATATACGGCTGCACAAATTCGCTAAAATCATACTTTCTCTGTCGCATAACATAAGAAGTTTTTTTTACTTCAAAACATCGGAGGATTGCTCGAATCTCGCTAATTAGTTTCGTGATATCCAGGACAGCTAATCATCATCAGCTACGCCACAATTTAATAACGAGAATAAATTAAATTATTCCACGGAACCATGCATGCGTGCAACCAAAGGGCCGGGACATGAGGGGAAAGCTAGCGAACACTCGGATCGGACGGCACCGCCGTGTCCGTCGGCGCGCCCGGCCACGCATAGTCGCACGGCGTACGGTGGCGCTGCCTCATGCGGAGGCGTGCCGCGTGCTGGCCACACCGCCGGACAAGTGTAAAACCTTAAGCACGAGAGAGCTAGCGACTAGCTTGCGTGCGTTGCGTACGCACCTCCGGGTGATGGCGAGCGGGGAGAGGTGGCCGGAGGCGTCGCGCGCCGCCAGCCCCACCGCCTTCCTCGTGTGCTGCTCCGCCGCCGTGGGTGCCATCCTGACTGACGCGCGCGATTTCCGGCCGGCCGGAGAATTAGTTCTTGAGTAACTTCAGTGGGTGGTGGTGGTGCGTCTGTGTTGTGTTGTCGTGGCTGCAACGGCGACCGATGAGGCGATAGGAGTTCCGATGGCCGCCTTTTATGCTATCTCGAATATGCCAAGTGCGTCACTGCTGAGCCGGTCGGGCGAGAGGTATGGATGGTTGTGGTGAGCGCGGCGTGGGTGTGCACAGTGCCGCTGTCCCGTCGGTGTGCATGCCGAGAGGAAACAAAACACTTGCTCTCCGCCTCCAGCCCTCCACTCCACACTCGTGCTCCACGGGGTCTCCACTTGTACTACTACTATGCCATTGCCAGACTTTTCTTCTCCTCTTCATCTCCATCTCGATCGAGGGGGTGAAAGCAAACAAAGACTGCGACGTTTTCGTTTTTCCCTTTTTTTCTTTTCAGAAACGTATCGGTCAGTGTACACGTATACGCTGACGTATAACACTCACGTCACACCTACTACTTGAACGTGTGCTCATATATCCTACATGTATGAGTACTTCGAGTATATAGCAAAAAAATTGCCATATTACAGGCTAGGGTTACAAAAAACTATCACTTTTCTTAATCTTTTAAAAAGCTATCACAAAATTGATTCGCTGTTCCAAAAAACCTAGTTACCGAACGGTTACATTTTAAGCCTGCTTATGACTTGGAGGGCCCACCCGTCAGGTCCACGTCAGCTCCTAGCTGTCAACCAGCCCAGTGACCAGGCCAGACAACCTGATATCTAGGCTGGGCTCAAGCTCAACTTGTCTATCCGAAAAAAGCCCAAACATGGTAAAATCAATATTTTATTGGTATGCAATTGATTTATATAAGCTAAAAATAAAATTGAATTACCATTTTAATGGATTAAGTTAAGTTTTTAGGGGGGATTAAAATAAATTAAATAGAAGTACATTGTTCACATGTTTTGTGTTTCGGGCTAGGCTCGGACTTGGGATTTTAAGAAGATCAAGCTGTCACGCCTGACTCAAAACTATACCCGGCCCAAGGTATGATCCGGTTTAACAGGCCACCCCTATGGAAACCCTTCCAAACTCTCCCCTACTAAGGCTTTGTTTGGCTAGCAGGGGAGATATTCTCGGGGAAGAGAGGCCCTGGGTGAAATATTATTGACAAAATTAGAACCCTGCGGAAAATTTGCATCGCCATTTGGGGCCTGGAGAGGTGCATGATATGATCGAGCGTGTTATACGGCGGTGTAACTACCAACGAGAGTGACCGCACGACGCGAGGGAGATGGAGATTTCCTCCCACGAGTCTAGGGTAGTTTTTTTCTACCCCAGGGTTTCAGCAGGGATGGGCCAAGATTTCCCTTCCCCTAGCTCCGACCAATTGACTCATCCGAGTTCCTTGGGTGAGTTGACCTTGTGTTGTTTTATCCCTGGGATCAGGCCGGGATCCCTACGTTTCCCATGGTCACCAAATGAGCCCTAACTAATACTAATCCCCCTAAATTTTGTTGTGGGCTTCCTTCTGCTCCGATCGCATGTTGCCACCTTATCATGTAGGTTTAGTTCTTTTGCTAAAAACAATGTGGGTTTAATTATGAAAGAAAACATCGATAAATGTAGCCAAACTCTAGTGTATGACAAGACTATCTTAAGGGGAGCGGCGTTTTGGCTATGGGGTCCAGATGATCTCGCTAGCCTACACATCCATTAGTTCCTCTCTATCCATTCCAAAAGCAATTTCGGCTCATATACGGTTACCTGAAAAAGGGTTGCAGCACCCTGGGCGTATAGATCTGTATCGTACACTAGCATATCAGAGGATGGAAACTTTGCGCTAGTGGGGTGCCTCGTTCAGGAAGGATGGGTGTGTCGTGGTATTTTCCTGACGGAATTCATGATGGGGTCGCGGAGATGCAAGTGATGCGGATGGTGTACGCAAGGAGAGATTTACCTAGGTTCAAGCCCTCGGGTTGAGGTACTATTGTGCTTTCTGCTTAATTGGATTGATTGCTCTAGCCTCTATGATAACTAGCTAGCGCTTGTGTTGCGTACAAGACGTATACCGAGAGGTATTATGGTTTAGGACTTTAGGTTCTGACGAGATTATCAAGTACTGGTCAGGGTCCCTGCCTGTCCTTATATACAAGGTCAAGGGTAGGGTGACATCAGCCGAGTCGGTTGGGAGTTGTCCTAGCTAAGGAAAGTATTCTACGTCTTGTAGATGATCTTGTCTTGTGCGTCAACGTGATGATGCTCCCCGTATAGTATGTGGACCCTGAGTCATGGGCCTGTGCCGCCCCATGGCTGCCAAGCCTCTATGATCCTGCATGACTATACCCTGGGGGCATGGTATCGTCAGTAGCCCCTAAGTCCTTCATGATTTGGTTGTTGGCTTCACTCTTCTTCTCTGGTTGGCTCTACTATTAACCATGCTCTTAGTTGTCGCCGCCACCCCAACTGATTGTCGTGTCATGGCGCTATTGGACATATACCAGAGGACCAGTAGTGCTGCCACGACGATAATCCAAAGGGAGGAATCAACCCAATGATTTGTTTTTAGAGGGAAAGAGATATTTCATTTCATCAAATAGGGTTTACACAGAAGTACGAGGTGAAGGAAATATGCCCTAGAGGCAATAATAAAGTTATTATTTATTTCCTTATTTCATGATAAATGTTTATTATTCATGCTAGAATTGTATTAACCGGAAACATAATACATGTGTGAATACATAGACAAACATAGTGTCACTAGTATGCCTCTACTTGACTAGCTCGTGAATCAAAGATGGTTAAGTTTCCTAGCCATGGACAAAAGAATTGTCATTTGATTAACGGGATCACAACATTAGGAGAATGATGTGATTGACTTGACCCATTCCGTTAGCTTAGCACTTGATCGTTTAGTATGTTGCTATTGCTTTCTTCATAACTTATACAAAGTTCCTACAACTATGAGATTGTGCAACTCCCGTTTACCGGAGGAACACTTTGTGTGCTACCAAACATCACAACGTAACTGGGTGATTATAAAGGTGCTCTACAGGTGTCTCCGAAGGTACATGTTGGGTTGGCGTATTTCGAGATTAGGTTTTGTCACTCCGATTGTCGGAGAGGTATCTCTGGGCCCTCTTGGTAATACACATCACTTAAAGCCTTGCAAGCATTGCAACTAATGAGTTAGTTATGGGATGATGTATTACGGAACGAGTAAAGAGACTTGCCGGTAACGAGATTGAACTAGGTATTGGATACCGACGATCGAATCTCGGGCAAGTAACATACTGATGACAAAGGGAACAACATATGTTGTTATGCGGTTTGACCGATAAAGATCTTCGTAGAATATGTAGGAGCCAATATGAGCATCCAGGTTCCACTATTGGTTATTGACCGGAAACAGTTCTAGGTCATGTCTACATAGTTCTCGAACCCGTAGGGTCCGCACGCTTAAGGTTTCGATGACAGTTATATTATGAGTTTATGAGTTTTGATGCACCGAAGGAGTTCGGAGTCCCAGATGAGATCGGGGACATGACGAGGAGTCTCGAAATGGTCGAGACGTAAAGATCGATATATTGTACGACTATATTCGGAGTTCGGAAAGGTTCCGAGTGATTCGGGTATTTATCGGAGTACCGGAGAGTTACGGGAATTCGCCGGGGAGAAGTTTGGGCCTTATTGGGCCATATGGGAAAGAGAGAGGGGCTGCCTAGGGCAGGCCGCGCGCCCCCCCATGGCCTAGTCCGAATTGGACTAGGGGGAGGGGCCGCACCCCCTCCTTCCTTCCCTTCTCTCTTCCCCTTCCTTGTCTCCTACTCCTACTACATGGAAGGACTCCTAGTTGGACTAGGAAAGGGGGAATCCTACTCCCGGTGGGAGTAGGACTCCCCTAGGGCGCGCCATAGAGAGGGCCGACCCTCCCCTCCTCCACTCCTTTATATACGGGGGCAGGGGGCACCCCATAGACACACAAGTTGATCTACGGATCGTTCCTTAGCCGTGTGCGGTGCCCCCCTTCACCATATTCCACCTCGGTCATATCGTCGCGGAGTTTAGGCGAAGCCCTGCGCCGGTAGAACATCATCATCGTCACCACGCCGTCGTGCTAACGGAACTCATCCCCGACGCTTTGCTGGATTGGAGCCCGGGGAACATCATCGAGCTGAACGTGTGCAAAACACGGAGGTGCCGTACGTTCGGTGCTTGGATCGGTCGAATCGTGAAGACGTACGACTACATCAACTGCGTTGTCATAACGCTTCCGCTTACGGTCTATGAGGGTACGTGGACAACACTCTCCTCTCTCGTTGCTATGCCATCACCATGATCTTGCGTGTGCGTAGGATTTTTTTTTTAAATTACTACGTTCCCCAACAGTGGCATCCGAGCCTAGGTTTTATGCGTAGATGTCATATGCACGAGTCGAACACAAGTGAGTTGTGGGCGATACAAGTCATACTGCTTACCAGCATGTTATACTTTGGTTCGGCGGTATTGTGAGATGAAGCGGCCCGGACCGACATTACGCGTACGCTTACGCGAGACTGGTTTCACCGTTACGAGCACTCGTGCTTAAAGGTGACTGACGGGTGTCTCTCTCTCTCACTTTAGCTGAATCGAGTGTGGCTACGCCCGATCCTTGTGAAGGTTAAAACAACACTAACTTGACGAACTATCGTTGTGGTTTTGATGCGTAGGTAAGAACGGTTCTTGCTAAGCCCGTAGCAGCCACGTAAAACTTGCAACAACGAAGTAGAGGACGTCTAACTTGTTTTTGCAGGGCATGTTGTGATGTGATATGGTCAAGACGTGATGCTATATTTTATTGTATGAGATGATCATGTTTTGTAACCGAAGTTATCGGCAACTGGCAGGAGCCATATGGTTGTCGCTTTATTGTATGAAATGCAAACGCCCTGTAATTGCTTTACTTTATCACTAAGCGATAGCGATAGTCGTAGAAGCAATAGGTGGCGTAAACGACAACGACGCTACGATGGAGATCAAGGTGTCACGCCGGTGACGATGGTGATCATGACGGTGCTTCGAAGATGGAGATCACGAGCACAAGATGATGATGGCCATATCATATCACTTATATTGATTGCATGTGAGATTTATCCTTTATGCATCTTATCTTGCTTTGATTGACGGTAGCAGTTTAAGATGATCTCTCACTAAAAATTATCAAGAAGTGTTCTCCCTGAGTATGCACCGTTGCCAAAGTTCGTCGTGCCCAGACACCACGTGATGATCGGGTGTGATAAGCTCTACGTCCATCTACAACGGGTGCAAGCCAGTTTTGCACACGCAGAATACTCAGGTTAAACTTGACGAGCCTAGCATATGCAGATATGGCCTCGGAACACGGAGACCGAAGGTCGAGCGTGAATCATATAGTAGATATGATCAACATAGAGATGTTCACCATTGAAAACTACTCCATCTCACGTGATGATCGGTTATGGTTTAGTTGATTTGGATCACGTGATCACTTAGATGACTAGATAGATGTCTGTCTAAGTGGGAGTTTTTAAGTAATATGATTAATTGAACTTTAATTTATCATGAACTTAGTCCTGGTAGTATTTTGCAAATTATGTTGTAAGATCAATAGCTTGCGTTGTTGCTTTCATATGTTTATTTTGATATGTTCCTAGAGAAAATTGTGTTGAAAAATGTTAGTAGCAATGATGCGGATTGGATCCGTGATCTGAGGTTTATCCTCATTGCTGCACAGGAGAATTATGTCCTTAATGCACCGCTAGGTGACAGACCTATTGCAAGAGCAGATGCAGACGTTATGAACGTTTGGCTAGCTCAATATGATGACTACTTGATAGTTTTGTGCACCATACTTTATGGCTTAGAGTCGAGACTTCAAAGATGTTTTGAACATCATGGACCATATGAGATGTTCCAGGAATTGAAGTTAATATTTCAAGCAAATACCTGAGTTGAGAGATATGAAGTCTCCAACAAGTACTATAGCTAAAAGATGGAGGAGAATCGCTCAACTAGTGAGCATGTGCTCAGATTGTCTGGATACTACAATTGCTTGAATCAAGTGGGAGTTAATCTTCCAGATAAGATAGTGATTGACAGAATTCTCTAGTAACCATCACCAAGTTAGTAGAACTTCGTGATGAACTATAGTATGCAAGGGATGATGAAAATGATTCCCGAGTTTTTCATGATGATGAAATCGATGAAGGTAGAAATCAAGAAAGAACATCAAGTGTTGATGGTTAACAAGACCACTAGTTTCAAGAAAAGGGCAAAGGGATAGAAGTAAACTTCAAGAAGAACGGTAAGCAAGTTGCTGCTCAAGTGAAGAAGCCCAAGTCTGGACCTAAGCCTGAGACTAAGTGCTTCTACTGCAAAGGAACTGGTCACTGGAAGCAGAACTACCCCAAGTATTTGGCAGATAAGAAGGATGGCAAAGTGAACAAATGTATATTTGATATACATGTTATTGATGTGTACTTTACTAGTGTTTATAGCAACCCCTCGGTACTTGGTACCGGTTCAGTTGCTAAGAGTAGTAACTCGAAACGGGAGTTGCAGAATAAACAGAAACTAGTTAAGGGTGAAGTGACGATGAGTGTTGAAAGTAGTTTCAAGATTGATATGATCATCATCGCACACTCCCTATACTTTTGGGATTAGTGTT